>NC_141996.1:46319461-46919461 GCF_049901715.1 Pseudonaja textilis
GTATACATAAATTGATTTCAGGAATTCTCAGATGGTTTCAAAAACACAATGTTTTTTTTAACACATGACAATTAACAATTGATATAGTACTTGTACTGTCTCATATATAATCTCATACCAGCATACTCCCCTGCCTTTTCCCCACCTATCACCCATCATATCCAAATTTAAATACTGCAGTATCCATATACTTCAAATGGATATAACTATGCATACTCCTGCAAATTAATGTACATAAGAGATCCATAAAGCAATTTCTACAGAGTTTACTTCCTTAAGCCTATACAATCTAGGGCTATTTTACCACTTGAATATTTGCCTCAGAATTCCTTGTATTGCATTAGCCACAGCAATGAAAACTTCCCCAAAGATAATTACATTTTTATTAAACACATTATTTATATAAAATCTCTACTGATGACAAACTGGAAATCTATCTCAGTAAATCCAAATTATCCCAGACTGTGGCATCAGGAAGCAATTAAATTTTGGCCACCAATAATATATGGAAAATGCTATTTTGATTATTCAAACAAATTAGACAGTTTTTACTATTGGGACAAAAAATAGTTACAGTTTCCAGTCAACTGTTTAAAAGTTATTTAAGGTATTTTAATTTTAGATTTTAGTTAGTAAAAGTTAACCAGCAGAACAGTTATCATAAGACAAAAGAACTGAGACCAATGTTTTTGACAACTTTGATGGCGATGTTTGACCTTCCTGACTTCGAGACAAAAATGTTATATACAATTCCCATTCAAATTTAGTCCTAGATTTGAAACCAATCTCATTTCAGACTTTCTAATTACAGATTCCCCCACTGGGTATAAGTGGAGTCAAGAAATGGATGTAGTCTTGTTTATATATCGATGAGTCTAAAGTAAGTAATTAGTGGCTCCATATTACAGAATAAGACATACTGCCATGCCCTGTTCCTGGTATATTTCCAACATAGATTTACTGGCACCACTTACATAATTTGTAACACTTATTGAATCTCAGTCTCAACACAGAAAAAAAAAAAAGCAAGCCCAGGGATTTCATTTTCAGAGAAAGATAGGTCCTTTGTTTTTTCAGTGTTTGCTTTGTAAGTCAGGTAATTATATATAATCAGTTATATGGCATAAGATAAGTTCCCAAGTAAGCATAATAATCCAGGGAATGTCATTCCCAATTTATTTATTGGGAACTTATCTAATATATAATCAAGCATATCAAACATATCAAAGTGAATCAAGAACCTTAAACTTATCAAGAACCAGATGAATGCCAGAGACTTAAATTTAGCTTGTACTCTCTTCCAGTCCCTTGACATAAACCAAGTTAACCCAACTAGATTTTCTGTGAGTGCCAGGAGACAGAGAGGAAATAACTAACATGGAGAAAAAGTTGATGGATCAATACCTGAGCAACAGCTTTCCATATAATTCCTTTAGGTCTGTTTAAAGAAGTGGATGATTTAAAAAAAAAATCAACTTCCTGATGGTAATGCTGTCCCTCAAGTAGTGGGGATTTGAAGTTTTCACTGATACAAGGATTATGTCATTGCATGATTGGCATTGTGATGTAATTCTGTCAATGGCATTATATCCACCAATAGCAAATTCTGTTTCTAACTATGCTTATGAGTGATGACACGAATAGAAATTACTACCTCATATTTCAAGAAATAACCTGCTGTCTTGCTGAAGGAGACTGTTGCTTCATCCTACTTCCCAGTTTTTGGAATCCCATTGCAGCAGTATGATGGTGTAGTTCCTATACTAAGATAGAAGACACCATTTGAGATGAATAGTAGGAATATCATCATGGGAATCACAAAATGACAACAATTTAGAACCTCTTCTCTCTTTTCCTCTTCTAGAGGAAAGGAATATGAAAAAAAAAAATGAGGGAGAAAAACAAGTTACATGTTAATATATCAATAAACAAGAGGAAATTGGTTGCTTATTCTCTGCCCTCAACTTTTGTCAAGAAAGGTGAATACTAATTAAATTCTCTGCCTATCAATTATCCTTAAATTATATAGACTCACAAGCATGTTTGTACTTATAGTGTCTCAGAGTCCGCAAGCAATCAGAACAACCCTAATGAACTCCAGCTGTCTATTTAAAGTAGAATAAAAATAATTGGGAGTCAGAAAGACAGATTGTCTGGAAGTGCTCCAATTTATGTTATTCTAGATCCACTTACTTTGAAAGGTCTCAAACAAATTGTAACATCTGTTGAACATTTCTTATTCAGCCCAATTCAATTTGACATTCAGTCAAAATTAATTCCACCTTAGTGGGATTCCAGACCCTCTTATGACTTCTTTTTTGTGGCTAATATAAAAAAACTTGCAGAGGTTTTTGTCCCTACATTAAGAACACTAGTGTGATGACCCGTAGTCTCTCAAAATAACCCAAAACCCAAAACATACATTAAAGTCCGGTAAAGCCTTCAACTTAACTTCACTGTTTTATTAGGCACAGTTTAAAGTCACAAAAGTAAATAATGAGGCAAAAAGAAAACCAAAACAAACCGCATTGACAAGATTTCTGAAGCAAGCCAAGATAACTAATCATAAACTCCAGGAAAATAACTGAGGAGAGTCCATGGGAGGAACGCCAGCAAAGATAAACCTCTTTCAAAATAAACATAAACTTTGACTCCAGCAATTCTGATTACGTAGTTACAAACTTATATACATAGCTCCTAGCTGCAAGCCATGAGGAGGATCATGGTAATCTCCTCCTGAGTAGACCTCGCTTTTCCCTGATCCTCTCCTCAGTGCATGACCAAGGATAAATAGGGGATTGGCCTGGATCCTCTTCTGATTGCTCAGCCGGCCTCTGCCCTTCCCCAGCTCTGGAGCCACACTCCCACTCCCTGTTGGCTGTTCCTCCTCTTCCTCAGAGTCAGTCTCCACCAGGGGCATGACAACTAGGAACATATCTGTTTGGAAATAGGTAGCTTATTAAGTAAGCAAACATATTGTCAAAGCAGTGAGCCAGAATATTAAGAGCAGATCAATATGATCAATGATGTCTTATTAATATACTATTACTCTCTCACAATATTTTCATCAGAAAAAATGCTGAATTTATCCAACAGTAAAGATCAATGGATAGAAAGGTCCCATATAAGTTGGTAACTTAATGAAATTTTGATATCAACTATAATATATGTCAGTTTTAGTGAAATGCCATAAATATTTTATCACATATTTAGATCAGAAAGAGAAGAGGAAAATATGATACAATACTATTTCTTATATGTTATATAGGAAACATAGGAAATAGTTTTATGCAGAAGCACAACTTGGACCAACTAACTCCATTAAGGAAATAACTGTACATTATCCTTAGTCTGCAACCTTACTGGTCTAGAATTAGAGAATAACATTTACAACAAAATTGAAAGAACAAAGAAAAAGAACAAAGAATGTTCTTTCTGCACCAACTCAGAAAGCTCAAACTTCCCAAGGAGCTGCTGATCCAGTTCTACAGAGGAATTATTGAGTCTGCACCTCTATAACTGGTTTGGTTCTGCAACCCAACAAGACAGACACAGACTTAATGGATAATTAGAACTGCAGAAAAAACAATTACTACCAACCTGCCTTCCATTGAGAACCTGTATACTGCATGAGTCAAAAAGAAGGCTGTGAAAATATTTACAGACCCCTCATATCCTGGGCATAAATTGTTTTGACTCCTACCCTCAAAGCGATGCTATAGAGTCCTGAACACCAGAGCAACTAGACACAAGGACAGTTTTCCATCACTCTGCTAAACAAATAATTCGTTCAACACTGTCCAACTATTTACAAAGTCTGCACTACTATTAATCTTCTCATCACTCCTTATCACCCATCCCCTCCCACTTGTGACTGTATGACTTTAATTTTGTTGCTTGTATCATTACAATTTATGGTGACTATTTCCTAGTATGATTTGATAGCTTATTGTACCCTGTGATTATTATTAAGTGTTGTACCTTATGATTTTTGACTCTTGAAGAATGTATCTTTTTTTAATGTACACTGAGAACATTTGCACCAAGACACACTTGGCCAATAAAGAATTCTATCTATATTCTATATATCTATATAGATAGTTTTTTAAAATCATTTCGATCTTATTTTCTCTTTAAAATAAAGAAAGGAGTAATAGTTTAGAAAAAAATGTAATACTGAAAGTTAGGATATTTCAAATATATGCTAAAACACTCTGTAGAGATTATCAAAGTACTTTATTTTTATTCTTTGAAAAACTGTTCTAGGACAGTCATTTATAACAACATTTAAACACTAAATTTCATATATGTCACAGATTTACAAATATAACAAAATTTGATATACAACGTATATCAAATCAAGTCTTTATTACAGCCATAGATCAAATAAGGAGAGTGAGTATAGTCAATTAAAAAGCAAATAGGTACATCAGATTATAAAGCTAAAAACCATGAAAAGCCAGAAGATATTTAAAATGTTAAAACAGAAAGTTATATATAAAAACAAAAGTTTAGAATCTAAAAGAAAGCATAGGAGCTTTAGATGGGTGTCAGCGAACATAAAGATTAGTATGTGGAAGACTGTACGTATCAAATTACACTCTGGTATGCAGGGGTGGGATTCTACTGGTTCTGTCCACTTCTGTAGAACCGGTTGATATGGAAAGCAGAAAACAGAGAGCATACATAGAACCGGTTCTATGTCTGCTGCTGTTTTGGCCCACCGGTCCGCCCTGGCTCTTACCTGACCTTTATTTCCTGTGTTTTAACTGCAGCTGCTTTGCATGACACAGCTGCGGTTGAAAAAGCAGGAAAAAAGCACTGTCCAGGCAGCTCAGCAGGTCATAAATTGCACTCGCACAACTCGCGCCCATGTGCGCATGTGCGCACAACGCAGAGCAACAGAACCAGTAGTTATACCGGTCGGATCCCATCCCTGCTGGTATGGTGTACTTGATATCATTAAATCTAATTTGTAGTACAGCTTATCATCCAACAAATTTTAAGTGCTGCTGTGCAGAACCTGGCAAAGTATATTTTGTAACAGGGTTGGTTTTTGAAAGCAGCAGGGGAGTGTAGAATTGTTCTGTGCATGCTGGATATTTATGTATTAATGGTGAGATGAAGCTAGTACAAATACTTCTGTGATACAGACACTGGAAAAGCACATCTTTCTTGTTTCTGTGTCTCCAGAGTCACAGGTATCTCTCCGGTGTAGGCCTTCAAGGACAGATGAAGGGAGGGCATGATATGTACTAGAATTAAGGCCATTTAATGTTTAGGTACTTTAAGTTTAGTTTCATATGGCATATGGGAAGCAGAACATCTCTTGGATTCATTGGCAACAAAGCTTGGGAACTTGGCTAGATCCATTAAAAGGCAAAAAATAGGAAACACGGACAGAATCAAGATGCCCTCAGAATGACAGCATCAAACATACTGAAGTCAACCAAAAATTTAGAATTGAATACATCAAAGAATGAAGAAGATCTTAAAGTCCAAAGTCAGTGGAGAATATACCACCAAGTCATGAGATACACAGCTGGAATAGTGGACTGGATTCAAGCAGAACTAAAAGCCCTAGATAAGAAGACCTGAAAAATGAGAAATGCTCTGCGATTTTAGAATTCAAACTGGCAAAAACCGACCATATAACCGACCCAGATTTAACAAAGAAAGAAAGAAAGAAAAGTCTGGATACTGCAGTAGCTGGAAACAGCAGAAACAAAGAAAAATAATAAATAATAAAGACCTACAAACAGCATCAGAATGACTGTGGCAAAAGAAAGCAAAGATATTTGTTATGTCCTGAGGACTCAGGGAGTTCTCACTCAGGTCCACTCACTTTGTGTGGGCGATATTCCCCCATTCCCATTGGTTGGTTCTCCCCAGCAGCCAGCTATAAAAGCAGGCTGCGGGGTCCAACTGGTTGCTGATTGCTGCGAGCCAGTTCCAGGCTTGGCAAGCACGGTCAGCCCTTTATTTGTAAAATAAAGTACTGTTGCACTCATGCTCTGGTTCAGCCTCTCATTGCTCAAACTTAACACTGGTGACGAGGGTGGGATGGCTACCAGATGCACCTTGCAACCGCTGAGTCACTAGCCACCGATCCGCAGCCCAGAGAGAGCGATCGGCTGGCGATAAGGGAAACGCTGATCTGCAGCCAGAGAGAGCGGTCAGCTAACAAAACGAGCGATCAAAAAGAGCAAACGCAGATCCGCAGCCAGAGAAAGCGGTCTGAGTCAAATAGTTAGAAGCGTCTGTAGCCGCTTGTTAGCCCCGCTACGGGAAAGTGAAGCGCTGCGAGCCGCAGCCGCTCTGCATTTGGCGCGAAATTCAAACGGGTGTCATTTGAATTTCGAGCCAGTAGAAATCACAGCACAGCGCTGTAGAGAGTCACTAACGCCCACTTTTTTGGCGCGAATCAAGACACCTCCAACGGCTAGCAGCCAACGTGGTAACCCAGAGAGAGAAAGAGAGGGTAGCAAAAACCTCTCCAGAGCTGATATCACTAGTAACTCACGAGCGCTCGTAGTCCCAGAGAGATTTTTTCCGCAGGTAGCCCAGCCGTTCCAGCACCATGAGTTCCAACCCAGTATTCCCAGCGTTTAAACCAGACGAAGAGAAGTGGGAATCGTATAAGAACCGTTTCAATCATTACATCGATGCGGTCGGCCTGGCGGATGCGGGAGAGCATCGGAAAAATCCTATTTCCTAATCTACTGCGGAGCCACCGTTTACGATACCGCCGCAGCACTCGTAGCGCCGAGAGAATTGAAAACGTTCCGTGGTCCGAGTTGCTTGAGATCCTCACTAACCACTACGCTCCCAGGCCTTCACAAATCGCCAGGAGGTTCACGTTCCGTATGAGGAAGCAATCAAGTAAGGAGACCATCAATCAATATATGGCCGCCCTCAGAACAGCAGCCCTGCACTGCGGGTTTGGAACATACCTGGAGGACATGCTCCTCGATCAATTAGTTTGTGGGGTCAAGGATCTCAACCTACAGAGGCGACTGCTAGCTAAAAAGACCTCAACCTCGCGCAAGCGGTAGAGGAGGCCCTAGCAGCCGAGCTAGCAACGAACTCAGCCACCGAAATTCAGGGCCCAAGTGCCAAGCTAGCATCGTTCCCAGTCCATTCCGGAGAGGTGGAAGCGGAGGAAGCCCACAACGATGAGAACGATGTCCATCGCCTCACCAATGACAGACGGTCGCAGGTAGGGGCCAAACAAGAACACACCGGTCCACCCAAGCACATCACACTGTGCCTAGCCTGTGGGGATCACATCAAAGGGCCACCTGCAAGTTTAAAGGAGCCGTTTGCAACAACTGCCATAAGAGGGGCACATTGCGAGAGTCTGCCAAGCCCCCAAAGCGCTGCACACAGACCCCCGTCCTCGCACTCGGGACCACAGAGGCAAGTATTAAACTGTCGCACGCACCGCCTTGCCAAGCGTACTTGCCACACTGTTAGTAAAATTTCTCTCTCCGTTTCCCTAGAAGGTAAACCGTGCCACATGGAGGTTGACACAGGGTCAGCGCTCTCAATAATCTCGTGGAACACCCTCAAGAGACTCCACCCCAACCTATCTACTACCCGGCTTCAGAGATGCCAGTTCGGTCTGAAGGACTACCAGGGAAGGCCATTCCCGTGATCGGCAGAGGCAAGTTCTTTGTCAGTTTTAGAGCTTTTAAAG
The DNA here is from genome assembly GCF_049901715.1 of Pseudonaja textilis. NCBI lineage: Eukaryota > Metazoa > Chordata > Lepidosauria > Squamata > Elapidae > Pseudonaja > Pseudonaja textilis. Next base: position 46,327,161 of record NC_141996.1, read on the forward strand.
GCCACCTACCTCTAGTGGTAGTTAACGGCAATCTACCCACCTTATTGGGGCTCGATTGGTTTCCCCACCTCGGCCTAGGGTTAACAGGAGTCCATGCTGTCTCAACCTCAGACACTGACTCCTTATTCGCTGACTACGCAGATGTGTTCAGCGAGGAGCTGGGGTGTTATAATGGAACCCCATCTCGTTCACCGTTGACCCCAGGCAGTCCCAATCAGATTAAAACCACGTAGAGTTCCATTTGCTATTCGACCAAAACTAGACGCTGAATTGGATAAACTACTAAAACAAGGGGTCATTGAGCCAACAGATTTCGCCAAGTGGGAGACGCCCATTGTCACACCCTCAAAAAGATGGTAGCCTGAGAATTTGCTCGGACTACAAGACAACAATCAATAAATATTTACAAGTTAGCGCCTACCCTGTGCCCGTCATTCAGCACTTATTGCACACATTTGAACCGGGCAGTATTTTTGCTAAATTGGACATGTCTCAAGCATATCAACAGTTCCCTGTTGATAACCAAACAGTGGAACTTCAGACCATCGTCACTCACAGGGGTGCCTTTCGATGCAAGCGTCTCCAATTTGGCGTAAGTGTTGCCCGGGTATTTTTCAGTCCCTCATGGAGCGGATTTTACAGGGCCTCCCTGGTGTAGTACCCTACTTCGACGACATCTTGGTCTCGGCCAGGGACAGACCCCAACTCTTCCAGAGAGTGCGAGCAGTGTTAGAGAGGTTCAGACAGCATGGCCTCAAGTTAAAAAAAAGAAAAATGCGCCATTGCCACTAGACAGGTGGACTTTCTGGGTTATAAAATTGACGCCTCTGGCATTCACCCCCTGGAGTCCAAGGTTAGGGCGATCCACGAAGCTCCCACACCGACCTCCAAAACGGAGCTACAAGCTTTCTTGGGGCTCCTAAACTTTTATGCATCATTCTTGCCCCATAAAGCCTCAGTAGCCGAACCCCTACACAGATTACTAGACAAAAGTCACCGTGGCACTGGGGGCACAAAGAAGACCAGGCGTTTAACGCCGTCAAATCACTACTACGTCAGAGGCAGTGCTCATCCAATTCGACCCCAACCTTCCTTTAGTACTGGCAGCAGACGCATCCCCTTTTGGAATTGGGGCGGTCCTTAGTCATCGACTCGCCAATGGCGCCGAGGCCCCCATCGCCTTTTTCTCCAGGACGCTCTCGGCCACGGAGCGAAATTACAGCCAAATAGACAAGGAAGCCCTAGCAGCTGTTGCAGCCGTGAAAAGTTTCACGAATTCCTTTTTGGCCACTTCTTCGAACTGGTCACCGACCATAAGCCCCTCCTGGGCCTACTGGCCGGCGACAAACAGACACCTCAAGTCCTCTCCCCTCGGATGACAAGGTGGACACTTTTCCTAGCGGCCTACTCATACAAACTTATCCACCGCCCTGGCAAAACTCTATCCCACGCTGACGCGCTCAGTCGCTGCCCCTTACCCGCTCCGGCTGAAGACCCAGCTCCTGTCAATGCCATTTTTGAAATCACCCAGTTGGACCTGCCCATCACCGCCCTTGACATCGCCGCTAAAACCAAGGCAGACCAAACGCTCGCCCAGGTGCTCGACTGGGTGAGGAGGGGTGGCCGGGAGGCAACGTTGATAACAAATTCGCACCCTTTAAGACTCGCATGCAGGAGCTGTCCAGTTTGCAGGGTTGTCTACTGTGGGCACTCGAGTGGTCATTCCGACCGCTGCGCACCCGAGTCCTGGAGGCGTTGCACAAGGACACCCGGCATTGTGAGAATGAAGGCGTTGGCACGCAGCTACGTGTGGTGGCCGGGTCTAGACGAGGACATTGTCAATTGGGTAAGTTCCTGCAGCATTTGCCAGGAATCCCGTCCTGCTCCCCCATCGCCACCCCTACCAGATGGGAGCGCGCCAGCGCCCTTGGTCTAGAATCCATATCGATCTGGCCGGCCCGTGCATGGAAAGATGTTCCTAGTGGTCGTGGGACGCTTATTCCAAATGGATAGACGTGGCACAGCTATCCACGACCACCACACTAGCAATCACCAACGTGTTAACGCGCCTGTTCGTTACACATGGACTACCCGACTCCTTGGTCTCCGATAATGGCCCACAGTTCGCATCAGTAGAATTCAGCCGTTTTGCAGCCAACCTAGGCATTCGCCACATTTTCACAGCCCCATTTCACCCTGCGAGTAATGGGTTGGCTGAAAGGGCCATCAGGACCACCAAAGAGGCCCTCGCTAGGTTTGGCAGAGACGACTGGCACCACAAACTCTCACGGTTCCTGATGAGCCAGCACTCAACCCCCTGTGCAGTCACCAATAAGTCCCCAGCGGAACTTCTGATGGGCCGGCGCCTGAGGACTGTATTAGATAGACTGCACCCACAATACTGCCCTGACTCTCCCTCGCTTCCACTTCGGGGTTAGACATTTTATGTTACAGGAGCCGGTATTCGCAAGGAATTTCGCTGGGGACCCACTTTGGATTCCGGGCGAGGTCATCGCGTCACCGGGCCGAGATCGTATAGAGTCAGGCTGGAGGATGGTCGCATCTGGAGGAGACACATAGACCAACTCAGAAGGCGCCTCAGCAACCTCGCAAACAAGAATCCAGAGTCTCCAGTCGAAGGGGAACCGTCTCATCCGCCACACAGCCACACCGCACCCAGCGACCAGTCTGCGCCAGCGGTCGTTCCGGTCAGCCCAAACTCGGACAACAGCGCCCAGAGAGTTGACCAACCTGATCCAACCCACGAGAGCTCGACCCCAGAAACCAACCCGGTGGTTTCCGAGGATGCCCAGTCCAGAGAGAGTGTTGGTGACACTATGCCAGCTCAACCGTCACAGACTGATACCGAACAGTCAGACAATGTTCCCGAGTTGCGCCGCTCCGGGCGCCAACACAAAACCCCCGTCTACCTCAAGGACTATGCGTGTTCGCATCTGGGGGGAAGGGGTGTTATGTCCTGAGGACTCAGGGAGTTCTCACTCAGGTCCACTCACTTTGTGTGGGCGATATTCCCCCATTCCCATTGGTTGGTTCTCCCCAGCAGCCAGCTATAAAAGCAGGCTGCGGGGTCCAACTGGTTGCTGATTGCTGCGAGCCAGTTCCAGGCTTGGCAAGCACGGTCAGCCCTTTATTTGTAAAATAAAGTACTGTTGCACTCATGCTCTGGTTCAGCCTCTCATTGCTCAAACTTAACAATATTACCAATAGTAATACATCCCTTGAGTGTAATTCCAAAACAACTGGAACACCACCTGAACACCATTGACATAAATAAAATCATCATCAGTCAATTGCAAAAGCTAGCTTTACTTGGAACAGCTTACATTCTGTGATGATACCTTTACCACCATCAAACATCTGTCTATCCCAGGTGCTTGGAAGAACTTAATAGATGGACAAAAATGTCAAATATAATTTAAATTTTTGGCTATGTGTTAATTGATAATAAATACATTTGCTAATAATTTATTATAAACCTGCTAAAAAATTATAACAAACTGTTATTATTCTACCCTCCTTCACATACAGTACATACTATATATGCTTTATTTATCTAATATTTATGTCCTGTCTAAAGTTCTTATTCTTTTCTCCTATTTTTCATCTGCATGTTTCATTTGCTTCAATTTTTCATCTGTATGTATGGAACTATTTTTTTTTTACAAATTTATCTTGATCAAGAACAAACAATTATGGTCCTTCAGGACAGTGATCCACAACCTTTCTGGCTTTGCAGACCACCCAGTGGGGAGAGAATGATTCCATGCAAGTGTTGAGCAAGTGTGCATGCTCAATTCCATTTGCACGAATAGCAAGAATACATGCCCTCTACTTACACAAGTGGAACTTTGCTCATGTGCATGCTCACCTGCTGCTTGCACAAGTGGAGTTGTGTGTGTACTCTCCCTCCACTTCCTTCCCAGTTCCAAATGGGCGATTGTCCAGTATTGGGCTGTGGCCTGGGAGTTGGGGACCCCTCTTTTAGTGGGATTGTGGTTACTACTGTTTTTATTATAGTCATATCTGTTCAAATACTGCCCTTGCCATGTCTTCATATTTTCTGTCAGTTACTGCAGAAAATATATAGGTTCTCAGGTCAGTCTTGTGTAACTTTGAACATTCATTGGCCATGATCTGCCTATTGTCTTTCTGATACAAAACATGACCAGGTTATGTTCAATCTCTTCCTACTGAACACAGGACACCATAGTAATACGTTAAGCTTCAGCTTTCAAAGAATAATACCATCTGCTTTACTTGAAAAGGCCTTTTATTCTTTTGTTAGCAGGGCTGTCTACAGCTTATGGTCAAATAAAGAAAGATGGTGGCAACAACAGTGTGATTGAAGCTGTGCCAGTGAGATAAAAAATAAGTGGAGTTCCAATCACATAACTGCAGTCACCATTGTTACTTTCTTGATCATTCTTTGTACCCATTCCCCACATTAGAATAGAATACTCTGACAATGGAGGGAATAAAGTAGCTATGCAGAATGCAATGTCACTCCAATTAAATAATTTTAACTGGTGGAGTCTAGGAACAGAGACTCTCTGCCATTGTCCCTGCCCTTTGCAACACTGTTGCCCTCATCTTGGCCTTTTGGAAATGTCTGCCAACTCTCTTGGGACACAGAGAGAAGCATGCAGCAAGGGGGCTGGTTAGAACCTTGAACGCGATCCCACCTGTTTTTAATTTTAATTATTCTATTTTATTTTAATTGCCTCCTACTATAATAGTTTACATAGCTTTCATGGTTTTGTCTGTTACTTGTATACTGCAAAAGAGTTGCTTTGTGAGGGAGATGAGCAGTATATAAATGTGATGAATTAATAAATAAATGTCATTTCCCCCGTAGAATGACCTTCATGTATTTAGCGTACAAATCTGAAAAAGAAACGAACACTGAATATGCTTACTTTTCCAATATCTGTACTGGAGAATGAAACCTGAGCTGCATTTTAGATCAGCGATTACTTGCATCCTGATTCCACTTCATTAAATGCAATTTCTGACATTTTAATTGCACTTAGTTGTGTTAATTTCATTGACCACCACAATCTTCCACACAGCTGAATTTTCCCTCTGAAGTCACAACTGAAGTTGTGCATTTTCATCAGTAAAATTTAATTTTGAATAATTAATCAGTGGAACAACTTATCTCCAGAAGTTCTGGATGCTACAACACTGGAAAATTTTAAGAACAGATTGAACAACCATTTGTCTGAAATGGGATATGATTTCTTAGCTGGGCAGGGAATTGGACTAGAAACCTCCAACAACTCTGATATTCTGTTCTTTTTCTGTTTATTAGTGTTTTCTTTTGAATATTTTTTCTATTGTGTTTCTATGTATATAAAACACTTTTAAGATTAGATAAGCCATGTATTACAATAAATCTTAGAATTATAAGATTGTCCTTTTTGTCTGAAGCAATGACACTGAATAACGTACTTCTGCATCAGTAACGATTTTTTTAACAAATTAGGCTGAATAAAATTCTATTATAAAAGGTGCCTTTGAGATGTCATGCTATTGTAAAGTGGATGAGGATGTAAGGTTTTTTTTTTTAGAAGAAAACATCTCTATTGAATATTTAACCAATAGAGACCCTGAATTTGATTCAGGCTTGAATAACTTACAGAGTCATGGATATGGTACCACAAACTTCATTAACCTTGCTGCAGACATTTTATATTTGAGATTTTTCTGTATTTGCATAATTTATCATTATATAAATATACTGTAATTATGTATATTATTTATTCTATTTTGAAGTGAGATCAACATGTCAGAATCAGAGTTCAGAATCAGAGTTTCTGAGGTACTGCAACATGGTTTCAGTCCTAAGCTCTAGTATCATTGGATCATACTTGCTCAGCTGCTTTTTGCCCTCTTAATCACAAGTGGATTTATAAGGGAGACCATAACATACAGGTTGCCTACTCCAACTTTAGATCTCAACAAAGCCAATAAGTATCTGAACTTCAGAAGTTATTTTATTTATTTATCAAATGTATATGGCTGCCCATTTCACAAAAAGGGACTGTGAATGGTATTCAGCAATATAAATATAAATATAAATATAAATATAAATATAAATATAAATATAAATATATATTCTTAAGTTTTCGCGGGTACTTACATGTACGGCATTCGGCTTTGTTCGGGTATTTTCCCACGTCATAGTAGTTGTGCTTTTAAAGTTGTAGCGACATTTCAGCAGAATCTGAATTCTACAGAAGCCTGATGATGGCAGGCATAAATAAATAAATAAAATGAATAAAAAATAAAAAAAATAATTGGGGGCAATATACTGACTCTGTAAACCACTTAGAGAGGGCAGTAAAGCACCTTAAAGAGATATATAAGTCTAAGTGCTATTGCTATTATAAAGTAGTATTAACACTTCACATGATCTTGATTCTATCTCTCTGTTTATGTAGCCTAGAACTGTGTTGGGTTTTTTTGCAGCTGCTGCATACTGCTGGCTCATATTTAAATGGTTGTCCACTAGGACTCCGAGATCCCTCTCACAATTACTACTATTGAGCAAGGTACCACATATGCTGCATGTGTGCATTTGATTTTTCTTGCCTAAATGTAGAACCTTACCTTTTTCACCATTGAATTTCATTTTGTTAGATAGCGCCCAATGTTCAAGTCTGTTAAGATCCTTCTGTATCTTAAGATTATTTTTTTCTGCATTTACATTCCATTGATCTAAACAAACCTACTTATTTATTACTTTGGCATTCCATATAATTCAAATAGTGTAACACTTTTCCTCTAAGACACATTTTCCATGAACAAAATGGTGACCATTTGTATGTCATATCTATTGAAGCAAAGTCCAGGAAATTGTGTTTTATTTAGACACATTTAAGCATGCAGCCTTTCCCAATATTTGGGATCCATATCTCATTAATGCCTTCCATAAAATTCTCAAAAGGCAATGGGTTAGTATTACATAATATTTCATTGCATATTCCACAAGCATGCAATGTAACAGTTTGGTTTGGTCTTGAGTTTTGCATAATTAAAAATATTTTAAGCACGGTCATAAATGCTTTCAGAAACTTTTTCTACACTTAGAATAATGAGGCTGAAAATATTGCTTTCATCCGCTGAAAAAAGAAAAACAGTGCTTTTAGTTGGTTGGGTTCAACTATTCTTCAAAAAGAAGGAACCCACAAAGTGTCTCAGCTGGAATTATTCTGGTTGAATTCTCTGCAGATTTTGGAATGGTAAGATGACTATTTTTCCCCACTACTTCATAGAAATCTGAAATGATTACTATTAGTGCAGGTTATGCCTGAAGTCTTTCAGGTTTGGCTTTTCTGGAGTATTTTAAAATCAAATGTGATGCCAGCTGAGTGACTCACAAAAGAAACATTCAGTTTCAGCTAAGGCACAAGATGCTGTGTATTCTCAGCTGACTAATCTTTGAAATGGATTTTTTTTTACAAATAAATGAGTGTCTGGAATGATTGACAGTCCTCTTGTTCGCTTTGATAAGCAGAAAAGCATATTCCAGCAAAATGGACAAAATAAAAAAGGAAGGGGTAGGAGCTCAGATTAGGATGCTTCACTTTATATTATCCCTTTATCTTGATTTCTTCAATATAGTTATAGTCTAACCTTAAATATTATCTGACATTTATTCACCTATGGGATTTGATTTTGTCATTAATCTACCAGTAAATAGAATAAACTAAGAATTTATAGGTCATAAATCTAAAAAAGTAAAAATATAAGACTGTTATTCTAGTTTATCTGGGAAGATATTTCAATGAATTACTAATTTCCAAGCTGTTTAGTTAAAAAAAGTCTGATTAAACATAGGTATTTTTAGGAAAAGAAGATGGATATATTTCACTCACAAATAGAGATGCTAGAGATACTTGTTAAAAATATATATATATATTAAAAAATGGAGAATTGGCCAAAGTGCAGCTTGTCACATTTTTCATATTCATTCTACCACTTTAAAATTATCTTCAGAGCTGCTATGAGTTTGAATGTCAAGCCTTCTCTCACAAAGCACTCAATGAAGTTCAAAGACAGCTTTATTTAATCACACAAAAAGAAACTCTTATTTTTTTTCCTACCCAGGCTCATTAAAAGAGAAATGTTAAGATTTTCCTTGAAAAGGAAGAGATTTTTAAGGACTTGCCATACTTATTATACTGATTTATTAATTGGTTCAAGTCTGTATATACTGTATGTGTATAAGTGAATGTTTTGACTTTGTCTCATCAGTAATCTGCCCCCTTTATGGTTAAATCTCAGGATTTAAGGAAGAAAAATATCTCAAAAAAGCTTCTCCTCCTAGTGAATGTATATGTGAATGTACGTTTGACTCAGTGGTGGGATTCAATTTTTTTTTACTACCGGTTCTGTGGGCTTGGCTTGGTAGGAGTGGCAGGGGAAGGATACTGTAAAATCTCCAGTCAGAGGTGGCATTTGTCAGTTCTCTGAATACTCAAAATTTCTGCTACCGGTTCTCCAGAACTGGTCAAAACCTGCTGAAAGCACCTCTGGTTGTCTATGTTTTCCAAACAAGATTCCTCTGCCAATGCTAAGGAAGTCTTTTCTTCTTGAAAAACTGTTTAAGAATTTAGACTTTGCCTGGATGAAATTACAAATATCATCTGCCTAATTTTTTCTTGCTATAAATTCTCTTCATTGTCATATACCAAATTCTTTGCAGCGCCATTTACTAAATATTACTATATTTTTATGTAAAAATAATTCTATTCAGGAAAAATGATATCATGATTATTCTAGCCATTGTCCATCCACTGCAGGATGAAGGCCTTTTCATGTTTCCAACCAATACAGTCTTGAATCTTCCTTTGCTAGTTGGGCCTGCAACACTTACAAATATCATTGCTCAATCTGTTTTATGTCTCTCATGGATGCTTTTTAACAAGTGGAATCCATTCTATATTGCCTTAGTCTACCTGCCATCAGTTCTTCTTGTGACCAGCCCATTTCCATTTAAATTCTCTTATCCTTTTGATGGCATCATAAATTTTTGTTTGTTCTCTAATTCATGTGCAGGTTTTTTGCTCTTGTCTTGTGATGCTGAGCATGTATTTGTCCATGTCTCTTTGCTCCACTCATAGCTTTTGTATCAACTGTGAGGTTAGTGTCCATATTTTGCTGGCATAAGTTAGAACAGGTAGCACACACTAATCAAAAACTTTTCTCTTCAGGCATAGGGGGAGGGTGTTCCTGAAACATATGCTTAAATTACCAAATGCCAAAGATCTCATATAATAAGGGAAATGGACAATTCCTGGTATTGTATAGATCTCAATCAGCATGAATTTAACTTTTAACTGGTAAATCTTTCTTAGTTTCACAAAGTTCTCTTTAGTGTATGAATAGGATTGAGGAATGTCTTGCAGAAAAAAGCCATTGGAAACTCAATAGCACATATTTCAAGGCATAAATTGCCAAAATTTTCAATATGGAATTCTGATTATATAGAAGTTTGAGATAAAGGTTTGCAAGAGATGTTAATTCACAGTGAACAAATTGACCAATATCTATTGCCTTTCTAATTATTGTAGTGGCCAACAGTTGGTGAAATTTCTCTGTAGAAGGATTTTCCCATTCCCTTTCAGAGCCCAAAGGATGGGGAGAGCCAAACTTTTTAAGTGGGTGAGAGAGAGATTACAAGGACAACAAAACTCAAATATCAATAACAATAGTAAATATTGCATTGCTTTTTATTGCCTATCATGTACTTACAAAAAGTTAGTAAGAGGTAAAACAATTTTGACAGATATACTTATCATGTATTAATGTAAATCATATTCATGTACTATTAGGTTTTCAAAGTTATTACTGGGAAAGTATATTATCAATGTTGTTAAGTGTATTCTACATCAAATTTATTAATCTAATGGATCATCAGGAAAATATAGGAGTATGGCCATAATTTTGCCATATTATTTTGAATTTAGGTCTCTGATACTTCAATTAAGTTATTTCTGACTGTATTTAAATCTCTGCATCCCTTCAGATCCCCAAATTTGTATTTGATGAAGGGGAACAATTTCTCTGATTTTTGAAAAATGATTAAAATTTCACAATTTAAGGGGAATAAATTCTTCAAGTGTAAATTCACTTAAAACAGTTTGGATGAAAATATTTTATTATATTTCTACTAATTTTATATGCAGTTTCATCTAAGACAAAGAGATTTTGCAAGCAATTAATATAATGCATTCTTATGTATTTTCTTTATTTTAGGGATGGACAGATGTTGCCCTTTCAGCCACATAAATTTCCTTTAATCTAATCATCCTCTTTTTTGTTTTATTGAACATGGAATTCTACAGAATCATGCCACTAAGGCAGATGGCAAAATTCTTTAAAAAAAAAACCCTCTACAGAATTGTTGAAGATTTATTCTAAAGCATGCAGAAAACCTAACTCCATTATTGTAATACCATGATATATGAATCCATCAACTATTCAACTTTTTAAATGATTGAAAAAAGTTTAATTCTAATGCAAGAAATTGAATACAAGATTTATCAACAAGAATAGTCAAGATCATAAAGTACATTACCTACTCCTGAACTGAATATGAAGTTAACATATTTAGAATTCACTAGAGTACTTTAGCATAGGGTTTTTTTTACCTTTCTAGTTAGATACTGCAACACAACATTTTTTTTTCTTTGATTTTATTGCTACATTAGATCTTAAGAACCACACTGCCGCCTTTTGTTTTTCAAACTAAATGGTTCATCCCTGTTCAGCCGGAATAGAATTTAATAAAAATCCTATGACATTCTAGTCAAACTAGATTAATGGTTCTCATGTAAACTAATATGATGGAAGGCTGGAGGTGATTCATGCTGTATTTCAGCCCCTTGACTATAGATGGCATGGACTTCCAGCTGATGTCATGACGAGACCAGAAGCGGCAAATGGAGGTCTCCATTCCTGCTGGCTTCTCACTGTTTGTGGGCCCCGGAAAAAGCCAAAAGCCATCTTGTAGAGGCAGCGAAGCTAAGGAGAGGCACCTGATGAAGTTCCATGGGAGAACACAACTCCCCTGTGGGAACCCCAACCTTGCTCTCCACAACAGAGAGAAGAGTGAGCCAAGATGGCCACTACAAAATTGGGACCACTAAGAACCACCTAAGCGCAGTGCTGGAGTGGAGATCAGGAACGGTGCTTGGAGAAGGATGAGAAGAACTTTATCCTTATTTACCCCAAAAAGACTCTAACAGAGAAGATATATAAAGAATTGTATCAGTGGCAGTTTGGAAGATAGAAGAAGAATTGGGAAATACAAAGAGTTTAAAAGGATTCTAAAAGGAATTAATTTGGAAGAACATTAATCTGGAATTGGCGATCAAACAGGATTTGGTATGGGAAGGCATTATTTAAATGCTGGAAATAATTGTTCTAAAAGAAAAATAACATTTGATTTTTGAAAATAATAATGTAAAGAATAACGTAAATAAACATAATAATAACGTAAATAAATGGGAAAAGGGTGGTTGTGAAACTGGACTTAAAGTGCTACCTGTTGACAAAAGAAAAATCATGCAGATCCCTTCAAGCTAATAATTTAATCAAAAAAGAAATTAAAAAGGAATAAAAGGAAGATATTACAATAAGACCTCTGGAAGCTGAAACATATTAAAATTAAATAGTAAGGAATATTAGAGGACATTACCCCTGGAATTATTGGTGACTTTAACTAATTAACATTGGGAAATAAAGATTTGAGGATATTGACATTAAAAATTAAAGAAATGTTGGTTTAAATAAAATAAAAATTATCAGACATTGGACAATTGGAATAATAAATAATACAAAGATGAGTGACATATGTAAAGAAATAAAGATGGACCTTTAAATTATAACTGAGATGTGGGACAGAATTTTGGATTTATGCACTAAAATACAGAACACAGAGAAAAGCTCAAAAAGGACGATGGTAGCAGAAAAAAAAGAACAAAGAAGGGGGAGGAGCTAGGCGAAAGAGAAGCCAGTGAAATGCAACAAAAGGAACAATAAATAATACAAAAGAAGAAAAAAGAAACTGAACTTGAGATATTAATTATTGATGTAATAAACAAGAGGGATGATGTTAAAATTGGAATGCTGATAAATGAAATGGTTAGAAAATTACAGAAAGGAGATCAGAAGTGGGTGGGGATAAACTTTGAAAACGGGGAGAAAAAACATATATAACATATAATAGATTTTGAGGAGTTTGGACTAAGAATCAGAAAGAATAAGAAGGAATAATCAAAATGGAAAATAGGTTATGAAAATAGGATTTTTTAATGGGTCAATTAAGTAAGACAGATAATGCTTATGGAAGATATAAATGGGTAATACTTAAGATAGGAAAGGAAATGTTAAGTGGAGTCTGATAAAGAATAGATATAATCCTATATCTATCTAATGAATTATATATTTTGTTATTCATTTGTATAAGATAATGAGGATACATTGTTATAAGTTTGAAATAATTGGCTAAAAGAAAATAAGATGGGAATATATTTGTGTAAAAATGAGGAGTTAGAGAGAAGGGAGCACATAGAAAATAAAAACATATGCAACAGTGGCAAATGTAATATTGGAAAGGGGATATAATAGGGGATAATATAAATTAAGGTAAAATTTTGAATGATCAATGAATTGACATGAATAGACTACTGTAAATTGTAAATATGCTGGACATAAGAATATATGATTAAGGAACATAGAGATTGATTAAAAATAAAGAGATTGATATATAGTAATTTATGAGAATATAAAGAAGAAAATTTGGCAATAGATAATGATGTGATGTCAGAAAGATGTATTTGTGACTGTGGACATGATTGATTTAAAATGTAAAACACCTGGAACCACATTAATCTCTCAAAGATGTATTCAAATAATTAAAAAATAAAAAAATATTTTTATATAAAAAACTAGATGGCATGGCGGTAACCTTAAAATTTAGTATGACAGAAAACAAAAAGAAACATTTATGTCAAGCTGTTCTGTCTCACCTGTGACCACAAGATGAGAGTCCAAATTTCCAAAGGAATATAAATAAACAGACAGGACCAGGAACGACAGAGTTAAATTCCTTTGGCTTGAGAAGTCATTGGCAGTCTTCCAAAAGCTGCCTGCCAAGTCCGATAACAAGACAAAACCATAAATCAAAGGCAAACGCACAGAGAATTTGTCCAAGCTTCAATCCCAAATAAACAAGTTGTCCCGAACAAGGATTCAGAGCTAACACGCCCCCTTTTATTTCCTGAGGGGCGTGTCAGTCTCTCATCTCAGTCCCTGATTTGACATTTCCTTTTATGTTGCATTTCACGTCTATGTCTATGTCTTTGCCTTGCATCAAACCAACATTCCTCAGTCAGAGGCTCTGCTACGCTTTCCTGATTATCTGCCGACACCTGAGGCACAACCAGGGAGGAAGGTCCTGGGGAGGAAGATGATTCTGAATCCTCCAGGAACGCAGGCTCAAACCTCAGAGCCAAATCCTCCTCTTCTTCCTGGCTCAACTCTGTGTCTTCCAGCAAAGCAGGCTCAAATCTCGAGGCCAAATCCCTCTCTTCCTCATTGTTTAAGTCTGTATCTTCTAACAAGGCAGGTTCAGACCTCCGAGTCACATCAAGCCACTGAGAATTGCTTCAAATTGCTTCAAATCTATATTTCACATATAGATACATGCTCTGAGGAGCTTTCTCATTTATTCTTTCACACATATTAAGGCCTATAGTTAGATATTACTGTCTTTCACTTACTTTCATTTGCTATACTAATTATGTTCAAGGCTTACATAATGCTATAAAATGGCTGTGAATCTGTTGTTTCAGAAAATTCCTCTTCATGTTGCCAAATCATTACTTTTATGTGAGCAGAGCATGTGAAAACCATTTGCCAGGGTAAACTCACTTTAGCAATTTCAGAGCAAACCTGCTATTATCTTGCTCTTTAAGAGATAGCATTTAGTATGACATGTACTATTGGCTATTGCAAAATGGAGAATTAAAAACAACACAAGCCAATGTGTCTATATGCCATGAATCTTTCATACATTTTGTCTAGTGACACTTTATTTGGGCTAACAAACCCCCTGAGAATAAAACTGGTTTGAAGCTTCATAATTGTGTTGCATTTTCAGTAGGTTAATAGAGCACACAGAGCAGTTAATTGCAGAAGGAGCCATTAAGATGAAACAGTCGCTATGATAGAAACAGAAAATGAATGGAATAACTTTTTTAAAAAGTACAAGTTTCTTGTGACTGCTCAAAAGCCAAATGATTTTTTAAAAAACAGCAGACAGGTAATAGTTTTATTATGGCAACATATGACCAATCTTATGACCTACAAATATTATTCTAACCTATGTTATCTTCATTTGAAGAATCTTCTGTATTAAAATATGAATCTTACCTCAGTAATTATTTGCTTTGTGACAAGGCTACCAAAGATGGTAAGAGATTATTTCATTACATTTACATTTCCAATATACGTTTTAAATACTTTTGTACATTTTGACAATTTGTGGGATGTTAAATACCAATGAAACATCATTTTATAAAAATATTTTATGTTATTTTATTTAATTTAAAATTTAATCTAAATTTTAAACTCTTCATCTATGTTTTCTCATTCAAGCATTATATTATATCCAAAATACTTTGCTCATTGATTTATGCAATGATTCACACATTCATTCTCCAAATTCAATTTCAATAATGATTTCTAAATCTTGGCAATAACATGTCCTTCATTATCACACAATACAATTTCAAATTCAGTTTTACAAAATAAAACCTATAATTTTTTAAATAAACTTTCTTTCACTTGTAAATATTTAAACCAGTGATAGACACATCCTTCTGACACTGTGTATGGAGATTCTCAGTCATCTAGGATGTTGTTCTGACTCCATGTTTTCTTTGGACTTGAAGGTAGGCTCATCTTGATTAAAAGTATTATTTGCCAATAGGTCCATCAGACTGACCTTGCCATCATTTCTCTTCTGAAAAATTCTTCCTGCATTGACACTCAAAAAGGTAAACTTGTAGAGAACTTGTTTTACATTTATTCCAAACCCTTAGGATTGTACATCTAACAAAGTGATTCTTAAAATCAACATGTTCATCTTACCATACCATTAAGTAGGCATGCCTTCCAAGTCTGAATTAATGGCCTCTTAATTAATAATCTCTTGGTTTTTTTCATCCAAACCAAAAAACAGGCTCCAAAGTACAATTTCAAATCTGGTAAACATCCTCTTTCTTTAGCATTTTGCAATAGTTTAGTTCTTGGCTTTTTTCCTTGCTATACAAATTTAGAAATGTCCTTTTGCTATTAAATGGAGTATCAGTGTCAATATCAGTAAAGTTTGAAATAAAAATAATATTTTGGTAAAATATTTATCTTAATTATAGTTAGGATAATTGCAAATTATCCCATCTTAATAGGCCTTTTTAAATATAATTCTACACAGGTACAAAATTATTTTGAAACAATTTAGAGTTTGTGTTTCTCAAAGTAAGGCCAAGATATTCAATGTTTTTGTCCACCTTGAAATTGATTTTCTTGTCAGTATTTCATAATCCTGAAAAGTCATATTCTTAATAAGCATTGTTGGTGACAACTAAAAAGACCAAAGAAGTATTTTTACTTGACATTGAAGAAGTTAAATGACTTTGGAGCTTTAGCAGGCTTCTAAAGAGATAAACAGAATAATAATTAAGAATATAACTTTTCAGGATTATGAAATATTGACAAGAAAGTCAGGTTTCAAGGTGGACAAAAACATTGAATATCAATTATTCTATAATAATAGGACATGGCCAAACTTTGGGCAAAAGTTTATTCAAGGGGTTAAAGTGATTTACACTTTCCAGAAAGCAAATATTATTATTAATGGAGATTTAAATAAACCATGTGAAAATTTAAAAAGTTACATTACAAGACAAGGATGTCCCTTATTTCTTTTGCTGTGTATATTTGTTCTGGAAATTCTCAATAGAGATATTAGATATGATGAGAAAACAACAGGCATAAAAACTAAAAAGTATGTTTTTAAAAGAATGCTTATAAATTGAGAGCATTTGGTAATGATTTTGTTATATTTCTGCTAGATCCAATGCTACTTAGATGTTATGGGGAAGCCCAGCTTTAAAAGTTGGAAAACTGAAAAATATGGAAAAGTTGGATGGAAGCAGGATTCTTGACTTTGGAACCAACTGACATGATAAATTTTAAAGATAAGAAATTTTAAAGATAAGAAATAAATATCATTTGTCATATCAAGGTCACTATTTACAGTTACAACATTTGTTAACAACTTTGTTTGGACTAGTAGCATTTTCAACTTCTGAGACATCTGAGATACTAAAAGAACTTGATATATCCTTTAAAACTAAAAAAAACCCCTCTACTATTAGTTTTTATATATATTTGTAATTGATAAATCAATTTAATGTGCAGATGTTAAGAAATGTGGGGAATGAAGAATCAGAGATCCTGTATTGCACAGACAATGGGAGAGTGACAACTTCTATAACAAGAATGTTAATAGACATTAAATTTTGACAATGTTTTGGACTTAATTACATGTGTATAGAAAATTTCAGTTTAAAACAGCATTTTGGTGAAAGTACCCTGTTTCTCCAACAATACGGCCTTCCCCAATAGGAAGTCCTAGCATGTTTTATAGGCATGAAATGAAATTAAGCCCCTCCCCCCAAATTAAGGCCTATATTAAAACATGCGAAATGGGGGGGGGGAATGGCAAGGGGGCTTGCTGTTAGGAAGTACTTTTGTTGCACACCCGGATATGGTGCTGCCTGCATTGATCTTGATACAAAGTGTCCCACCAACACCGAGGTCAACATCCAAGCCGTCGCCGCCTGCCTTAAGAGGCAAAGGGGGGGAATTAAGTCACCCCTGAAAAGACAGCCTAGCCATTTTTTCGGGCTCAAAAAAAATAAGACCCAGCCTTATTATATGAGAAACGTGGTAATAAGGGTAATACCTCCTTAAAACTCATGTTTTCACAATGTCGTATACTTACAACATTTTAGAATAATGGACCATATCAATAAGATGGTGTAATAAAACCAAACTTTTCAGAAGGTAATATTCTCTTGAATTACATACTTATTACTTAATTTGACAGGATTAAAAACTTTAAATTGAATTTGAATGAGCTGATCTCACATTCAGAACAGTGAGGTAGCTGTTTGAAATAAAACTATTAAATTTAGCAGTCATTGAAAGAAAATTATATAAATTTAGAATGAACAAAAATCCAGAAGCTATAACTGTTCCAGAAACAAGTGACTCAAGTAGCCATAGGTGCAGCTGAAGACATCCATGTAAAATCTCTTAATAACCAATGGAGAGTACACATATCTTAGTTTGGAGTGATAAATCCATGGCCAATAGAAGCATGTCTTCCCAGTTGCTACCCCACTGTTCTGAATGCGAGATCAGCTCATTCCTCCTGATTTTTACTGGTGAAAATTTGCTTGTTATAATTAAGGATGGTAAACTACCTTTTGCAACAGTGGGTTCATCTTTATCATTATTATTGTTCCTAACTTTCAGTCAGGATTCCAGGGATGGGATGGGATATACTTGTTTTTTTTAACTTGATGTAAATATTTTTAATCTCAATTACATATTAGGGAGTTATAAGTCTCTGATGCTACTAGATTGGAATGATATATAAACCCTAAAAAACAAATACCAAGTGGAAACCTCTTCTTCAGAAAAATGTCACTGATTTATAAAAAAAAATGTAGGAGAAAATTATCAATATGTATATTACTCATTGTTTTCTTTTTTTAATTATGATTTTCCTTCTGTAAAAACTGATTGACAAAAATGTTTATAAAAATTATTGGACTACCTGTGTCTTATTGGGTCACCATTTTAGAAATATTTCCTTCCCTAAACAGAGATACTGAATGATTATGGGTGGACAAAAAAGCAGTAGGAGCAGGGGGAACTTCAATTTCTTGCAGCTTCCCCATTAAGCATCCTTGTGGCAAGCCGGCAGGGAGCAACAGAAATCTTTTCCTCCTTTCCTTCCCAACAACAGCAACACACACACACTCCTTGAATTGGTGTGTGTGTGTGTGTGTGTGTGTGTATCACCTGAGCATCTTTCAATTGGTATAGTATGTTTGTCTACACATATGTGTGTATATAAAGACTTCACTAGCAAGTTGCTTAAGTTATTTATTATATCTGTGGGTAAACTGAAAATAGTTTCCGCAAGGTTAATCTTTGATAGCGAACTATCATGTTCAGCACAGTAAAACAATATTCCAGTGATTAAAACAGTATAACTTCTACTGCTGTCCTAGTGCCAGTTGACAACAAATATTGTATATATCCAACAAAATGACTTTTAAAAAACGTAGTAGAGAAAAAAACATAACCATATCCCAACATGAGCACATTTTCTTTATCTACTTACACATTATCACTGAAAGCTTGATTTTCTAATGTTCCCTATTTTCAAAATAGCACATTTTGCTTTTAATACAGCTTTGAAATCTCCCAATGCCTTTTTAAAAAGTCTATTTTCATTTAATTTCCTCCCATGTTTAGAAATAGTCACCAATTTCCATTACATGTTCTACTCTCAGTTTTCCTGACTGAGAATTTAGTTTCATCACTTCCATTTGCAAGTCAGTGCAATTTTCTTATCTTAAAGTTCCCATCCTTTAATTCCTTTGTTTGTCTCATCAATGGCATTTTTATGTTGTAATCTGAATAGAATCATGCAGACCTGATTCCTATTGTTTGTGGTTATATTACACTACAATTTACAACATAAGTTGTACCAGCTGGTTCTCATTGTGCATTCCTTTAGCTCAAGTAAGAATGATTATCTTCCTATTCATGCAAATAACAAGGATGTTTGCTATAAATGTTGATTCTCCTATTTGCAGTTTTCGGATGAAAGCATTTGTGATTTTGGCTTTACATTATAAGAAAGGATTACAGATTGGATTTGTTACATTATTCCATTCTTCTGTTCTTCTTTGTATCAGTTCTAGTATAAATACATGCTAAATCATGGATATCAGTCTTGGTATAACAAATGTTCAGGTTTGTTTTCTAAAGGTGAATACATTAATGGTTGCTATATATGATACAAACATTGTCCTTCTATATTTTGTTCATTAGTTTCTGGGTACCATGGGCACCATTTTTTGGTTTATGATCAGTTTTATATCTTTAGTAGCTTATTTAACTTTTCTTTCTCCTTTTCTACATTTCACTAAATGTTACTTATCTCAAAAGAAAATAATGTGATGTGTATCTATGCATGCATTAGTCCATGAAATTGCTTTCCTTATTATGGAAATGGTATCCATCCCTTTTCTGTTTTGCATCTCCAAATTCCATTGGTCTAGTTATTGACTGTTGGAATAATACATGAAAAGTACAGTATTTAGAATAATGAAGTCATGTGTAGTTGTTTATTACTGATGGCCAGCACTGAAGTCCTTGCTTTTTTAACAAAGTTACAGAAATTGTATTGCCTCTGCTGAGCTATTGCTTATATATAATCTGCAACTATTTGCAGAATGTTTGATTTGGCCCAGATACCTCCAAAATTTATTTCCAGCTACAATGGCATAGAATGCAGAAAATAATTATATCAACAAAATTAAATCAAATTAAATTAAATCAAATCAAATGATATGAAATTGCCATTGTTTTAGTTCTGCTCATTTATTTTCAGACTGTAGCTGCCACTGGTAGTCTGCCACTGGTAGAAAAAGTGGCACATATTTTTACATTGGTAAGGGCTATTGTGGATCAGAAGAAATGGTGAAGACAGTAGAACAATACTTACCTGGCTTGCTTCCACTTTGACCATTCTAGCAGAGAATTCTAGCTGTCTGGGGCCATTGAGAGATTGAGCACACTGCTGTTACCATCATATTCTCTTTTTCACAATAACTCCCTCTAATGTACTTATCAAAACTGTGATCTAGATATTATAATGTGAAAGATAATGCTAGCAGTAGTATCAGTTGCTAGGACTCCTTAATTAATTGCCTTTGTATTACTTTATATTGCTCAGTACAATTAAATATAGAGTTGTTTGTAATAGTTACCTGAATTCTTTCATGCTGATACTCATGTCATACTTATCTCAATCAGGGAAGAGAATATAGTATTTTTCAAAGAAGGCTTAGTTTTATTAGATTATCCAGTTCAGAAGAATTTTGAATAATTTTGAGAATGTTTTAAGGTCACCTTTCAGTACATTTCTATATTTGCTGCTCTAATGGATGTGCATTTGACTGAAGATTATCTCCAATAATTCAGTTGTTGACTGTAAGATAGGCTGAAATAAGTTTTTCTTCTTTAGTTTGCAAAATCCATCAGAATACTCAAAGGACTAAACAAACTGCAAACATAACTGCATGATAAACATCACACACCTGCAGTCTAAAATTATAACTAATTGGCAGTTGAGCAATAATATTGCTAAATGTCACTTTCAAAACTGAATTGTTAAAATCTTTTTTCAGAAGTATATTACCTCCACAGTTAAATTAGAGAGTGTAAAATAACCACTTAGAGCCCTCTTCAAATGGTTTCAGTTCTAAGTGTTCTCAGAGGAAGAACCATTTCTTTTTATCATAAATATGAAAATCAATCCCATCATATTTAAGCAGAAGGTAAAGAACAAGATTATATTAATCAGCTAAAACATCACAAGGATTCCAGACTTTAAGAATGATTGAGAGAAACAAGTTTTTTTTTAATTTCCATTATCTTTTGATCTTCTCTTCTTCTCTCTCTAAATTTTTGACAATTGGTTAACCCAAGAACAATTCATTTTGCCTGTTATAACTCAATCTATACAGCCTTTCATGGAACGTAATTTCCTTCAGTTTGGTTGCAACAGTTTTCCATGTTTTGAAATCAGCATTTTGGCAAACCCTTCAAGAGAAAGTTGCTTATGCTTCCTTTATGAAGCTGATTGTTTCTAAAATGCTTTTCAATAAAATATTTATGGAAAGTATATGTTTAAAGAAAATGAAAAGGGTTCAGATAATATGCTTTATCCAGAGTCCATTGGAGTTAAGCACATGCTATCAACTCCACAATCCTTAAAAATAGCTATTGACATTTATGTGACAAATTCATCTTCCGATTATGGACAACACAATTTGCAATGGATATTATCATGCTCTGAGAAGGGATTAGGAAATTATGGGTAAAACTTAATGAGTGCCTTCCAACCTGAAGTTCTCCCAGTGAGATAGGAGTGAAACTCCTAGAATGCCCAGTAAGAGGGGGAAGCAACATGTTTAAAAGTTTGCCTACAAATTTAAATTCAGATTCCACAGCACAGAAATGTTAAAACTTAATTCTTCAACAAAAGTGTTTCTACATTAATGTTTTGTGTAAATGTTTGCTTCCTAACCAGAATAAAACATATTGTGACAGTCTGCACTTGTTTTATTTGGATCAATAGGTTAAAATCAATAACTTACCAAATGGAGAATCGGAAGACAAAAGAGTCAGCAACTGATTTCTCTTTTATGTTGTTTGTTGTTCTGCTCCTTAGCTACACCATTAATCTTGAGATCTATCCTATAGCTAGCTCATTGGGCATGCACATAAGTCTGAATGTACTATATGCAGAATTAACAGGCTCATGCAAGGGCTTAATCACTTACACATATTTATTAGAATCATATCAAATTCTATTTGACCTTAGCTAATTGCCAGAGAAAAGGAAAAAGTTGATAATGAACTGTTCACATGATATGCCTGATCTTTTCCTTTAATCTGTTTAAGCAACCAAAGGTGGTACCTCATTTAAAGAAAAAAAATCAAAGTTATAAGATTTTTACAACTTCTAGTGATAGAACTATGTGGATTATATCCAAACTTTTTTTTAAAAAAAACAGTTTATATTATTTGCATTTACAGTGTACGGACAGTGAATAATACTCATATTCATATACATAAATATAGAAAAATGATCTAAAGAATCTGCACTGAGAAATTGAGACAAGCACCGGAATGTTAGCCAAAACTATCCCTTAGACATCTTCTAAGTGTTATGCAGCCCTGTCTTCTCCAAGGTTCTATAGCAAGGGTCTCAAACTCGCAGTCCACAGGCTGGATGCATCTTATGCTGGCCATGCCCACCCTTAGTTTAGTGAAGGGAGAAAGTTGTGATATGGCACATGACAACATGTCATTGCAAGTTTAACACCCCTGCTCTATGGAAAAGCATGGCCTTCACTGCATGCATGAATGGTTAAAGAGAAGAAGCCAGTTTTGCAAGCTGTTCCAGAATGAAGAGTTTACAGCACAGTTCAGTTGATGTGTCAATGAAATCTGCATTAATTGACATTTTAATATTGTGGTCAGTTCTCAATCCCTCTGATACATGATTTGCATCAGCAACAGATAATTAGGACTGTAGAAAAAACAATTGCAACCAGCCTGCCTTCCATTGTATACTGTATGAACCAGAAAGAGGATTGAGAAAATATCTAAAGACCCCTTACATCCTAGACATAAACTGTTTCAACTCCTTCCCCCAGGATGCTGCTATAGGACACTACATGACAAAACAACTAGACACAAAGACAGTTTTGTCATGTCATCACTCTGTGAAACACCTAAATCCCACAGCAATTTCTTATGCCTAAAGATATTTACCTGTGTAATAAGGCTGTATTACTATTATCCTTCTCATCTTTCTTATTACCCTTTTCTATTGTTATCTTATGATTATCATTTTGTTGTTTGTATTTACACTGAGAGCTTATGCACCATAGCCAAGTTCCTAGTGTGTCCAATCACATTTTCCCAATAAAAAGAATTAAGAATTTTCTATAATAAACTTTCTCTGCTATACTTTCGGTTTTCAAACCATAAATAAACATACTAAAATAACATTCCATATATTTTCAGCCCTAGGAAATAAAGAAATTAAAGCTGAGCTAAAACAGCCATTATATCAGCTTTCTCATAATAGTGCACAATTTTAATACACCAATTAGTAATTCAAACACATTACTCTATCAGAACTGATCCACAGATCAGTGCCTCCTCCCACTAGTACAAGGAAAGCAATCTGCAATTGTTCATTTTATATCACTTTCTTCAGTGATCACCCTGTATTTTCAACAGCTTGAAGAGGCTTCCAGTTAACAGCTTGAAGAGGCTTCCTCTAAGCATAATCTTTGAAAAATCTTTCAGGACCAACTTCTTGCCAAAAGTATGGTCACAAGCCATGGTCATCCCTATCTTCAAAAAGGGAGACCCCAGCCTAGTTGAAAATTACAGACCAATCTCCTTATGCTGCATCACCTGTAAAGTCATGGAATCAATTATTAACCAATCCATCATCCTCCACTTAGAAACAAACAACCTACTCTCTAATAAACAATTTGGTTTCAGGAAAAAAATATCATGTAATCTGCATTCTTACACTGCAAAAACATATGGACTACACAACTCGATCAGGGCAAAGCAATAGACGCAATCTACATAGACTTCTGTAAAGTCTTTGATTCAGTGGTACATGACAAACTACTCCTAAAACTAGACCTAGAAAACCTAGAACTATGCCGCTTTCAATCTGATCTAAATATAGTATATAAAATCATACATTGCAATGTCCTACCTGTCAATGAATACTTCAGCTTCAACCATAACAACACAAGAGCAAATAGATACAAACTCAAGGTTAATCACACCAAACTTGATTGCAGGAAATACGACTTCAGCAACAGAGTGGTCAATGTCTGGAATACTCTACCTGACTCTGTGGTTTCTTCCCCAAACCCCAAAAACTTTAACCTTAGACTGTCTACTATTGACCTCACCCCTTTCCTAAGAGGTCTGTAGGAGGCATGCATAAGCGTACCAATGTGCCTACCATCCCTGTCCTATTGTTTCCTTTATTTTTTATTTTTCTAATATGTATCCATGTATTCATAACTGTTTTTACTTATACCTATTATCTTGTAAGCAATTGACAAAATAAATAAATAAATAACTCCTTTTAATGCTTGAAGATTTTAGATTTTCCCATATGTATACTTTTGATTTTGAAAAAGCTAGGTTGAAGATGCATGTCAACAAAAAGCATCCTATCAAGACAAATTGCATTTGCTCTAAAAGATTTATGCATCAGAATTTAAGCTATTGGATTCTTGTGGATAATGTTGTCCTCCATCTGACCATGGTGATGGTTTAATGCTCTGTCTAGGTCATTTTTACTACTGGTATGATTGGTGGGTGCCTATATGTTTATTCCTCCTGGACTGGGAACACAAAAACAAAGAACTAACACTAATAGAAGATAATATATATCGAGAGAAAGCTCAGGTTTAACTGTGGTGTCCTTGATGTTGTCTGAACTTGTTTCTTTACT
This sequence comes from Pseudonaja textilis, assembly GCF_049901715.1. Classification (NCBI taxonomy): domain Eukaryota; kingdom Metazoa; phylum Chordata; class Lepidosauria; order Squamata; family Elapidae; genus Pseudonaja; species Pseudonaja textilis. The sequence goes on from NC_141996.1 coordinate 46,351,633, forward strand.
TGCATTACTTGAGTAGATAATATCATCAGTACCTCTGATGAGGTCACTGACAATGTTCCCTAGTCATGTAATCAAAACTCTGCAAGCACACAGTTCAGGTCATAAAGCACCAGGGACTCCACAACACACCACTCTTCTTTTTTTTTTATTTTCCTATTATTTTGAAAAGTTTGAAAACTTGTATGTGTAGTTTGGAAGTTCACATAATTCTATTACTTTCATCATAGTATGTTGGCAGATTTAATTTAATTACTTCAATATCCAATACAAAATTCCAGAATGTGCTTCTTCTGAAATCTTCTTCAAAAAAGGAATGCAAATTCACTTGTTTCCTAAAATATGGCATAACAATTGATTAACAGAATTCTTCTTTCCTTGCTTCTTTATTTCTCAGTAGCACAACTCTCAAATTATTTGAAAATCAGTGCTTAAAACACAACATGTAAATAATCTCTTAAAACAGAATTATGCTGATAATTTAGTATATATCAATTTAATTTAGTATATATCTTAAAAGATAAGAAAATGCTATAATACTATAATATGCTCCAAATTTTAGATTTTATAAAATTAAATAAAGATTAAATATTATTTATTTATTTATTTATTTATTAAATAAAGACTATAAGCAAAGACATAAATTCTTGGGTATGAAAAGCATCTAGGTGATTTGGGGTTAGTCATTCTCACTTAATCTTAGACACAATGATAAATCACCTCTCATAATATTACCAAGGAAACTACAAGAACTTTCTCCTATGGCAGTTTGGTATTAAATTTGATTGAAAGTACCCACCTGTACATATAGAAAGATAAATTCTGCTACTTTGTATAAACATGTTTTTAGAAAAGTTTAAAAAATATGAATTTTTATTTAATTTTTACTTTTATGTAATACAAAATAAAAATGTATATATTATATACAGTGGTATCTTGATACTCAACTGCTTTGAAACTTATCAAATTTGGTACTCCACACATTTAGATGTGATTTTTTTCCCCAGTACTCATTTGTTTGGTACTCAATGCACAAATTAGAACTTGTCAGAGTTAACTGCCTTGTGACATATTCTTCCTTATGGGAAAAATGTGTTTGGTATTCGTAGTTTTTGGTACCCATTGCACCTCCTAGAACCAAGTAACAATGAGAACCACTGTATTCATAATAAATCCCAAGCAAAAACCAGGTAAACCTACCCTCTATTATAAAGTTACTTAATGTTTGGTCTGACTACAACTGTGGGGTCTTCCAAATAGCCTGTATCTGATTTCTGAAGAATTAAAATCATTCAGTATTGGAAAAATCTTTGTGTTTCACAATTCGTGTGTATAGATTAAGGAAGATGACCCTAAGGCAGACATACAAGTTTCATTTCTTAAGCAAAAGAGAGTGAAACATTTTACGTGTACAACAAAACAACATTTGGAAGCATCTTAAGTAACAATCCTGGTGGTGCAGTGGTAAGAATGTACTATTACAGGCTAACTCTGCCCATGCTCTTGACTGGTTCAAGACTGAATCAATCAACCTTTCATCATTTTGCAGTTGGTAAAATGAGAAACCAGATTGTTGGGGACAATATGCTGACATTGTAAATGCCCAGAGAGTGTTGTAAAGCACAATGGGTTTTGCTACTGCTAACTTGGATAGTTTCCTACTTCACTAAGCTTTAAGAAGCAGTTGGAGAAAGTAAAGTTATTCGAACAAATTTTGAAAACAAAATGAAAATGAGACAAAAATATGTCAGTGGCTTAAATTATTAATGGAAATGAAGATAGGCACCCTCTTCTCCAAATCTGACAAGGTTCCATCAGACCTTGGCAAATTGTGTTCTCTTGAAGGTACATATCTCTCTTGTAAATGGAATAGAAGTAAACGGCAGTGCAAAAGATAGATCGGGATATCATCATTATCATCATCATCATCATCTGACATACCACATTCTCTGTCTTTTGTACTCTTTTTTCTTTCCTACCCATCTTCTTTCCCTTTCTAGTAGCAATATCTTTAAAAAGAAGCAATATCAAACCTGACAAGCACCAGCAGATTCTTCAAAGACTGAAGAGGGTACATAACAATAGACAAGCAAACTACCCACATTGAATTAGTCTGAAACAGAAAACAATTGTTTTGATTAATTTAGAACCATCTACTGCCATAGAAAATTGCAAAATAAAATTACATGGTTGTACTTTTTATAATAAAAAATCATCTAAAATTATTATTATGTAAACAGATATACTATCACATTTGTCTATGTGGACTTCTTTTATTTCTACTGAAAATTGGTTAGCTTCAATACAAGTAAATTATTCAAATAAAATATTTTCTTTTTCTGGATTTTTTTTTTCAAACAGTAAATGAAGTAACATTGCATTGAAAGTAATTTACCAGATGTATAAGTATATATTTGCAGCCTTTATATCTTAAAAAGGGAATGAGCAAGCCCTGACCTTTTCTCTTTCATTTCGCTAATAATATCATCTTCTTCCCGTAATAAATAAAGAAAAAGCAGTTTTGTGCTGTATTTCAGCTCTAAAGAAAATGCTTCCTGGTAGCTATTATATTAACTTTCTCTAACTTATCATTTTTCTATATAAACTGTTAGTTAGATGAATTTGAACAGAATAAATGTCATTTATAAGAAACTATAGTTCTTTGATAAACTTGATAGAATCTTATTCCGTTTCCTAATTCCTGCTAATTTAATGTGACCTTTGCCCATTCTAGTCTAGTAATAGCAATATTTTAGCATAGAAGTGTGTGATTGTGAGAGTGGGGAATATTTTGAGTTGCAAAGTCAGAGAAATATTACCTCCACAAACTTTCTCATAAAAATGTCAATTCTACAGGCTTATATACCTATAGTGTAGAAGGGCAAAATTGGCCGTGATTATATGAGCCTCTTCCAGTGATTAGGAGCATTGATCCAGAATAATTGTGGACTCCTGATAGTATACCAACAACATAAGTGCTTAGCAGCAGTTTTTAAAAAAGCTCCCAGATGTTGTCTTGGGTTTAGTATTCTAAGACTGCTGGTTATGAGTGACTTTAACCTTTCTGCCATAAGAGGGAAGCCCAAAATAGCTCCTGACTCCATGAACTCTACATTGACTATAGCTTATCACAAATAATTATGTCCCCAATACATGCAGATAAGAACATGTTTGATGTGGACTTTACCTTGGAGAAGATTATATACAAGCTGACATTGTATGTTATTCAAAAAAACAGAACAAATACTCAGATATATTAATGTTGCAGCCAATAGTTGATAATGATTGCAGTTTCTCAGGCAAGACCATAAATAATTGCATACATACAATGACTAAACCTGAAACAAATTCTTACAAATAATAAGAAACAACAGAACAATCATGCTAACATGAGAACCAGGTCCTGTAACACATTCACACAAACAGCTCCATCATAGGTCACAAAAAATACAGAAGCAAGATTAGAGGCTTCTCATGCTCTTCTTGTACTGTAATATACTGTATACCATAATATGTTGATAGTGTCTTCCTAGATGCTGGTGAGGTCCTATGTTGAGGTTCTATATCACGGCCTGAAGACTGTGCAAGTATGAATGGTAAGAAAGAGACTAAGAATGACAAGACTAAGTGGCCATAGATATTTAGGTCCTCTGAATCTGTAAATTTGATCTTATATTTAGCTTGTCATTTATAGCTAGAACATAGTTTGTAGGTCATTTTGGATGTCAATAGCAGGTACAACTGTGGTCAAGAAGACCTATGTGAAGGTATATGTAGAGTGTGCCATTTCATCATTTTGGTCCTTTAGGTAGTAACTTACACTGCCTTGAAAACTACTTGGAAATAATAACTGGTCCTGAATGAGTGTGGGCAGTGACAGACCATACAATTCCACTGCTCTGCAAGCTGCATTGCTTACCAATTGATTTCTGACTGCAATTCATAGGATATAGTTATCTGAGGGGCCATCTGTGTCTAATTGTTGTATTCATGTAATGAGATCATGCAGAATAGATGCACTTAGATCTTATTGATTAAGAAGTACCATAAAGTGAGATTCAGGAAATTAACAAGAGAGATCAGAACAGCAAAAAGAAGCTACTCTGAAAAGCTGAGAAATCAGCTCTCAACAAATGAATCAACAAATGTGTAGAAAATTGTTAAAAATATCACTGGTTTCAGCAAACCTCCTTTCCATGATGAAAGGAATAAACAACTGGAAGATGACCTGAATGTGTTTCACTGTAGGTTTGAGAGGAAACCACTGTCAACTATCACCACAATCTACATCTCAGATACACCAACAACAGCCAAGTGTCCTACAACTGACTGCATCCCTTTGCCGCCCCCCGCTCCCCCCAAAAAAATCTCTGGTGATAACAGAAAAAGATGTGTGACATCTATTTCACAGACAAAAGAAAAGCCTGAAAAAGCACCAGGCCCAGACAAGGTAACTCCTTCTTGTTTGAAAGCTTATGCTGACCAACTGGTCCCTATCTTCATCCACATCTTTAATAAATCACTAGAGATGTATTATGTTCTTTCTTGCTTCAAATGCTCTACTATCATCCCAGTGCCAAAGAAACCTTCCATCAAGGAGCTGAATGACTACAGACTGGTTACTCTGACATCTGTAGTTTTGAAAACCTTTGAAGGGTTAGTGCTGGCCTACCTGAAAACCATCGCAGATCCACTGTTAGACCCCTTGCAATTTGCCTACAAATCAAATAGGATGGCAAATAATGCTGTGAATATGGCTATGCACTACATCCTATGGACCTATGCAAGGGTCCTTTTTGTAGACTTCAGCTTGACATCCAATACCATTGTTCCAAATATTCTTCTAACTAAACTGATTCAGCTAGCCATGCCTGACCATACTTGTAAGTGGATCATAAACTTCCTAATAGATAGGAAGCATCAGGTGAAGCTAGGCAAACTCACATCAGATACTTGTACAATTAGCATAACCCACCCCCACCCCCAATGTTGTGTGTTTGCTCCACTTCTCTTTTATCTATATACCAATGACTACATCTCAAAGGATCTCTCTGCTAAAGTACTGAAGTTTATGGATGATATTACACTGATTGGTCTTATTAGAGACAATGATGAATCCACATACATATAGGAAGTTGAATAACTAGCCTTGTGGTGCAGGCAGAGAAATCTTGAACTGAACACACTCAAAATTGTAAAGAATGAAAGTAGGTTTTAGGACAAGCCCTCCTATTCTATCACCTCTTACAATACTAGACAACACCATATCAACAGTAGAGATCTTCAAGTTTCTAGGTTCTATAATATCTGAAGACTTAAAATCAGGGGTAGGATTCTACCAGTTTGCACCTATTCGCTAGAACCGGTTGTTAACATTCTAAGCAGTTCAGAGAACCAGTTGTTAGAAGAAATTACTGCCCTAATCCTGTAAGGAAGGCAAGAAGGAAACATTCTGGTGTTGCTTACAGAAACTGCCTCTCCGTTAACCCTTATTACATTCTTGGCAGGACTAGACTTCCTGTCTCTGGAACTTCTATGGAATTTTTATTTTTCCTCCTTTGCTAGTACTTTGCTTGTGTGGAGTGACCACTCAAAGTTACAATGGCACTGAAAAAAATGACTTATGACTGTTTTTCACACTTACGACTGTTGCAGCATCCCCACAGTCATGAGAGGCCAGGCGAGGAGATACGTGCCTCGATGTGAGTGATGTTGAGTTGGCCACACCTAGCCAGTAACATGACCACCAAGCCATGTCCACCCAATCACATGACCACCAAGCCACACCCACCAACTAAGCCACACCCATAGAACCAGTTGTTAAAAATTTGAATCCCACCCCTGCTTAAAATGGATACCTAACATCAAAAATTTCATCAAAAAAGCGTAACAAATAATGTTTTTCCTGTGGCAACTCAGAAAACTGAGATTGCCCAAGGATCTGCTGATACAGTTCCACAAAGGAATTACTGAGTCTGTCTTTTACATCTCTATAACTGTCTGGTTTGGCACTGCAACTAAATGAGATAGACACAGAAACATGAATAGTTAGAACTGCAGAAAAGACCATTGCTATCAGCCTGCCTTCCATATTGCACCAGCAAGAAAAAGACCTATAAAAATGTTTACAGATCCCTCACATCGTGGATATAAACTGTTTCAACTTCTTCCCTCTAGATGATGCTATATGGCATTGTACTCCAAAACAACTAGACACAAGGACAGTTTTTTCCCCTATGCTCTGCTGAAGAACTAATTCCGACAACACTGTCAAAGTACATTGTAGAGCTATAGTAGAGCTAATATATAGTAGAGCTACTATAGAACTACTATACTAGAGCTACTATTCTCATTTTTCCTATTACCTATTTTCTTATGACCATAACTTTGTTGCTTGTATCTTACAATTTATATTAGTTTTTTTTTACTTAGTAACCTAGTATGATTTATGTTGATTGCTTATTTAGTATCCTTTGACTATCACTGAGTGTTGTATATTATGATTTTCAATGAATGTATTTTATGATTATGATCATGATTTATCACTTGTTTTTATGGACACTGAGAGCTTATGCATGGGAAACAAATTCCTTGTGTGTCCAATCACGCAGCCAATAAAGAATTTTATTCTATTAATTGATAAGGCATTTAATACCATCTAAATACACTTCAGAGGATTTTCTCCAGCCTATTCACATACATACACTACAAATAAACTTTATGTTCAAGGAATTAAAAACAGTGACTAGATTGTTGTTAGTCAAAGTGACTAATTTGCTGTTAGTCAAAGAACAACAAAAACAAAACTTCCTTCCTTCCTGTTTATTGTCAATATGGCTCATATGTCTTATCTTCTCTCCAAGAAAACATGTTTTCCCCTATCTTATACAAATTTCATGAACTGTTGTCCAAGCACAGTGAAATATAATTTGAGGATTGTTGCATGAGATATTAATATTGCATTTCAAAAAGGATTTCAGCTGGAAAAGATTTAGCAAAATGTTGAAAAGATAAGACAACTCTCTCTGCAATGAAATAGCACTATGTCTAACGTGTTTTAGCCTACAAAGAAAGTGAATTAAGGGGGAGATGATAAACATTTATAAAAGCATGCACTGCACAGTAAACGCTCATATAAATACAAATTTCTCATGGGAGAGACAAAGAGCCACCCACTGAAATTAAATATGGAAAAATTCAGGTCTGACAAAATATTCATTTTCTGCCTCACGCAGTCAAACTACAGAATTCACTGTGATCAAAGCCATCAGCTTAGATACTTTTAAGAAGCACTAGACAAATAACACAGAAAACAAGGCTATAATGCATTAACCAGGATGAATGGATGTTATCCTGTGAATCACATGCACTATAGCTCAATATTAGTTATACAACACTGAAGAGGGCTGTCGCTAAAATGCCAGGGCTATGAACTTTTCTTGACCACAGTGTATCCTAGAATGTTGACTTAGATATTCTTTTGGCCTGATCTAGTGGATATATTGTCACATCCTTTATTCATTTTTTTAGTTGCAGGGATTGGTATATTTTCTTTCCTTCTCTTTTATATATACATGTCAGATGCTTGAAAGAAATAAAACAGAATGTGCTGATAGCAATGATGTATTTCCTTGTGCACAGCAAGACATCAAATGTTTCATCTGTGCTGAGCTTGGAAGACTTCTGCTGTTTGCAACAAGAAATTTATTAATTCTGTCAAGGTTCATATCACTTGAACACAGTTTCAGTAGCACTAGATATGACAATCATTATAAGGATATTAACTTAGAAATAAATCCCACTGGCTTCAGTTGGTTTACTTACAGATACATGCATACTTATATGGACATATTGTCATTTATAAATAAAGATCAAGCAAGTTTTAGAAAATTGTTAAATTCTAAAAACAATCCTTCTCATCAAAAATATACACTTAAAAAGGAACTAGCTGGAGAACTCTGAGGACATTTTCTCAATTATTTCTGAGAAATGTGGGTCTCATCTTCAAGAAAGTAAGACAAATTATTCAAATAATAGAACTTAATAGAAGTACCTAAATTATTTTCAAACAGAGTAAACAGGCCATTTGTAAGCATATTGAATAGAATATCATCATTGTTGAGAGTCAACATGAAGCAGTATGGAAAAGTACCAGAAAAGTATCAGTGTTATGAGCAGAAGTTATTTCACTTAAATTGCAAATCTTATTAGCAGAAGTTGCTTAATCCCTATGTTGTAAGCTTTAGAATAATATAGAGAACTTGCTGAATATGAATATAAACATATTGACCTATGTACTAGATATGTAACAGACTGTATGGTGAGGGTGGGTATGGAAAGTGACAGATGGTGTAAGATACTACCATATATGGGGAATTGTGCAAGATGACCAATTCTAAGTTACTTCTCCTTTCTCATAATACCTAGGTATAGCTAGATAAGAGAAAACGCCCTGGGTGAAGCTAGGGCTGTATGCTGAATAAAAGTGATGTCTGGGGTTCAGAATTTGCCATGCTAATGCTCTGAACCATTTTGCGCAAATAAACCTGTGTTCACCAACCCTTCGTGGTCTTGTGTCCTGATTTGGAAGCAGGATTTGCTGCAACAAACATAGTTGACATTACAAGATTACATGAGACAAACCTCATATGCTTTGATAAAGTTGAATGCTTGGATATAATCTACCTATAGGTAGATATAATTTATTTATAATCTATCAGCAAAACTTTTGAAAATTTTCCAGATGATATTCTAATTGTCAGGTTATTAATAAATAATTGGGAGGCAACTTATCAATTTGCTTGCTTACTGTAATCAAGAGAATCAGCTGTTAGGGTTCCAACAGATGCCCTAATTAAATTATGAGCCTCAAGCCAAGCTTCAAAAGAAATACAGTTATTAGGAGCTTCATGCTAGCATGGACCAGGTGGAGCCAACTCTGGCCTCAGTTAATTTGTGCTTTGCTTCTGACCCTGTTTTCCCCTCCCCCAATGTGTGTCATCAGTCACATTCCCCAGCAAAGCAATGGGTTGTAAAAGTTACTCCCTCTGGCTACTGTGGGTTCCAGTGGAGATGACCTTGGCATATCAGTTGGAATGTGCCTTGTTTTGACTGAGATACCAGTTCTTTGATGCTGCAGCGAAGTTCACTCTCCCATCCCCTTACCCATGGCAACTCAAGAGCAGTTCAGGATGCTTTGCAAGTTGACACCTGCACTTGTAGTTCTCCTTTGAATTGAAGAGTACTAGCCAGTGGAGTTCTATAGAAATCTGACTGGGACCCAATGCTATTCACTTTTTAAAAAAATACATTTTTTATTTTTTGTTTCTATATACACATCATTCTGTGAACAGTGTGATTCCAGGTCATTTTACATTTTAAAACAAACTTGACAGTGGTTTCACCTTAATAACTTTCTTACATAATTTGATATTAATACATATTATCAATCTGAATTATTCAATGTTCTCATGTACTGTTTTGTGTCAATCTCCATATTCTTAACATCATTTCTTTTATTATAAATTCTATATTAGTAGTCATATTTGCAGTATTTAACGTATTGCATATTTCAAATAGCCATTCATAAACTCCTGTTAATTTGTATTTTCTATTATTTATCCCCTTTTTGGTTCTTGGCTGTCCCACCATTAAACTTAAAACAAAGTTTCTTCCTACTCCCAATTGTAATAAAACAAACAATATTCATCCTGTTAACATTTAACATGTTATACCATTCTAGTAATTAGTATTACTAGACTGGTATAATATGTTAAATGAACTCCCCTATTAGCATATTTCACTATCTTATTAAATCTGTCAGGTTCCACATATTATTTCTTTTCCTACCTCACAATATTAATTTCCATATTTGTTACAGTTCAATTATATATCTTTAATGTTAATCTTCTAATAATATGTTAATTTCATGTTTATTACAATTAAGAGTTATATATCTTAATAATACACCCATTCATGTGGAACCCTTATCTTTTCTTTTTCAACCATCATCTCTTGTTCTCATTAAAGCATTGATTCTTCTCTTCCTAGTTTGTCTATTTTCTATTTTTTTTACCTTTCCTCTTACTCATTCCTCCCTTCTCAGTTAAATTCCACGGTCTCTTTTTCCAAATATTTAATTTTACCCCATCCTCTCAGCATGTTTTCTCTGAAATTTCATTTCCTGTTGTTTTTCCCTTAAAACATTTCCCTTCTTGTTTTATTGCATCTATCATTATCATATTAAATTTTATTTCCTTGTGGTCTTATGTTTTCATTTGTTGTTTCTCTGGTTATACTTCTCTGGTTATTTCTCTGGTTATACTTCCAGTTAACTCCTCCTCTTCCTGCATTTCTTGTTTTCTTTCTGTTGCTTGTGTCTCTGCTGCTTGCAACTCCATTTCCAGATTTTCTGCCACACCCTGTATTTTTTTTCAAAATGTCCTCAAATCCTTTATTCATAATGTATTTTATAGCTTGTAGTTCCATCACAATTTGTCTACATATTCCACTCATCTTTGTTCTTGTTTATTCCTTTTTTAATTTCAATTGTCCAACAATAAACCAAGCCTCACTTTTCAAGCTATAAGTCTAGCGTCCAGGAATCTTTAGGTCCCAAAATTAATCAATCTATTTCTTTTAAGTAATCCAAGGGTAATGCATTCATGAATTTCTTCACCAGTTAAGTTTTACAGTGTAGCTTTCTGGGGTCCAAACTAAAGTCACTTCTTGAATTTGAAATTGTTGTATCTTTATATCTCCAAATTAATTGAACTGTTCCTCTGTCTCAGGGTTTATCAAAAGCCTCATCAATGTATAAATTAATTCTTATATTGAAAGCCACTTAGTAATATTTCAAAAATTTTGGTAGTATGTCTTCCTTCCATCAGCAGGTGGTGTCCCATTCTGATTTTAACCAGTTTTCTCCAATTTTAAAAATAACAATCCAAAATAATAAGATAATGTTCATTTTTAGGTATGTGGTTCCAGCATTTTAAAATGCCTATCCAATATTTATCCAATTTAAAGTTCCAATTTTCTATATTTTCCAAAAAATTACCTTCTCCCCCATTTCCCCCCAATTTTAAAGCTATTCTCAAATTGCTTGTACTGCCACTTTAAAAATAACAGTGAGTTCCTTTTTTCCCTGGAAAGTCTTTTGGGGTTAAGTTTCAAATAAAGCAGATTCTTCTCACCCAGATCCAAACACTGTTCACTATTTCTACTCCAGCACAATACTTAGATATTCATGGCTGTCCCACTTTGTGGTGGCCATTTTGATCAGCCTCTTCTCTCTGTCATGGCATAGAGGGAAAAAGCTCTGGTGTTCCACAGGAGAGTTGCGAACTCTCCCAGCACCTCATAGAGCACCCCTCCTTAGCTTCACTGCCCCTCCAAGGTGGCTTTTGGCTTCTTCCAGAGACCACAAACAGTACGAAGGCAGTGCAGGAAAAGAGAGCTCTGTTCTCTGCTTCTGGTCTCATCATGATATCAGCTGGAAATCCAATGTCTTTTATTAATAACATGAGAAAATAGGCTGATTATCAAATGTGCACAAGATATAACATTAGGATATCCAGCAAACACCCAAGAAAACAAAACAGAATTGTAATCTAAACTGTACAGATTGGAAGATTCAGCTGGGAGAAGAAAGATGTCCTGCCCCAATAATATATAAGAATATATAAGGAATCCAATTAGAGACCAAAAATATAGGTCAAACATATAGGCTAGCATATATAATGTTTTGGAACCACTACATTACATAAATACTTGAGTATAACTAATGACAGCCAGCAGCGTGAGACACTTCTAGAATTAGAAGCAATTCAGTGAAAAAGTATTGCATCAAAGATGTTATTTCTGTTCTCTTGTGAGGACAGGCTGAAGAAAATTGTCATATTTGTACTGAAGAAGATGATTTTGACTGCTATCAGAACTCACTGGTAAGCTCTGTGCTATGAAATCTACAACCAAGTTTGAAGGTTGGCATCACCAAAATCTGTCCGGAATCCCAGAATTCACTCAGAGCTTACAATGGACTTGCCCCTATTATACTAGACTCTGTACTTCCAGACTGACAGCAGAACAAACTCCATGTTCACAGACGAATTGAAGAACAGTGTTTTCTTCAAACCTAGAGGACTTATATTATTATATAATAATATATCTGATATATGCTTAATTTATTATTTTTCCACAATGGAACAAAAGAAGATTCACTACTAATTAACAAAAAAGATCATTTTAAAATACTGAATTTAAAAATCCAAAGAAAAGGATAATTAAAATATTCCTTATTTAATTTTAATATATCTAAACACTTTTTAAAAAGGAAGGAACAGTAAAATACAATTAGTAAATATTTGAGAAAACATAAAATCCATCATTCCAATTGTAGCCTGGGCATCTTAAATTAATCTGAATTTTTAAAAAAATTATAGAAATTCCTGGAAAAAGAGAAATATTTCATTTATGTTGAAAAGCTGTTAAAGTGTTGGACATATTTCTGTGGGAAAAGAACCAAATAAATGATCAGCCCTTTGCCTCTTACCAATCCACTTCAGGAAGATCAAAGGACATCTAATGAAACACTATTATGATAAAGGGAACACCTAAAGGATATAACTTTAAGGAATTACTTAAATAATTTCCAGCCATTCTAATCATATTGATCAAATAAATCTTATTTAATTTTATTCATCCTGACTTTTTTAAAAAAAATCTATAATATGAAAAGTATTACTTGCATATGTAAGCACTTTAAAATTCATGCTAAGGCTCAAATAGAACAGTAATTTATTGCTATACTTCAGATCTATGCATCTTGTGCCAATTACAAATTCAGATAAATTATATTAATGTCAATCTGTGTATGAGAGAGAGAGAGAGAGAGAGAGAAGGGATTGAATATACAGTTATCAAGTTTGCCTTGTACTCAAGAGAGTTTCAAAAACATGACAGTTTCACTGAAGTTACATGTTTTTATGCTTTACTGTTTATTGAATATATTTTGGGTTCTTTTTTTGTGCACTTTATAAATATAAAAATTGTTTGCCTTTTTTTTAACAAAACAATATCTAGTCTGCTTGTCACACTGAACATGAACAATGTATAATTTACTATATGAAATATATAATTTGCTAATATATAGGTATGTGTGTGTGTGTGTGTGTGTGTGTGTATATATATATATATATATATATATATATATATATATATATATATATATATATATATATATACATATACATATTTGTTTGCTTAAGTTTTAGCGGGTACTTACATGTATGGCATTCAGCTTTGTTGGCATTTTCCCACGTTATCATAGTTGTGCTTTTAAAGTTGTAGCAATGTTTGGCAGAGATCTCATCTGCCATCATCAGGCTTCTGTATTGTGTTTGTCTGTAAAAGTCTGACTCACAGACAAACACAATACAGAAGCCTGATGATGGCAGATGAGATTCTGCCAAACATTGCTACAACTTTAAAAGCACAACTACAATGACATGGGAAAATACCAACAAAAGCTGAATGCCATACATGTAAGTACCACGAAAACTTAAGAAAACATGTATATGTATATGTATATAAATTTAATATAATTTACTCTGTGAAGCTAGGCAAAAATCACATCAAATACCTGTACAATTAGCACAGAAGCCCCAGGGCTGTGTGCTCTCACCACTTCTCCCTATATACCAATGACTGCATCTCAAAAGATCCCTTTGTTAAAGTACTGAAGTTTTCAGATGATATAACAGTGATTGGTCTCATTTGAGGCAACAATGAATCTGCATACAGATGGGAGGTTGAACAACTAGCCTTGTGGTGCAACCAGAACAATCTTGAACTAAATACACTCAAAACCATAGAAATGGTGGTAGATTTTAGGAGAAACCCTCCCATATAACCACCTCTTACAATACTAGATAATACAGTATCAACAGTAGAGACCTTCAAGTTTCTAGATTCTATCATATCTCAAGAGTCAAACTGGACACCTAACATCAAAAAAGTTATCAAAAAAGCATAACAAAGAATGTCCTTTCTGTGCCAACTCAGAAAGCTCAAACTGTCCAAAGAGCTGCTGATTCAATACTGCAGAGGAATTATTGAGTCTGTCATCTGCACCTCTATAATGGTCTGGTTTGGCTCTGCTACCAAACAAGACAGACACAAACTTCAACAGATAATTAATAGACTTCAACTGTCCTTGTGTCTAATTGTTCTGGTGTGCAGAAAAAATACAATTGCTACTAACCTGCCTTCCACTGAGGACCTGTATACTGCACGAGTCAAAAAGAGGGTTGTGAAAATATCTACAAACCCCTCACATCCTGGACATAAATTGTTTGAACTTCTACCCTCAAAATGATGCTATAGGTCACTGCACACCAGAACAATTAGACACAAGGACAGTTTCCCCCCGAATACCATCACTCTGCTAAACAACTAATTCCCACAACACTGTCAACTTATTTACCAAGACTGTATTACTATTATTCATCTCATCCTTCCTAGGACCTATCTCTTCCCACTTATGACTATAACCTTGTTGCTTGTATCTTTACAATTTATATTGTTTTATTTGTTTTCTAGTATATTTGATTGCTTATTAGTAACCTATGATTATCACTAAGTGTTGTATCTTATGATTCTTTATTTTTTCCCTTTATGTATCCTGAGAGTATATGCAGCAAAAACAAATTCCTTGTGTGTCCAATCACACTTGGCCAATAAATAATTTTATCTATCTATCTATCTATCTATCTATCTATCTATCTATCTATCTATCTATCTATCTATCTATCATTACCTTGTTAAGAATGATATGATGAGCTTTATACCCCATTGTTTATTAGAATAATATGTATATGGACACTTGTCCAACTTCTAACCTCGACTAACTTATTGGGTCAATAACTAACAAACCTGATACCTCTCCCTCACACACATCTTTTAGAGCTTTTAATAATTGGACTGAATAAAGATTTCAAGATATTTATACTATGAGAACAATAACAGTCCAATCTACTGGAGGTTTAAGTAGGCCCTGTAACCCTCAATATATTCTATATGCACCGAGTGAAGCTTTCCCCCCGCTTTTCCTTTCTTCCACCAACCATCAAAAAGTAGTTGTTTTTCTATGATCTGAAAGAACTTCAGTCAACTAAGTGCAAGGATTAATCACAATTATTAAAATAACTGTATTACTCAAGATAGATTTATGCAAAATGGCATCAATTACAATTTCAGAGAAAACTGATACTGCTTAGAAGCACTATGTGCTTACAGCTCAAAGCATGGTTAGAGACCCCACACACTTACTTCATGGTCTGTTTCTGTTGCTCCCCTCTGGGAGGAGGTTTCAAGTATTTCTGGCAGAACTACCAGATTCTATAACAGTTTTTTTTTTCCCTATGCCATCCATCTGGTAAATAGCAAGATTCATTTTTCTCACCATGTACATATACCGTATACATCCCAACTAGACTGTGTTGTTTCTCTGTGTCATATAATATATGAGGGTATAAATACATAATATTGTATTTATTTATTTATTTAGTCATGGTTATGTAGTATATGTTGGAGGTGATGACCCTTTGAGAGCTGTATCCAATGAAATTTCATTTTAATGCATGCCGATTAGTGTACATGCAAAGTGACAATTAAGTTATTGTATTCTATTCTTTAGAATGGCAAGATTTTTAATTAATGGCAAGGTATATTCTCAGAAAACTTCAACAACAAATATAATTTAATGATATGCATGCTTATAGCAGCAAGAATAAATTTTGTATCATGGGACAAATACAATTTTGAAGATACAAAAGTGACAAATAAAATATATTCAGAACATAAAGTTTAACCAAATTTAATCAAAAATATTTCACAAATGTACAATACATAATATATCACATACATAGAGCACAGCAAATGAAACCACTTCTAAGAGTCCTAAATATTCATAAACACCACCATCTGATAAAGGCAGAAAAAACTTAATAACATTTTCCCCTTTTCTCTTTCTGTTTTCCTCTTTTTTTAATAACATGCACAAACAATAATTATAGCCATACAGTGGAGGACTTGGTATTCTTATGTATTCATTTTAAGACACAAACATTGATTGTTGAAGAAATATTATGATATAGCTTGCTATTCCTTTTCAATGTTATATTTACCTTTGGAAATAAAATCCAAACATACTTACATAATAACATCAATAAATCATAATTAACAATGATATAAACCGTATATTGTTCCTTGGAGGTTTACATTACCTAAACCTTAGAGTGTTAATAATAATCTAGTCAATACAGTAAAGCCACCAATGGCTCAAAATAATATAATCCATTACTTATGTTTATAATGATATAATAAAACAATAGCATCAAAAATTGAATATGACTGGGGCAATGTGTAAACTCAGTTACTGTTCCATTTTCTAAATGTTGGAGAGAAAAAATTGGGATTATACAGGTAGTCTTGATTTATGACTGTTCATTTAACAATGGTTCAAAGTTGTGACAGTTTTGGAAGAAGTATTTCACAACATTCTCACAATTACAACCAACTCACCACCAATATGGCCATATATCAATTCAAATACTTGGCAAATTTACAATGCCTGCAGTCATGTAAACAACATTTGCAATTTTATGCTGGTTTTCAGGAAAAAAAACAGGGAAAATATCACTTGAGGAAGCTGGATTTGCTTAATGACCCTGTGATTTGTTTAATGGCCATGGTGATTCACTCTATCACCATGTAAAATTGAGTCTGGTCACATGGTGACACACCTCATGATTGCACAGACATATGACCAAAATTCCCGTCTCAGTTTTGCTCATAAATCAAGGATTAACTTTAAGTTATGACTTGAAAAATAGCATTGTCTACGACTGATTCACTCTGTAGATGTGAGTAGATGAAGCACAGAAACTTTTGCCATTACTTTTTATAAAAAGTTATTTTGCTTGTCAATCCAAATGGAAGAGTGAGCAACCATGTTTTATACTGCAAACTTGTTTCTATTTTTCACCTTACTAAGAAGTTGAAAAACTTGACATTCAATTTTATTTATAATATTGTTAAGAATTTTTTTTTTAAAAAAAAACAGTTTTTAGAAAGTCCCCCCCCCACCAATTGATGATAATAACAATGAAGACAAGAATAATGATCCAAAGAAAAGATAATACCTATAATTGCCAAAGTTTATAGTTCTGCACTGAAGTCAGCTGGGAGGCTATGTCAAGCAGTATAGCCTTCATGAATCATTCATTTGATCAGGTCTATTAATTCCATTATAACAGTAAAACATCCTAAGGGACTAAATCTCAATCCTCCTTCTGTCTTATGGTATCATATAAAAATGTAAAAGGAAGCCCTGCAGGAGGAAAAACAAGGAGTGTTTTTGTTTATCACATTTGTAGCACATTTTAGGAAGTCACACAGGCTATATGTTACTTAGATGTATTTATCAAATATTAAGGAAAAAAATAAAAGTAACAAAATGGACAAAAATATATAAATGAACAGAGTTCCTTGAAACTGAGATTCTCAGGATACAATTTGATCTCCCTGTTATGAATCACAATCATTTGCTGTTCTCTTATATTTGTGTGGAACAAATTAATCAGTTTTAAAAGCACTTATGGTATCTGGGAGAAAGATTGAACAAAATTAATATGTTTTGGAGGAAAACATGTGAGTGTGCAATCTGCAAGTTTTCAGGGTTCAGAGAGGTTGTAAGGTTCTGTCAAAGATGATAAAAATACATATTAACCATTACCTAGGCAAAGACCACTGAATCATTCTTCAAGGAAACAAGAAGATTTTCAGAAATCAGTTTATTATCTTTTTACACCCAGCTTCAGTTTAATGTTCTACTGGTCTTTTAATATACTTTGCAGCAGACAGCATGATTAAATACTATCTTAGCTTGTAGGGTACTAAGCAAAAATTGAAATACAGCATATTGCAGTTCAAATTTTGGAAAATATATGCAATGTACTTTTGGAAAATATATGCAATGTACTTTTGGAAAATATATGCAATGTACTTTGACTGTAAGCTTCAAAACAGGAAACTACAATTCTCCAACAATTTCAATGAATTTTTCCACATTAAAAAAAATCAGGATATATTGATTTTCCTATAGCCTGGATTTTTTGTATCATACAGCCATGGTATGATCAATGTTCCAGTTCATGTATTATTCTTCATTTCTTTTATAAACACATTCTGAGGCCTGTGAATTTGAGGGTTCTGTGCAGTATCTTTGCTGTTCGGAACTTTGCACTCTTCTTGACAGAGAATGCTGATGTTATTATTGGAATCTGTTAAAGCCATAGGAGTCACATTCTCCCACCACAGAGGGAGGGAGGGAGGGAGGGAGGGAGGGAGGGAGGGAGGAAGGAAGGAAGGAAGGAAGGAAGGAAGGAAGGAAGGAAGGAAGGAAGGAAGGAAGGAAGTCACTTCACCTCCCATTGGTTTTCCTTTTGGCCCACTCATGTTTCTCTTTTAAAAAAAAAAAATCTCTAAAACAATGACACAATGTGGCATGGGTTGTCTAATAAAGGAATAAAATTGAATTATTAATCATCAACTCAGTACATGAAACATAACAAGATATATTTCACATTATTAAAATTTATATTATTATAGAGCCTCGTGGTGCAGTGGTCAGAGTGCAGTACTGCAAAATATTCCAACTTCAATTTGGCAGATCAAATCCCACCAGGGTCAAGGTTGACTAAGCCTCCCATCCTTCTGAGGTGGATAAAATGAGGACCCAAACTGTTGAGGGCAACAAATTGACTCTGTAAACCACTTAGAGATGGCTGTAAAGCACCATAAAGCAGTATATATGTCTAAGTGCTACTGCTATTATCAAAATGATCTGAAATTATTATTGCTGTTTCATTCTAGTGTTTTTGTTTCTTAATATTATTAGGTAGGAATCTCTTTATGTAGATATAATAAAACATATAACATCCAGTACTGTCTTACATCATCATCATCCATCAAGCATTTAAACTCTTTTAAAACTATGAAGATTTTTTGGGGGTGGGAGGTATTTATTAGTTTTTTTTTCAAATGATAAATTAATTTAAAGGGTCTCCAATACTTTAGATTCAATTTACAAAGTGCTTTGGAGGATGTGGGGTTATGAATATCTGTTCGCAACTTTGTAAACAAGCCATATCCATTTTCAGGATCAAATAGTAACTTTAGTGGTACAATCTCAGGAAAAGACACTACTCCCATAAGGATTTGCACCAGTGGTAGGATTCAATTTTTTTTACTACAGGTTCTGTGGGTGTGGCTTGGTGGGCATGGTGTGGCTTGGTGGGTGTGGCAGGGAAAGATACTGTAAAATCTCCATTCCTTCCCCACTCCTTGGGGAAGGTTATTGCAAAATCCCATTCCCTCCCCTCCCCACTAACCTGCTTTCCAGCTCCGTTCTGCTGTGCAGGGCAACAAAAGAAGACCTAGCTTATCAGCTGGGACTCAGGAGGAAGATAATAGATGGGGGCAGGGCCAGGCAGAGGTGGTATTTGCCGGTCCTCTGAGCTACTCAAATTTCTGCTACCGGTTCTCCAGAACTGGTCAGAATCTGCTGAATACCATCTCTGGTTTGTACCTACAGACAATACTTGTGCTTTAGCACCTCTTTTGAAACCGAATCCAAGCTATATACTGCACAGGGCAGTCAAAGTGGTGGCCTGAAGGTTGGATGCATCATGCACAGACCATGCACACCCCCGGCTTCGCAAAGGCAAAAAACATTGTGACACATCACATGATGTCATATGATGCAATCGAGTTTAACACCCATGTGCTGATCACAATTACAGAAAAAGCTGTTTGCCAACCTATTTTATTCATTAATCTTCAATTTTTTGGCTTTTTTCTTTTAAAGAAAGCTAGTCAAATCAGTTAATATATGACATAAATGCATGTTGTCAATCCTCCAAGTATTCATTGAGTTTCACTTCATGTAGCATTTGAAGATTTCAAGATGTCCATTTGAAGAATTTCAGAAAATATTTTTCATGTTAGAAAAATATCCTTATTGCAGTTGATGTAATAGGCAAACCACAATTAAACCTGTTTTACAGTATGATTGAACATGATAACTAATAAACATAGGAGAGAAATACATGCATAGGGATTGAATTAAATCACAATCCAGTCATTTTTCATTCACATATTAAACATGATTGACAGTCTAGACATTTGCATTTCTCACTGCCATGCTTGCAAATTCAAATTCTCTCTGAAAAAATCAGACTCATGATAACTGAAAATTGAAGGATTAGAAGTAAAAGCCTGGATGTTTTTTTAGCATTAATCACCTACCCTGAGTAATATAGTGTAATTTAATCTTATTGAGTGATTTCAGTAATTTAAAAATAGAACATGACTCTTAATAATAATAAGTTGGTTCAATCAGAAAGAATAATATTGTAAATTATGAAACAAATTTTGATGCTGGTGTACACAACCCAAAGAGAACTGTTTAATGTATTTGGCATTACTTAACAATTCAACAATAGAATGTGTATTATGAAGAAATTGAAAGATTGCAATAAAGATTTCCACATTTTGAAATAAAACTGACTACTTTTTATGCTTTATTTATTTGCCTCCTGCCTTAATTATTTTTATAAACAATTAATGGCCGAAAACAAATTCAATATATCTTTCTTTTCCAGTTGTCCCCATAACAATAATCCTGTGAGGTCAATTGGGCTAAGGCAGAGAGTAATTGCCCAATATTACCCAACTGGCTTTCATGGCTAAAGTAGGACTAGAACTTACAGTCTCCAGCTTTCTAGTGTAGTTCCTTAACTACTAGGCCAAACTTTGGAGCAGATTGGGAAGAAGTCCAATCCAGGCATTATGCAATATGCCTCTGTCACTTGCAATGGATCTATTAACTATAGTTAAAAGAACTGGGCAACTGGGCAATTGTATTTTTGCTATTAGTCAAATGAACCAATAATCCATTATATTCCATTATACCGCTGTATAATTTTCTGGCTAAATCCCTGGTGAGGCAATTAAGATATCACATTCTGCATTTTAATGAAAGTAATGGTTAATGTTATACCTAATTTAAAAAGTATAGCTATTTTATTAGCAAATACAGAAATATATATTCTAGAAGTTAAAATGTTCCAATTAAAGGTACTTCATAAACTTGTTTCACATATATTAGTAGACACTTTCAAATACATAGTGCTATTATAATAAGTACATAAAATTGAATAGAATACTAGAGCCATAGTATGTGAAAAGTATGCTACCTTCACCTGATAGTAGCATATGAGATTCAGGGGTTTGTGCATTCCCAATGTTAAGATGATTAATAGCATCTACTTGAAATTTGTCCATGTATGTAACCTCATTCTGTTTAAGATTTGTAATTATCAAGGAGAAAAATAATCTGCTGGAATGAAGCATGTATAAGCAAGAGCATGGCTTCACTGAACTAATGTTATTTCTATGACCTTTTATAGATGTAAGTCACTTGTACAGGATAAAAGCAGTCTTTAATTTTGTAAGGTATATTTCTAGTAAGAAGGCTTTTAGCAGAAAAAATCCTGCAGCTTCCTTCTATTTCCAGCTTTTATGGACTTTTTACATACATGAAAGGAATTAAAACAATGGAAAAACAAGGACACTTTGCAACGAAAATGGCATTGCTTACAAAATACTCAGCATGAAATACAATGATTCTGTAATAGAAGTCTCATGTGTCGATATACAAAGTATCTGAGTAATATTACTTATAAAACAGAAAACCATATAACATTATTAACTTTCTGGATAATTTAGCATAAAAGGATACATAGATTACAAAATCTGTGGGAAATGCATGTCCCACATTTTTTTGTATTCAAGTTATTGGTTCTTAAAACTCATATTTTTAAACTGCTTTAGAAGCTTCTGTTTGCTATCAATTCAACAAACAACACACACACACACACACACACAGAGAGAGAGAGAGAGAGAGGGAGAGAGAGAGAGAGAGAAGATAGCTTGAATACAAAAAATGTGGGAATCATCCAGGTAATCATTGTTTCTTTGACCATTTATTTCTCCATTTTGTAGTTCAGTAAATAATTGTATATTTTTTAAAACAATTTTTCATCCGTCCCTATTAAATTTTTATCCAATGCTATAGGTTCTTTATTTACACCCCATGTTCTAACATCTTTCTCATATCTTGACTGAATCAGAAAATTCAGCTACCAAGCTAAATTAATCCCTTGGTCCTGTAGTTGTTACCTTGATTCAAGTTCATCCCTCTCATTTAATATATCTTTATTGAGTACATTTTTTTCCAAATTAATGAGATTTGGATATAAAAGTGCCTCCATTGGGAGAGCCAGACTGGCATTTCCCTATACTGCTGTGGTTTAATTTTTTTCCCATATGTTAAACATTGCATTCCTCATGTAATGCCTCTGAAAATATTTGATGCACTGTGTTTTGTACCCAAGAAAAGTGTGCCAGCCTAATTGCAAATAGTATCCTTCTAATAATAATAAACTTCTGGGTTTCAGATTTACCCAGTCTTTAAGAGCGGATGCCTGATGGTATAGTTCCCAGTCTAGAAGTCCAAAGCCCCCATTATTTTTAGATTCTT
Source organism: Pseudonaja textilis (assembly GCF_049901715.1). NCBI lineage: Eukaryota > Metazoa > Chordata > Lepidosauria > Squamata > Elapidae > Pseudonaja > Pseudonaja textilis. The sequence goes on from NC_141996.1 coordinate 46,374,296, forward strand.
GTAACATTTTCAATTTTATTCTCAATTTTTTACCTTGTTAAATATACTTCAGAGTCATTTTATTTAATTCATCAAAGAATTTCTTTTCCAGTTTTACTGTTTACTGTTTATTGTTTGAAATAAAAAGAGTAATTTTGGTAGTATGTTCATTTTTATGACTGCTATTCTCCCTATTATAGATAACTGTAAAATTTTTCACCTTTTCAGGTCCAATTTAATTTGGTATATCAGTTTTATATAATTATCATCTTTGATCATCACATACTTTGCTGTTAAATAGATAGCAAGATATTTAACCTTCTTTGTTCTCTGTAAACCAATTTTCTCTGTCAATTCCTCTTTTTTTGTTTATCTGTAAGATTTTTGACTAATATTTTAGTTTTATCTTTATTTATTTTTATTCCTACCACCTCTCCATATCCCTCAATTTTCTTTATCAGTTTGACCATAGGGGCATAAGTCCTAACTTTTGTATTTGACTCTAAGTATCATCAGCTTTTGCCTAGCTAAAGAGCAAAGGTAATTAAGAAAATTATGAGCTCTGGTACTTTTTTGCCAAGTGTCAGAGCAGGTGCATAGATAATTAGTTCTTTGGATCTAGAGACAATAAACATACCAGTAAATAAAAGGATTTTAAGCTTCTTTATTATATCAAACAAACAGATTTAAAAACATAACATAAAAAGCCTACATACCAAGCAAGATGATATCCAATTTTCTTACAAACTGCCAGGAGCTTTTTAAGAATGACAACAGAGATATCAAGTGTTAGGTTCTATACAGAAAATCTCAAAGAACAACAGCCTCAAGGTTTTTATAAAACTTGATACCATGATTTCATGGCAATCCTTTGGTCATGTGACTGCAAGATCTGACATTGTCTGTGTGACACATGATTCTGGGATGGGAACTAAAACACATAGATTTTCACAAGTTTATAACAATGTAAAGATTTCTCCCCCTTCCCCTTTATTTAACGAGAGTGAAAAACCAGCAGGTTAACTCTAAATATGCTCTAACCTTTCTTAATATGAAGGAAAAATCAAAATAACTATGGTCTTCCATACAACCTCTACATGTGCTGGTTAATTTATTGGAAACCATACACAATCGAATTTTGTGGGGTCCTTGAAGCTCTCTTACTTTGGTTGTTTTCTTGCAAACATTTCATTTCCAAGCTAGATAATATCTAATAGGGAGTGGTGTTTGCTCTCATTTGATATACTAGTGGCTTGCTCTGTCAATGTTAATGGGAGTGGTCTTGGTGGTTCCTTGACTGGGTTATTGTATATTATTAGCTTGTTTGTTTGAGTTGGCAATTCCTTGATAGGGGTATTGCTTGCTTCTTGATTGTTGGTTTTATGTTAATCTTGGTGTTAATCTCTGTTGATGGATTCTACTCCATCAATTCCCCACTATAGTATCTTCAAAGAATCAAAAATGTGGTCATAGATAAAGAATGAAATCATAGTTCCATCTGATGTCACATCACTTTTCACAAAATTAGCCAAAGAAACCATGATTGCATTACTACACAGCACCCAAATTAACCTACTAAACCAATAAATTTTCAATTCATCCCCTTTTCATGCTTTCCAGAACCACATCTTTTTAAAAATTGCTTTTCATTTCACGTGGTCTGCTGTTGGTAATTTCTCCTTTCTAGCACTATTCAACAGAATCACTATGTTCTATCATAGTTGCATCATAAATAATTATAAGTACCGGTCAGTGATGGATTCAAAAAAATTTACTATCAGTTCTGTGGCCATGGCTTGGTGGGCATGGCAGGGGAAGGATACTGTAAAATCTCCAGTCAGAAGTGATATTTGCTGGTTCTCCAAACTACTCAAAATTTCTGCTACCGGGTCTCCAGAACTGGTCAGAACCTGCTGAATACCACCACTGGTACCAGTACAATTTTAATCTGGCCTCCTATCTTTGGTTTGGTGCTTTATCACAATTTCAAGGATAATTTCTTATGCAATTAAAATTATATGATACAATCAGAAGAAGGAAGTATCAGAAGGCTTGACAAAATCTATTGCCTAAAAAAAAAAAAAAAAAGAAATACATCCTTCTACAACTCCAAGTCAAAGAAGGTAGGCTAATTACTTAGAGAAAGTTGACTATTAACAGGAAAAAGATAATCAAAATTTAGAAAGAGGAACATAGGAAACATTAATTTTACTATAGAAAACAATAGTATTATAGTACATATTTCATTATGCTCAATTTGTTATAAAATTATTATAAAAACTCAAGACAATTTTTCTTTATTTAGTACAAGAGTTATATATAAGGGGTTTTTTTTGTCTTCATTAAAATTGTGCCAAATTCTCAGAGAGTGCCTGGGCAATTCCTTCAGTTTTCTTGGCAAGGTTTTTCAGAAGTGACATTGCTTGCTTCCTAAGACTCAGAGAAAGTGACTGGCCCAACATGACCCTTGGCTTTGGAATGGGACAACTCACCACAGCCAGCTGATTGCAACTGCCTCACCCAAGCCAGCTCTCCATGGGACAATTTGCCATGGGCAACTCACCATGTGAAAATGCTGGAGGCACTTCCTCCTCCTCCTCCTCCTCCTCCTCCTCCTCCTCCTCCTCCTCCTCCTCCTCCTCCTCCTCCTCCTCCTCCTCCCATATCCCTTGAACTCTGTGGCAGAAACTCCTGCACACTGAAAAAGGTGTGACTCTCTCCAAGTGATCTTTTATCTGGTCAGGGGAGGAAGTCTTTCTCCCCCACCCAACTTCATCCTTCCCATTTTTTCCCCAGTCCAAACTACAGACAAGGAGGAGGAGATTCCCCTTGCCTCTGGCATTCTCCTGCAGTCGTACAGCAAGTTGTCCATGGAAAGTTGTCCTGAGGTGAATTGGCCATGGTGAGGCAGCTGGGGTGAGATGACTGGAATAAGATGGCTGGAGCAAGGCAGCAGCTGCGAGATGGTGGCAGTAAGCCAGCAATGGGTTGTCCTAGACCCATTGGCTTTGTTCCTAAGGCCAGATTGGAACTCACAGTCTAACCACTACACCAAACTAGCTTTACATATAGGTAGATATAGTTTAAAATATAGATTTCCCCAAATAAATACAGAAATGTATTTAAGTAGGCAAAATTTACAGTTTAAACTTACTACATAAACTTGTTTAAATTTGATTGATTAGTGTGACACATTTTCAAATCCATAATACTATTATGAGAAGTATATAAACTGGAACAGAATACTAGGCACATGAGAATAGCACAGAGGATGTTTCAAAACTGTTATGCAAAATAAGGTATGCAAAGGTGTACCCTAAAGATAAGTCAATATTTTTCATTTAATTAAACTATTCAGCTCCTGCCACAATCTAGTTGAATTAGATTACCGAAAGCCTATGCTTTCATCTTCACAAATTCCCCAAAGTGCCTGATTCAATCTGCTCTTTGCCTCATCCTCTAAAAACTAAAGGAGTGAAAAGAATGCTTGAGGGCTAAAAGAACCCACGCTGAACAGATAAGTTTTGAACTCATTTTAAAGATACGTTCCTGTGTTCTTTGTGATTTGCTTTACTGATATGGAAAATGGTTTGTGTAAGAAATGCAAACAGTTTTGCTTCCTTTTGGTTTGATAAATTTGTTTGAGAAAATACTATTCTATACACAACCCTTGTTCTTCAAAGAAACTAACATATCTGAGAATTACAAACAAACATGAAGGGGAAAAAATTTAATCATACATACAAAATTCAAAATCAGTTACTAAGCAGAAAGTGAAAGACAACTTGCTTATGAATCACAGCATATAATTTCATATGCTTCCCTCACAGTTTGCCCTCTGAGACAATGTTTGTGGATAACAAAAGGTTCAATAATTGAATATTCTAACTTCAAAAGCTGGGCAATAAAGAGGCAAGATGGGGTTATAGAAAACATTCATTTCAATTGACAAGATTTGCAGGTTCACCTGCCCGGACAGAAATTAAACTACTTCAGTGATAATGGATGAGTCCCTGTCAAGAAAATGAATTCTTAATTACTTATCAAGCTTTCTTTAATTCACAATTATGATAGGGGAACAAGGGCATTTAGTTCTTATGCTTGAGATTTGCAATTTCAGATTTCTCCACAAGAGATCAAAGGATATATGCTATTTTATGATGATTGCGAAACCTGGAATCCCATGGGAATCTAAGGAAGCTCCACACAAATTAACAACCTCTGCTACCTAGCAACCAGTAACATTGTCTGCTATCTAGCAACCATAAAGAGTGGTGAAAAATACAATTAAAAGACAATGTTAAAGATTCTAAAGCATTATAAGAATGACAGGAACATGAGATCTGGGCAGCAAAAATCTGGAATGACCAAAAAGGAACAGCAAGCACAAAATGGATTTATGTATTTTGTCACTATCCTCTTTTGGCAGCCCAGCTATAGAAGAGGAGCTAAAAACAGTATCTTCTTTTCCAAGGAGAATAAACATTCAAATGACTTAGCATATTTCAAAACAGCATTATTCATCACAAAAATGCTGATAGATATCTCTTCCAATTAGAGTAAGGAGTAAATGCTGTGGGAATTAAAAACCCAATATGTTGTGACCTCCCATAGCTGAAATTTATTTATTTATTTGATGAGAATCACAAGATTTTGTATATTAAACAAAATAGGACTAGAGAAAATGTTTGATTGTGAGTGGATGAATGGATATGTTAAAAGAAAATTACCCGGAATCCAGAAAATGTTACTGATTCTTAAAGGAACTTGATCCCAATATCTAGATTAAAGGAGCTGTGTGCAAAAAGCATATTTTATAAAATGATCCTTACACCATCCAATTTTATAACTGTTGGGAAATAACATATAAAATAAACTTCAGATATTCAAAAGAATAGGTATAAAAAGGGCTCCTTTTATTTCACTGGGGATCCTTTGCTTTCTCTGTTCTTCCCTCAAACTTCTCATGACTTTTTGGTAGTTTACTGTATAGGGTTGTGATGGTGAACCTATGCCATGCATGCTGAAAGTGGCATGCAGAACCATCTCTCCAGGCATGCCAGCCATGCCTGTTGCTTTTCTGAGTTCCAGTGCATGCATGCACAGTGGCCAGCTGGTCTTTGCGCATACAGGAGCACTGGAAACTGGAAGACCAGGTGGCTGGTGTGCATGCACACACCAGAAACTGGAAGCTCAGCTTCTTGGCATGCACATGCGTGCCAGGGAACTGGTCTTCTGGTTTCCAGTGCTATCCCCACCTGCGCATGCGTTCCTGTTTCAGCACTTGATGCCAAAAAGGCTCACCAACATTGGTATAGGGAATCAAAATCCTCTTTGAATTTGAGATTTAGGATAGAAAGTTAGCATTATTTGCTTTAGGACTGTGATCCATTTCTTGTACACTTCAGCAAAATAGCTTTGTTTCATCACATATATTTCTAAAATATTTTTTATATACCTCTTTTAAGGTAGGTAATGACAATGGATGAGGAAATCATTGTGGAATGAGAATGCCACCCAACATTCTTTCTTTTGATATTCCTTGTTATAGTAAAACTTCCAATTTTTTTAAAAAAGATCATAAAGATAAAAGAGTATACTATTCCTCTGATCACTTGCTTTACTGGGCAGGCATGACAACAGGTCAGTCTTGTTTTAGAATAACCCTTTGACTACTTGCTTGACATGCTTTCTTTAAGGTTGGCAAGCATGAGTCCTTATAAAAATGAGACAGAAAGAAACATAGTGAAAGTCTCGATGTGATGCAAATTTACAGAGCTCTTTGTTGCTAATAATACTCTGTATTTGCCAAGTTACTGCAGAAAAGTGTGAGAATTGCTCAAAGGCTAGCTGGCATAGGTTTCTTATTGGTGAAGACTCTGAGTTTTGCAGCTGCACAAGGCAACATAATCATAGACAGACAGGCTAGTTTACAGACAGGTGTGTATTAGATGAGAATATAAATGAGAAAAGACTTTGAGGCTGGTTGTTAGGCCTACTTTCATTGTCACATAACCTCTTACAGCTAAGTAATTCCTTGAGCTAGAGAAATGAAGCTTTATCAGTAGATAATATGTAGAAAGAAAGTGCATGGTTATGCCAATCACTGATGTGAATATTCCACCACACTGCTTCTCTTCCAGCAACTTATCACTTTTCATGCTGCAAAATTAATGTGAGTTTTTGCAAGGTAAATATGTTTCAGTCTCCACTGGTTCCCAGTAGTTTTTTTTTTTCCCCTTGGCACATCAGATGAGCTATGGTAACAGCCCAACAACTCATGCCCATAAAATGGAGGTTGCATATCATGTTCATCAAACTGGCATCACTGCTGAATACCATAAATTTGAACAAATTGTCCTGCCCTAGAAGCCAACTCTTCCCTATGCAATTTATGGCATGCATCATCTCATATTCAGTATAGCTTCTGAATATATCATCCATTTTTTTCTGAGTTGAAATGTATCTCAAATGATATTTGAACATTTTCTCACCTAATCTGTGATGGAAAAGTAGTATGAATTCTTGTTCCATTGTTTCATCATATCTGTTATCTCTTTCATGAAAAAAGTACAGGATTAATTTTGGAAAATGTGAAGTAGGTTTGTCCATTTAGTGGCTCTTATTGTAGTCCATGGTCATTATTTTAAAAATGAACCAAATCTCAAACTGATGGTATAAATCATTAATGGATGGTAATTAAGTATTAGTATTATTATTTTATGTCCAACCTTTACTTATGCATAATAAGAATAGTGGAGAATAATTGTCTCTAAATTACTCAGGTAATACACTATTTCCACTTAAACATTTAGATATGATATTCACTGAAAGTGACTTTTCTATATCTAATTGACTTCTTCTGTATAGTAGAAACTCTTAAAGAATGGCTTCAAGTTCATGTTGTTAGGGAAGTACATTCTTTTTTAAAGAATGTCTTGTGATATGATTTAATTATTTTTTGTCTTTAAATAGAAACATTTTTCATCTGAATATGTAAAATCACAGTTACTGTTGATCAGGTTTTTTACTAGAAAGATAACACAAGAAATATTACATTTGCAATGAATTCATTTATCAGTTAATATATTAAATAATGTTCTGAATCATTTTATGATACATATTTTAGATATTCAGCACAGTGTAAAATCAATAATAATTCATTGCATTAAAATGAATCATATTTATTTTATGAAATGATTGGAATTATATTTCTGAATATAACTGACATGTTATAACCCTAAGCTGTTTAGAGGTATTTATTCAATACGTCAATTTCTCTAGACAGAAGGCTTGCTTCTAAAAGTATTTGCAAGGTGTGACAAATTAATATTTAGTTGGTCTGTTAAAATTGAAACTGCATTTATAACTGTTTTGGTTAACTGAAATTTGATGGGCTATTTTAAAAATCATTTGTAGCCATATCTTTATTAGGGAAATACTTCTTATACCATATATTACATTATTTCCTAGATCATTTACATCAAAATAATCTCCTTAGGGATGGAACATCACAATAATTATTTATGTTGTCAATTGCAATAGTTCTAGAGGACCATTGCTTTCTAGGATTTATACATAATATAGAACAGAGGTAAATTTTGACTAAGTTTGTGAATGACCCTGACATTTTAATAATGCTTGAATTCAAAATATCACTGTCACCAAACTGATAAGCATAGTACCTTAGAAATATGTCAGTATTCATTCTATTCTAGATCTCAATTAACAAGAGATGTGGGTACATAGGTAAGCCGTCCATTAGGAATGTGATATGCTGATTACCACCCAGAGCATATTGAGTAAAAAACTATACAAGTATTTATCTGAACACAGAGAAATTTTATAGAAAGAAATTTTATAGTTGTGATATATCTGTGGGTATGGTCTTTTATGCCTCCAAAAAAGTTAGTTTTTAAAATACAGTTCAGGAGATCAGAGAAGAATATGCTTCTTGCAAATGGTATTGAAAAGCGTGAACATTAACAACTGCATGAACATACACTCTTTGGACATCCATGGATATAGTTTCAATATATTTGTGATTTAACCTTTTCTTTAAATGGAAGAAAATAAATGGAAATTTACACCTTCTAAAAAATTAAAGATTAATTTTCTCTAAAAATTAAATGTTCTCTAAATTAAGCAGAGGAAAACCATAAAGCTAAAATTGCATATTACAAGATCAATTTTATTTTTAATTTCATCTTATCTGCTTTTACATATATCAGTAAGGATATCTTAAGTTCAAGATAAAATTTTATGTTTTTCAGGTTTTTTAAAAATTATTTTCCTCATGCTTTCTTACAATAATAAATCAATCATTCTCATATTTAAGGTTGTTGAAAACTCTATCTTACAGCAGAAACCAATCCCGAGTCTGATTTGGGAAATTCATTTCTGGATCTTTCCAGGGGTGGAATACAACAGAGTTAACTACCGGTTTGGGATTTATGAGCTTCCCTGTCCACTGTGAGCCATGTGCCTGTTAATCATCATTAGCACGCTGTGTGCCGAGAAGCAGCCTTTGAAACAGCCCTCATTTCTTGTTTTTTTTAACTGTAGCTGTGCCTCATTCAGTAGCTGAAGTTGAAAAAAATCAGGAAATAAAGATCAGGTAAGAGCCCGGGTGGGCAGGTCGGCAAAAACATCAGCAGACATAGAACCGGTTCTATGTCTGCTGCTCTTCAGAGCTACCGGTTCTACAGAGGTGGACAGAACTGGTAGAAACCCACCCCTGGATCTTTCCCAGATCCAGTGCAAGTAATGTTTCCAAACAAAGGGATGGGAAGCAAATAAATTTCCTATCCCTCTTCCTGCAAAATTCAATAAAACATTAATGTTGTGAACAATAATAGTTTTATTACTAATAAACAGCCACACATACAAACAATTAAAACCAAATCAAGGTATAACTATGTGTTGAAAGAGGTAAATCCCCTTTCCTTTCACTCATAGACATGCCCAGTCTGAATTTCCATGCTCTCACAGCAAATTGATCAGTATGTTTAAGTGTAAACAAGTTTCAACACTCAATTGTTGGGTCTGCAAAAGTCATATTATTAGCACAGTCCATTTTTCTGTTCTCCACTACTACTCACACTCTTCTTGACATTTTTCTTACTGGTAACCTGCCAGACACTTCCCCCATCTCTCTAACAGTAGGACATTTTTTTCTTTCCATGGGCATAGCAACCTGTGTCGAATTTCTCCAATGGTTCATTGTTGCCATCTATTCCTTTTACCCACAGGTTTTCCTTCTCGGCCCTATTTTAATACAGAGTGATATCCTGCCAAATCTCATCCTTTTTGCTTTTTAAATTGTTCAACTATTATCTTTCCTTCAATATTATGTCAGCAGGTAAACTATTTTCCAATTTTATTGCTTATCTATCTAGGCTGTTTTCCTTAGATCACCCTTTTTATTTCATTAATTAGGCAGGCTGTATTTCTACCCCACAGTTCTCTACCTCCATGTATTTTTGGTTTAACCATAGGTTGCGATACTTTCTAAATGGTAACGTTTTGTGAAAATTTCATTACTTAGACAAAAACCCATATATTTTGAGCTTTTTTACTTCCTCATTGATCCCTCTGGGTCTAATAGCAACTTCTTATTGTTTGTTCTGATCTCTATGTTTGTTCTTGAAGAGTCCTACCTTTGATTCTTTAACAGCAGCACTGACTTTCACTTCTTGTTTCATATACAATACCTTTACATTAAGATTTTATTCTGTGCATCCTTCTGGCAAATTTCTACTAGTTTGCATAAAAGTTTAATTACTCTCAAATTCTGTTGCAACCACTGAGCTGCAATTAAAGCAAAACAGAATTTCCTGCTTCTCATTTCCTCTTCCATGGGAATAGACCAGCATTTATGGTGTGGCATAAACAGCAGTTGTTCAAGCTATGTAATTGCAAGAATAACTGATTACTGGTGCCAAGCACCAAAGGTTAAGAGCCCTTTGAGAGGATCATTTTCCCTAGTGGGATTATCCATGATTAAAGATCTTTGGTATAAATTGTGAGTGGATGATCAAAACTAGCACATATTAAACAATTAGTTATTTTCTTACCTTGCATTCTAATGAATCCTGCGACAAATAGAGAGATATACTTTACCTGAGTTCTGTCTGTAATTACTGGAGCTGGCTCAGAATGCACCAATGGCCTTAGGGTAAAGTAAATTGATTTAATTCCACATGGACCTTACAAAGAATACTACTTAGCCTTGAGCTGTTTGCATCATAAGTTCTTCTAAGCAAAAGATAAATTCCAGATGTATGTATTTTGTTGTAAAGTCAAATATCAAGACAGATCTAAGCTGGGAAATCTGAAGTCAATTAGTAAAAAGCAAGTCCTGCCTTAGGCATAAAATCACCTGGGTGACCATGAACCAATCACTGTCTATCAGCACAAAAAAACTCACAAGGTTTCTGTTGTGTGGAAAATAGGAAGAGCAAGATTCATTGAATATGTTCACTACATCAAGTTTTATGTAAAAATAATAAAGATGGATAAATAAATAAATAACTTTTCTTGTATTTATCTAGTGGTCATCAACATTTTCAAAGCCCAGATATGTTAACTCTATGGTTTCTAAATTAAATGTTTCCAAATTAAATTTGCTAAATGGGAATATGTAATTTAAATAGTTTACACAGGAAACAATGTTCAAAACTATTTATAGGAGATAGGCCTTTTCCACATATCTTTAAATTCAGACACAGAGACAGCAGCTCCGATCACACATTGCTTGCACTGGCACGAAGCCAAAAGCACCAGCCTGAGGATGGCGAGTGGGACCTCGCAAAAACATCACCAAGATACTCTTAATCTTACACAGGAAAAGACCCGAACACACCTAGACATGTATGTATGTATGTATGTATGTATGTATGGTATTCAGCTTTGTTCGGGTATTTTCCCATGTCATTATAGTTATGCTTTTAAAGTTGTAGGAACGTTTCGGCAGAATCTCATCTGCCATCATCAAGTTCTGTATTGTGTTCGTCATGTAAGTACCCGTGAAAACTTAAGAAATATATATATATATATATGTTCATCTGATGAACACCATACAGAAGCCTGATGATGGCAGATGAGATTCTGCCGAAACGTTGCTACAACTTTAAAAGCACAACTACAATGACGTGGGAAAATACCCGAACAAAGCTGAATGCCATACATGTAAGTACCCGCAAAAACTTAAGAAAACACACACACACACACACACACACACACACACACACACACACATATAATATATATATATATATATATATATATATATATATATATATATATATTCTTAAGTTTTCGCGAGTACTTACATGTATGGCATTCAGCTTTGTTTGGGTATTTTCCCACGTCATTGTAGTTGTGCTTTTAAAGTTGTAGCAACGTTTCGGCAGAATCTCATCTGCCATCATCAGGAAGGATTGACCCTGCTGGGAGTTTTGACTCTGATACCTCTGAAGATGGAAGGTTTGAGCCAGCTGTGAATGTGGAGTCTGAATTATCAGAGGACACAGATGTGAGCCAGGAGGCAGAGAGATTGTTGGAGAGACAATCCTCTCCAGAACCTTCGACTTCGTTCATGCAAACAGCTGATCCACAAAATGAGCCAGAGGTTTCTAGCAAGGAGGACACTGATGGATGTTGGCTTGACGCTAGAACTAGGAGAAGATTGAAACGTCAATCACAATCTGAAAGGAGGCGTCAAGCCAGATATTGATTAGAGAGATTGACACACCCCTCCAGGGGATTTAAGGAGGCGTGTTGACTCTCAATCTTTGCTTGGAGCAAAGTGCTTCATGGATTCGAAAGGATACGTTTGAGGCGGCCGTTGTGATTTATGAACAATTCTGAATTGCCAGACAGATTCCAGGAAGACTGCCAAGGACTGGAAAACAGTACTGTTAACTCTTTTGAGTCTGGTTTTGTTTTTGTTTGAATATTTTGAACTCTGGAACTTTGTATTCTCACCTGTGGATACAGGTGAGACATAACATACATACATACATACATACATACATACATACATACATGTGTGTGTGTATGTTGTGTGTTCTGCTTGATTGGTGTTTCTAATATCTTCTGTCTGTTTTGTAGCATTTTTTGCCTTGATTAGCTGGCAACATTGTGTTTGGTGTATTGGGGGCATTCAAAGCTGAATACCATACATATAAATAACTGCAAAAACATAAGAAAACATATGTATGTATATGTATATGTATATATGTTTTTGTAGATTTTCATGGGTACAGGTTTTGGCATGTTCGGGTCTTTTCCCATGTAAGATTGATCAATCTTACATGGGAAAAGACCATAACACGCCAAGACCTACCTGCATGCATATATATATATATATATATATATATATATATATATATATATATATATATATAATATAGAATAGAAGAGATGATTCCACCAGACTATCTATCTGGAAGCCTACACTCAGAAACAAAAAAATCTCCACACCACAAGCTAAGCAAACACTTGGGCACAAACAGATCCCCCCTGATACCCCCAGCTCAAACACACCCCAACCGGGCACCCAGATGAAACCTAGCTTCCTAATAAATGATAGCCGTCTGTTTACCCGAAACCAAGCTGCACTAAAAGCCTCCAATACAGGAAACACAATGTTGCCAGCCAATCAAGACAAAAAAATGCTACAAAACAGACAAAAGATATTAGAAACACCAATCAAGCAGAACACAGCAAACTCCAAGACTAATAAACACAGACCAAGACTCCAAACCAATCAGGATGAAGAAAAAAATATTCTAACACAGCAGTAGGCTAGCACCAAATTTAAAACAGAAACAGCTGTGAAAGTCTGACTCACAGACGAGCATAATACACCAGCTTGATGATGGCAGATGAGATTCTGCCGAAATGTCGCTACAACTTTAAAAGCATATATATAAATTTTCACAGGAATCTATAAAGTGTTTTATCTGGAGTTCTTGTTTCTGAATTAGCAACCTGGTTTCAGCTTGCATCAGTAGTCTTTAATTATAATGAGCTTTATTGACTGTAAAACTGGAGATTTCAAACTCAATAATTCTGAGTCTTGCTGTGTCAAAAGAAAAAAAAAAGTTGTTCCCAAACCATTCAACTATAACTAATGTAGTGCTTCTAATAACACTAACTTAGAATTAAGCTGCATTTGAAAGCAGCAGAACTTGACTTCTGAAAAAAAAAACCATGGTATAACATGAAAAGACAGGACACTTCAAAAGTTATGTTGACTCCAATATTGCACAGAGTTTAGGGAATTTTAAAAGTGAAAGAACCAGTCATAATACAGTGGGTCTCCTCTAAATTCACAATCCTTCAATCTTCAGCACTACTAATATAAAGGCACAAAAGTGTAAAATATGTATTGTTACGGTTATTTCTGCCTTGTTGAAAATGATACAGCATTATTTGAAACATATTGACAAAACAAAAAAAAGAGTACAGTATTTTTTTAATTTGTTCATTAATTAATAATTCTTCTCCTATTTTTCCCACAATAGCAACCTGTGAAGTGGGATGGTCTAAGAAAGAATGACTGGCCCAATGTCTCTTAAATATATTTCATGCCTAAGGCAAAACTAGAACTCACAATTTTCTAGTTTCTAGCCTGATGCCTTAAGCACTAGGCCAAATTGGCTTTCCATTATATTTTTCTATTGATTATATATGTATGTATGTATGTACGTATGTATGTATATGTGTATATGTATATATGTATATGTATGGCATTCGGCTTTGCTCGGGTATTTTCCCACGTCATTGAAGTTGTGCTTTTAAAGTTGTAGCGACGTTTCAGCAGAATCTCATCTGCCATCATCAGGCTTCTGTATCATCATCGGCAAAGCCGAATGCCATACATGTAAGTACCCGCGAAAACTTAAGAAAACATGTATATGTATGTATGTATGTATGTATGTGTGTGTGTTTGTATATATATGTGTGTATATATAAAAATAATTCGGCTTTGTTCGGGTATTTTCCCACGTCATTGTAGTTGTGCTTTTAAAGTTGTAGCAACATTTCGGCAGAACCTCATGTGCCATCATCAGGCTTCTGTATAGTGTTCATCTGTGAGTCAGGCTTTTACAGTGGTTTCAGATTTAAATTTGGGGCAGCCTATTGCTGTGCCAGAATGGTTTTTTTTCTTCGTCCTGATTGGTTGGGAGTCTTGGTCTGTGTTTATTGGTCTTGGAGTTTGCTGTGTTCTGCTTGATTGGTGTTTCTAATATCTTCTGTCTGTTTTTTTTGGCTCTTTTTGTATCTTGATTGGCTGGCAACATTGTGTTACTTTATTGGAGGCCTTTAGTGCAGCTTGGCTCCGGGTAAATGGGCGGCTATCATTAGTTAGGAAGCTAGGTTTCATCTGGGTGCCTGGTTGGGTTGTGTTTGAGCTGGAGGTATCCGGGGGATCTGTTTGTGCCCAGGTGTTTGCCTGGCTTGTGGTGTGGAGATTTTTTTGTTTGTGAGTGCAGGCTTCCAAATGATTGACAGTCTGGCTTGATCCACAAAAACACACTGAGACATAATAGAGACCCAGAAGATGAACAGACCTATGGAACAGCTGTCCTGCCCTACATAAGAGGTACTACAGACAAAATTAGTAAGATACTACACAGACATCACATCAAGACTGCCTTCAAAACAGACAGAAAAATAGCAGCCATCCTTAGAAACCCCAAAGATAAAATTGACCTGGAAAACCAAGGTATATACGAAGTCCCCTGTGCATCATGCCTGGCCACATACATTGGACAGACCAATAGAAGAATAAGTACCCACCTGGATGAACACAAAAATGCAGTCAAAAAGCTGGAACACACTTCCTCACTAGTCCAACACATGGAAGCCACAGGTCATAGCATCAACTTCAATGGCACCAAAACCCTAGCCACCATAGAAAACCCCAGCCACAGAATCATCAGAGAAGTCATAGAGATTGAAAAAAGACCAGAAAGCATGAACAGAAAAGATGATTCCACCAGACTGTCAATCATTCTGGCACAACAATAGGCTGCCCCAAATTTAAATCTGAAACCACTGTAAAAGCCTGACTCACAGATGAACACTATACAGAAGCCTGATGATGGCACATGAGATTCTTCCGAAACATTGCTACATCTTTAAAAGCACAACTACAATGACGTGGGAAAATACCCGAACAAAGCTGAATGCTATCTATCTATCTATCTATCTATATTAGTACTGAGAGTTGTGTGATAGTTCAGATGATGGATTAAGAATAGAGAAACCCAGGTTCTTTCCCCCCTCCCCTTTGGTGTGGAAGCCAGTAATTTGGGTAATTATACCCTTTCATTCTTAAACTGGGAAGTCATTAAATATTTGCTACTCATATTGCACCCAACATGATAGATTTTAAACCATAACTTTCAATGAAGTATCCTTCATCCTGCAATGGATTGATTCAAAATGAAGGTGAAGATTTATTGATGATAAATATGGTATGGTTTACTGAAAATACACTTAAAATGAAATTACTGCATTTTGCTCTGAGAATTATATGATTATTCTAAAATCATTACAATCATTGATTATTAATGATAAGAATTATAATAATTGGAATTGGAAAAGACATTAGAGAAAATTACTCCAACTACTTTACTTCCAACAATACCAGATTTACTATCGCATCTGTGATGGTTCACCATCTAGTCTCTATTTGAAGTCCTTCAGTGAAGAACTTAGTACTTCATGTACAGCCTGTTCCACGTAGATAGGTTTTCACTGAATATAAAATATATTTGCATTCTACATATAATAGCTGTTCCAGATCTACAACTTTTCTGTATGTATTTTGCTACTTACCGCACATGGGAATTCTTTTATTCTGGATGATCAAAGTAAGCCGAAAGAAAAGACAATAGAAGAGTTAGGAATACAGGAGAAATGTAATCTGAGGAATACATATTACAATTGTCAACTGACTTTTTTACATCTGATAAATAGCTAAAGATAATATTTATTGTGATTTCATGGCCAGTACCAATAATTGTGTATGGATTTGAAGATTTATTTTTTTGGAAATAGAAATATCAAAACATGAAGAAAATATACAAGTTGGAAAAAAGGTGTGGAAATTTATATTTGTTGTGATAGCCAGCAGAAATTCAATTGAATATAAAAGAGGGAACATAGTGGTAGGAAGCTGAGATTTTTCTACAAATTCAGTTCCTTATTGTTACAGGCCAGTAGTCTAGACCAGGGGTAGGGAAGGCTCTTTTATCACTTATGGACTTCAACTCCCAGAATTCCTAAGTGAGCCATAAAAGGTTCCCCATCCCTGGCCTACTGGTTTTTCAGTTGTGAGGGAAATCAATTTTTGACTTGAATGGGGCCTGCTATCATCCATAGAATTTATTGACTCTAATAGATCAATAAGGTATATCTTTGATTCTCACATATTTAATAGTCAGTCCAAAGGAATCAATCTAATGACAATTTTCTTTAAAAAAAAAACTATATTTAGGTGACCAAAGCATGTTATTTTTAGTTATTCATGTATGTTTTTTTAAAAAAACTAATTCATTTTGCTATGAAGCATCTGACAAATATCATAAGATTTCTTTGAAAATTATATATATTCACAAAACATTTTATCTCTACAATATAACACATGCAAATAGCAATTCAATTTTCTTTCTTTCTTTCTTTCTTTCTTTCTTTCTTTCTTTCTTTCTTTCTTTCTTTCTTTCTTTGTAATTTTTTTTAAAAAATATATAAAAAAATCCATTCCATTTCAATTGTGTGTTGATTAGGTACATATTTCAAATTACTTATCCATTATTAATAATATTCTTCTTATTCATCTTAACAACATAACAATAATCACATTCCCTTATATATAGTATAAATGAAATCCAATATACTTATTATATTAATTCCTCTTATTACTCTATGAGTACATCTAATCCCTTTTAGTTTATTCTATTTTCTATCCATTAGTAAAACAAATCCCATACTATATAATATTCAGATTCTTCTTTTTCTTTAATTTCTAGCATCAATCTATTTATTTCTGTGCATTCAAATATTTTTTCAATTATTTTTCCCTCTATTGGTATCTTATCACTCTTCCAGTTTTGGGCAAATAAAATCCTAGCAGCTGTTAAAGCATGCATAATTAAATAAGTATTTTCTTTACTATAGCCTTGTGGTACCATTTCTAGTAAAAATATTTCAGGCTTCAAATCTATGTGTGTTGTTTGATCATTTTCACCAACCATATGTGTATCTTATTCCAATACCTTTTAGCTTCTGTGCTAGTCCACCACATATAATGTATGTTCCTGGTATTTGATGACATTTCCAATATTTAATTGATTTATCTTTAAACATTTTTGCTAATTTTCCTGGTGCTAAATGCTATCTATAAAACATCTTCTACCAATTCTCTTTATATGCTGTCGATTTTGTCAGTTTATAGCTCTTACTCCATAGTTTCTGCCTCTTATCTAATTCTATACCATATTCAAAAAATTGTGCCCATGCTATTATCATTTCTTTGACTTGTTCTTCTTCCAGCTTTACATCTAATAAATAACAATATAATCTTTTAATTAGTTTATCCTCTATTTCTGTTAGTATTTTATCCAATTCTGTCAACTCTTTATTAACCCCTTCATCTTTAATGTCTTTTTCATACCTTGCTTGTGTCTGCATGTACGAATACCATTGTATCTCTAATCCTTGTTCATTCAATTCTTGTTTTGTTTTGAACTCACCCTTTTCATTTAAAATGTCTTTATATATAGTAATATTTCCCATTTTACAAACATTTGGATATTCACGTGCTTCTATTGTTGATAACCAGACTGGTACCTTCATATAGTGCTTTTCCCTAGTTTTTCCCCATATACGTAATTGTGCATCTCTGACCATATGTCTTTGAAAGTACCCATGTATTTTCTCTTTCCTATACCATAGAAACACATGCCAACCCATTTGTAAATCATGTCCTTCCAACATTAATAACCTTTTATTCCTCTTTCATCCACGTTAAGGCCGTGGCCTGATAATAAATCTCCCAATTGGGTAAACCAAATCTTTCTCTGATTCTAGCATCCTGTAACATTTTAATATTATTCCGTGCTTTCTTCCCTTGCCATATATATTTCAACACCATTTTATTAATATCTTCAAAATATTTTTTCTCTAACTTTATCAGAATTGTCTGAAACAGATACAGAATTTTGGGCAATATATTCATTTTAATCTCCACCACTCTTCCAGTTAATGAAAATAGCATATTGTCCCATTTTTCTAACTCTGTTTTGATCTGCTTTCAGTTTATAATAAGTATTCTCTTTAATTGTTCCACATCTTTCTGTCAGTTGTATTCCTAAACATTTATCTTTTTTAACAATCTGAATATCTGTATCCTTTATCAATTCCTTTTTTCTGTTTCACTGTGATATTTTTCACCAATATCTTTGTTTTCCCTTTATTTATTTTTAATCTTGCCATTTCCCCATATTCCTCTGTTCTATTTATCAACTTAGGTCCTGTTCAATTTTCATAGTTTTCATTTTCCACTTTTCTTGTATAATGTGTGAAGGTCATTTTCAGGAATTTTTTTATACCCTAAAAAAAAGTTTTGGAAGTAGAACTTAGTGGAACTGGAATTAACATCAGTTTAATAGTTATCTGCATAATTGTTACATATGTTTAAAACTCATGATAACAAATTACCACTAGAAAGAAAGCCAATATGAAGCTATTTAGCTGTTTAGTAAGTTATTGTCTTTCACATTTTAGTATATGATGTAAAAATTCTCATTTTCCCCCCAGATATGGTAAGTTCTGAGCTGTTGGTACTTCTCCTAAACCAGTGGTTCATAGATTTACTATTTTACTGCTTTTCTCAGTTTCCCCATGCCCATAAATGTGCTAAGAGAAATTGTTGTTTTCCTTTGTCTACCAATTGTGCAACCATGGCGGTATCCTACATCACAGCATGCTGAGAAAATAAAAGTTCAGTATTTCTTCTTTAAATGTTAAAAAGAAGTGGATTCTTTGTCCAGGAAGCGCAAAATAATATTTAAAATTAGACATCTTGTTTGATTTGTGTTTAAAGTCTTTTAGTAAGCATATAAATAACTTAAGTATGAATGCAATCCTTTAATTGATAGTCTTATTTTGTAAGAATGTTACCAACATGATTTTTTTTTAAAAAAAATTACACCTATATTTGACTTTGCTTATAATTTATTGACTGAGCTACTTTGAACAACTTTTGGAAAGAAGAAAAAAAAGGAAGCATGGTTTGGAATAGTTATTAATCTGGAATACAGAAAAGAAAAATAATAGATTTATGTTTATTCATTGTTTTGACATTTCAGTACTACACTATTGTGATATTTAAAAAGATTAGCCTAAGTGGAGAAAACAAGGTAGCAATTTGCTTTCCATTTAAATCATTCTATTAAATAATATATTGTTAAGGTTTGGTTTATTGATGTGCCATTCTTCTGACTCACTGGTTCATAGAGCTCAGACTATGAATTCTTTGGCAGTTTTCTTTTCCAACACTGCTAGGATAAAATTACATCAATCTATAAGTGACTCTTGGGGAAAAGTGCACTATAATATTTCTGTACAGCAAGTAGGGATATTTCTTTATCTTTTGTTCATCTCTTGTTAAGGTGTTATATATTGCAAATCTAGGGACTTTCCTGAATCTGCTGCTGTCTTTTTATGCAGATTATTTTAACTAAATAAAGATTTATTCTTCAACAAGAAGTTTTCTATTACAAACAGTAGTAAAAGGACAGCAGCATGCTTAAGCCATGTTTAATAATTCTGTATTTGCATCAGAAACATGAAGCATTCATTGTTTATGTTCTTTTGTGTTCCAGTATTCCTTTCAGACCAGAATGGAGGTTTCTATAACTCACGTTCTTTTTTAAAAAAAAATAATAAAAATTGAATGTTGCTATTCAAATCATTAAAGAACATTTAGTTACTGATAATAAGTAGACATTATTGAGATTCTAGCCTATTAGTTCTAAGGAACTAGATATAATCATTGAAAGACTAAAATTCTCTCTCCTGTGTCCTTATCTAGGCTCGTTCTGGCTTGCTAGGAATTATTTGTAGTTATATCTGGGTAGTGGTGAATGTTTTTCTGAGGGGTGCAATGGTTTTAACTATTTTGAAATAAATAATTGCCAGGATTGGATTTGATGGTTCTCCAAACTAGCCATAACATTAGCTATGGTTCTCCTGAACCCGGGCAAACCCATAGCAGCCACCCCTGATTCAGCTGTATATTTCTGTCCTAACCTATCCAAATTATGCTGTCAGGGTTCTTTCAGGAAGCTAAGGATGAAGAAGAATAGGCTTCAAATTAACTTTAACACCACTGTGTTGCAGGCTGTACTAGTTCCCAGTTGGTTTCTGGATCAGGCAGTTTTAATTGCAAGTGTGGGCCATTTACAGTAACAAAGTTGAAATTGTATGAATTCATGAATAAGTGGAAACCTTATTCAAGAGCATATTATTTCAAATAACAAATTATTTTAGTAAATAATTGAAGGCACACCTAATCCATCCAAACTAATTTAATTTCATCTCAGTTTAAAACCAAATCTGATTTCCACTGAACATAGGCAATTTCTACAGATAGTGGCAGCAGTGTTGAAAGTCGATTTACTTTATACATTTACATTACAAAGAATTCTACAGCATTTCAGAAGATTGGCTCTTTGGCTAACTTTTCTTCTACGATGAGAAGAATGCAACCTGCCTATCAAAATCCTGAGGGAGAGGAAGCATTTGTTAAGTATAATATAGGGAGCAAAGAACTGGTAATTGTTAACTTGCATAGAATATTTTAATAAAAATCTTCACTATCTTATTTAATGTCAAATACATAAAATCAGGGATTCTAGCAAAATTCATATCACTGAATAGATTTCTTTTTATTGAAATAAAGAAAGTTGATTTTACTAGAAACTTATACATTTGACAAGTGTACTTGTATAATTTGAGATCTATTATTTCTATAGTAAGGGCAAAGTAAATCTCCAGTGATTTGTCTGACATATAGGCACTTTTAATCAGTGGTTGGATTCAATGTTTTTTACTACTGGTTCTGTGGGCATGGCTTGGTGGGCATGGCAGGGGAAGGAGACTGTCAAATCTCCAGTCAAAGATGCTATTTGCTGGTTCTCCGAACTATTCAGAAACTGCTGACAGCCACCTCTGCTTTTAATGTTCAAATAGAAATTAGTATGTGGAGTCCTAATAGGAATGCTTTATATTGTTGCCTTTCTTAGCCGGCTTAGTTATTGGCATAATATTTGACATTATTTCAAAGTGAAAAAACCAATCAGTAAATGGTATGATAAGAAATAAAGACAGAAAATCTGGGTTTGTATCGACTAGCTAGAGCAACATGCATGCCAAAAGGAGAATGCCTTTCAAAGGATAATGTTGGTTGCAACTTGAATTAATACTGATGAAATAACAAATCACAGCCCTTGGAATGCTGCATGTAAAGATCATGAGTAGCAGCACACTGGATGTGCTAAAGGAGACATAGAGGGCAATTTATTGATAGCTCTAAGGAGGAAGTCTAACAAAACAACTCTTTGGATATGGTTTAGATTACTTAATACTCTGGATATGTGTATATATGCTTGATATATAGAAAGTAAATGTTTTCAGGATAATTTCTCATATATTTACCCATGACGCTTATTCCCATATAATGTCAAATGCTAGGGAAATCAGGAGATCTTGGCAGTTCAAATGAATATAAAGATTTATTGTAAGAAGCTTTGTGCAAGAATCTGAACTACTAAACGTCAAAGCAATTTGGCAGTAGATATGGTGGGATGGACTTAGATCACCTGTAGGTACAAAGGGACTCATGACTGATGACACATTTCACACACACACACACACACACACACACACACACACACTCAACTTGTCATCTCCTCCATGTAAGCAAGTAAATAATTTCAGTTTTAAATCTACAAATAGTTCCATTGCTAAAAGTTAAAATGGAGTTGTTGCTTCATTTCTAAAAGGTAAAATGATAGAATAAATACAGGTATTTGATAAATGGAAATGGAAGATAGCAATGTAATGCATTTATTTGCTCTTTAAAAACATTAATGGCTTTCTAATATCCAGGATTCTTTGTAGACATGTTATTTCCTACTGACATCTGGGGGCGGGGGAGCGAAAAAAAAAAGTTATTGCAATTTTTGCAAGAGGCATATACTTCAGAAAAAAAGAATTTGTGTATTTATTTATTTGCCATATTTTTAATTTGTCTAATAACAAAAGTCTGGAAGCTTATATAAAGCAATATTTATTTTATTATTCACAGGAACAGATCCTTGATCTAGGTCACTGTATGATTTTTCCCAATATGGGGTTTGGAAAGAGATTCATACTAATCATTGTTAATATTAAGAGAAATATCTTTCAGAAAAGGCAGGGGTAGAAAATATATAGAAATGGAATGAGAGGAAGGAATAATAAGTTGTATCCCTATTTAGTAGATTTATTCCTAGGTGATATTTTCTATTATTATATTATTATTATTATTATAATTATTATTATTATTATTATTATTATTATTATTATTATTATTATTATGTTCTATAAATAATTTGAAGTCATATTTTAATTTCATACATTGAAAGAGTGGATTAACATTTTATATATCTCATACCTCTAATGGACTTGTTATGCCCTATTTATTTAAGCAATCAATATATTGAGAGAATTGTCTTTATATTCACTTTATTGTCCAGTAAATAGTAGTAAAAATCTTGAAATATAAATATAAATAAATCAAATGGGCATAATGTAAGCTGATCTGATTTTGTGAGAAATAATGCTAATTCTCTAAAAATAATTGATTGCAGAGAAATAGGATATAGTCATATATCTTACTGTTCTTTTCCTCCCACCAAAAGAAATCCTACAACAACAACCTTTGCCAATGGAAATGGAATTGCAGAAAAGACAGGGTAATCTACCCCTTTATTCAGACAATAAACAGCATCCAAATTCTACAGCAATGTTAAATTAACCATTAATTTGGGGAAATGGTTTCAAATGAATAATTGGACACTTTTTAAATTTAAATGTATTGATACACCACAACGAGATTGAAAAAAATGGGGCAGTTTTATATATAAGTACAAACAGTCTAATAGAATTGAGATGAGAGAGATCCCCAGACCAATGCCATTGTCTTTTTCTCAACAGAGGCAAGAATAGCCAATTAAAAAACCACAAAATGTGATAGTTTTCTATTAATTTTCTCTGCAGACCCAGATGTAAGTAGTTCAGTGGACTTTAAACCACAAAAAGGCTCCACCTCACAGAATTATATAACATCACCGCTATTCTGCCATTTGCAGTACCAAAAATATTTCTCAAATATTCCAGTTTCTGAAACCTTATGTGCCACTGATGTAAAACAATAGTTAAAAGTTTTAAATATTATAATATCACTGTTAGAAACATGAAGCACTTGAAATTCAGAACAAAACTTAATTTTGCATCTCATGAAAATAACCATGCAATTTACATTGTTGTTCTTTGTGTAATTCTGAAAAAAGGCACCACTAAAGTCACAAATAGGTGATCCATGATATATACAGGCATTGGGGAGCATCTTTTTTGGAACCAGATATGAAGTGTTGCATAGCTTTAATAGCACTGATTTCAATGAACATTTCATTTACTGGGATATATTTCACTTTATTTATCTGAGACCAGAAGTGTTTCAGATTTTGCTAATAAGGTTAAAATAATGCAAATACATATACAGCCTTCATATAGATGTTAGTTTCTTAGCAACAAATGCATGATCACTTTTTTTTTAAAAAAAATGAATTTAGATGTGAAAGAAATTATCACAAAATATTAAAAATGTAATATTTACCCATTATAGCTGGAAAAAGCAAGATGTCTCCTTTTTAATTATTTTATTTAATTATTTTCCTATTTGACTGTAGTGTGTGTGTGTTTGTGTGTACAATGTTCTGAAAGCATTACAAACAACAGACATTTTGTAATTAATTAGCTCCACACTTTCATTTTTTCATTTGTCAGTTGTTGATTATAAAATGTCACCTTTTAAAATCAGTGTTCAGATTTTAAAAATGTATTCTTTCATCAAGTGATACAGAGATTACTTCAGCTATACTGACACCAGAAGGATAGGTTTCCTAGCTACCAACTACTAGGAGTGTGTATAAGTTATAAAATTTGGCTTAGTGCCCAGTGATTCAGAAAACATCTCAATTTGGTTTAGATTTAATCAAGACTATTTGATTAGTCTTAAAGCCAAACACAAGATTAGATTCAAGAATATAACCTTTATGTCTATCTTTGAAAAGAACAATAGAAAAATTCCTCTAATTTTTAAATTTAATTTTTGCCAGAATAAGTGTATGTGTGCAGTCAGAACAATTCCAACAGGATATCTATGTAGATATACACTCAACAAGAATTCATACATAACATACATGCATACTATAACAGAAGTACTAACAATAATAACTTTCTGCCAATGCATTATGCACAAATAAACTGAAATACTAATATGAAAAATAAGGTTTCAATTCAAAGAAAAAACCAAATAGTACTAGTAATTGGTCTTTGGGTAATATTATGACTTTATAACTATCAGTTAAACTACTTCCTCTTGTTCAAAACTCTGGTGGTAGAGAAGCCAGCAGAGTAAATGTGCAATTTTAGTGAGTATCCTGCTGGCTAGCTGAGAAATTAGTCTCACAATAGTACAAAGAGACAAGGAAAGATTATGTTGAAATGGCAGAGAAGGAAGTTCCCTGTGATTGTTAGATAGGGATAGGAAGGCCAGTAAAAGAAAGCTACAGTGTAATTTCATACTGCATAGGAAAAGGCAATGGTGAATTAAATTATGCCTGTATTTTATCAAATAAACATAAACAGATAAGAAGTCATGGTAATAAAGAATCTGACAATGGGCCCTCTATGTTGGATGGCATAAAACATGCTATTAAGTAGACGAGTAATAATAACTATAACTTTTATGACATAGATGAATTAAAGGTTTAAAATCTAAGAGCTCACAAACTGCTTGTGTCAAGTTTCAAATCATTAAAGAAGTAGAACAAAGCCAATGAGTTTCCATGAAATGATCATAAGGAAAGCCATCATTTTCAAGGAGAATAACAGGAATCACTTCAAAATCTGGAATTTCATGGGTAGGGAAACAGAGGACTCTTCCTTGAATGAAATCAAAGAAGTTGTTAAAGATATATCTGAAAAGAAACTGGATGCCAGTCACAGCCTGCAGGAAAGCTCATAAATCCCGCACCTGTAGTTAACCCTGTCATATCCTACCCCTGCATAAACTATTATTATTTGTTACATGCAAATCATAGCATAATGCTTGTTTTGACCTAGAAATACTCTCATATACCTGCAACCTATAGTTTACCAAACAAACATTTTCTTGGTTCAGAATGTAAGTTTACATTAGCTTTTGTTCTTTTTAACCAGTTTTAAGTGTATTAAAGTGGTAAACTTAAGACAGTTATTGGTTAGTTGAGGGTAGACTTAAATTCCCAGGCCCAGTTCAACCCATAAGGAGTATGCCCCACTAACATGTTACTATATTTCCTTTAAGATAATTAAAACTTAATTTTGACTAGTCAACTTGTTCAAATCTAAAAAAAAAAGTTAGTTCTACTTTCCCCCAAAAAAGTGTTCTTTATGTGTGTGTGTGTGTGTGTGTGTGTGTGTGTAGACACACACATACACATATAATGTTTTTTCTATTATTAAGAAAATTATAAAATATCTGGATTTCCATCAAAGTAGAATAAATCTGCCATGGTCTTTCACAATTCTGGAAAAACCTGCTTTGTTAGATCTTAGAAACTGTGGGAACAATTTTTATTTAGCTATATATTTAACTTAAAATAGACACACTCTACTATCTTATTAATAAAAAGATAGGATGGTAAACATAGTGTGTTGAGCAAAAGAAATTGTCTTACATATAAACAGGCTGTTCTGACCTGATTGGAAATGTTCTGCTTTTTTTTTAACCATTGAAAAATGCTTTAACTTTAAAACCACTCCACATTGAGTTTGAAACATGTTTTTGACCTTTGAAACACTTCCTGAATGATCAAAATAGCATCAGAAATCTACTACTGAGTTCAAAATGTAGGCATTTGAAATTTAAATGCTTACTATTATCTTTAGCATTCATGAAGTAATTTTAAAAAATGCACTTCTTTCAGAATTGGATAATAAAAAAAAAAACTATAAGATGAATAAGCATAGGAAATGACTCTACAAATTGATACGGGGCATCCAAGCATTATACTTTGGTCCTGATATATAATATCAGATAAACTTAACATAGTAATTATCTCTGATCCACTGAAGCACTTGCGAGACTGTTAATTTAACATCAAATATTATGCTGAATTCAAAGTAAGACACATTGTCCCCCCTCCACCCTATGATTATGGTTTAAGGCACTATCCATCAGAAAAAAAGCTGACTCAATAAAAGAAAAGATCAAATGCTGAGTACAATTACTCCTGTTCTCATGCATAATAGAGTCTACGTGTTATTGCTTGGTTTAGTTTAAAGTGATCTGACCTTTTTCTTCTTTTTCCTACTTAAACACACATACATTCAGATACATTTAAAAGTTTCAAAAGGATAGCTCAGTGTTAAGTTAAAATAGATAATGGAATCAAGTTCCCATGTGTAAAGTTTTCCAGAACTTTGTTTCGTCAGAAAGCAACAGT
The DNA here is from genome assembly GCF_049901715.1 of Pseudonaja textilis. Classification (NCBI taxonomy): domain Eukaryota; kingdom Metazoa; phylum Chordata; class Lepidosauria; order Squamata; family Elapidae; genus Pseudonaja; species Pseudonaja textilis. The sequence continues at coordinate 46,401,112 of NC_141996.1, forward strand.
GAGATTTGCCACTGATTAATGGGAAAAAAGCAGGGGTGGGATTGAACTGGTTCTGTCCACTTCTGTAGAACTGGTTGCTCTGAAGAGCAGCAAACAGAGAGCGTACATAGAACTGGTTCTATATTTGCTGCTGTTTTGGCCCACTCGCCCGCCCAGGCTCTTACCTGACCTTTATTTCCTGCATTTTCAACTGTAGTGCTGCTCAGCTGTCTGGGCAACTCAGCAGGTTGTAAATTGCACTTGTGCGACTCGCGCACGCAAAGCGCACACAGCGCTCAAAGTGCACACAGCGCACAACACAGAACCAGTAGTTATACAGGTCAGATCCCATCCCTGGAGAAAAAGTGTATTATAATATAAAAACATTTGCAATAAATCGTAAATACATTATGAGTCTTATTCTTGTATTAGAAAGATTAAAATGATTGAACGGGGCTGTGTATTTTGATAAAATAAAAGCAAGCCATCCTATCACTTGTTAGTTATATACACTCAGAGGATGGAGATGGCAATGCAATAAATAAGGATATTGTTTACCTTTGGAGGTCTCTTTAATTTCAACTAATTTCAGTGCAAGTACAGAGAATAGAAAGGTTTGGCCAAGCATATAAAATCATGGCACCTAAATATTAAATACATAAAATCCAAAGGGGGGGGGGGGAGAAACCTTATTGAAATTAGTTTAATTCTTGGATGAATAGCATCAGAATCAATTGGAAATAGTCTTCAGGAATCTATTATTCTATAAAAATATTAATAAGGTGCAATATACGATGACTAAATTTCACTGAATGTTTTCTCAATGCAGCATTTTAAAGTTCTTTAACCAAAGGAATTTTCCACATTTAAATATTACTGAACTAAAAAGATCATGCACACACGCTTGTGTCTTTCTGTGTGTGTCTTCCAGTATTTTGCTATTGCCAATCCTAATAGCTAACAATAAAAAAATATAAATGCCATTCTCAATGTAAGATTAGATTTATATTATTACAGTATTGCAAGTCTTCTCAATTGTATTAGTATGGTTCAAAGCAGACTTCCAGGCATAGCAATGGCAGACTAAAGACCATTCACTGTAATGAGTGCAGTGAAAAAAGAAACCTGTGAATGGATCCACTCTTCAGAACGAGGTAAAGGAGAGGTCAAGGATCGCTCACAGATTTGTTCCATACAGAATCTTCCTTTGAAGAGATAATAAAATTGTGGTCTTCAGTGGGTTTGAGAGCTCTGAGAGATGGGGGAGGGAGAGAAGAAATCATTTTGAAATTAATTGTAAGAAATCTTCTTGTGAAAAAACCATGAGGAGCTTGATAGGAAGGCAGAAGATTTAGGAATAAAGGTGGCATTTTTATCTGAACTTCCAGTGTATGGTTAATATTCAATGAGGAAATGGAGGATTGCAGAGATAAACTATTGGCTCAAGGGATGGTCCCATCAAGAAAACTTGAATTTCTGGATCATGATCTACACTACCTCCAGGATGGGGTCCTGGGTGGACACACACATAGTTTGTTGCCCTAAATTTTGTCATTTGATGGGAACTAGGAAGCATGTCTTTTCTGTGACAGTCCTTGCCTTATGGAATATGTTAACACCTGAAGTTCAGCAGGCTATCATCCATTTTAGTATTCTTAAAGTTTTAAAGACCTATTTTTCCCCAAAGCTTTGGGAGATGATTGTTCCCCAGTTAGAACTGATTGGTACCAGGCATTTGTTATTGTTAATGCTTTATGTTTCATTGGATGAATTTTTATAGTTTTAAAAATATAGACAAATTGAACTACCCAGTCCTAGGGAAGAGTTTGGAATAATGATATAAACAAAATGTGAGTACAACACACATTTTGAACTTAGGTAGATATACTCCTATCTATTTATTTTTTTTAGCTAGAGGACAATATTGCTATGTTTAACTAATTTTATCATGTAACCCTTATATGAATATAACTTTATGTAATTCTGTCAGCAAAATGGTGAGTATGTCAACTAGGGGCTCAAAGGGGAAGATGGTCTGCTTCATCTGTTGTTGTGGTCTGTCTGCCACTGGCTCTTCCAGCAGCCAAATCAGAGGAGGAAGAGGAGGAAGAGGCAGCGTGGGAGTGTGGGTCAGCATCAAGGCAATGCTGAGAGTTTCAAGAGGGAAGAGGGAGTGGAGCTGGCAGATATATATATAGGCGGAGGCTGGGCAGCCCTCGGATGAAGAGTCAACAACCCCAGGTCTGAAGATGGCTGATGAGATGAAGAGGAACAGTTGGGTTCAATGGCTGACATGTGGATACGCAGAAGGCAGAGGAGAGGAGAGCAATGGAAATCCATGGGCCAATTCTTGAGAAGGAAGAGCCACCATTCAGGCAGACAACTATTCATCTTCTGGCCGAACGGACAAGTTAGTCTGTGGTGAAAGAAATTTTTTTTGCTCGGGCTGCTGGAACTCCTAATAAAGAAATATTTGAGTTAACTTATAAGGTTTTGTTGTGTTTGGGGAGCTGGGTCACAACATCTATACTCTGCTGAATAGTATATGGGGGGAGGCATTTATATGTGTGTTAAACTCTATCTGTTTAATATATAAATACCAAGTAAATTAAAAACTACAGAATTTCATAAAGAACATTGCTGGGACACACAGCTTTTAATTAGACAATTAGACAATGTCCTATCTCTATTTAAAAAAGAAAATGCATCTGCTTTATGAGAGCCAGTTGATGTAGTTATTAAGGCACAAGGCTAGAAACCAGGAGACTGAGTTTTAGACCTGCCGGGTACACAAAGCCAATTGGATGATTTTAGGTCAGTAATTCTTTCTCAGCCCTGACAAAACACTGAAAAACAATTTCTGAAAAAAAAAAATCTGTGACTAGTCCAGAGAATCAGTCACCAGGAGTCAACAATGAATCAATAGTGCTAAAACATTTATATTTGTCAGACCAAGCAATATGAAAAAAACCAATATTTTGACTACAGTGTAAACTCAGTATATTACAAGGGAAATCTGCTTCAGGCTGCATGTCACTCACATAGAATACATGAGCTTATACATTTTAATTTTTGACAATTTCTTAGGGATTTCATTTAGTGGCTCATGTTCACTCAAATTATAATTACAGAATTGATCATAGAGCTATATACCAAAAAGGATATAAATTTGTAGGTAGAAAGTGGAAACACAGTATATATATATGGTAAATACAGTGGCTCAGTAGCTAAGACACTGAGCTTGTCTATCAGAAAGGTCGCAGTTTGGCTGTTCAAATCCCTAGCACCACATAAGGGAGTAAGTTCCCATTACTTGTCCCAGCTTCTGCCAACCTAGCAGTTCGAAAGCATGTAAAAATGCAAGTAGAAAAATAGGGACCACTTCGGTGGGAGGGTAACAGGGTTCCATGTGCCTTCGGCATTTAGTTATGCTGGCCACATGACTACGGCGACATCTTTGGACAGCACATGCATACGTCTGTATGTATATGTATATATATGAAATATATATGATCATTGTTAAATTATTGAATGAAAACAATAACTATGGTTTATGATAAATAGAGGATAGGAGAAAAGTTAGATAAATATGAAATAAGAAGTGTACAAAGCCAGCTGGATTATAAAGAAATCAGAAAAAAATTAAGAGAGCAATTGTCATATCTATCTTCAGAAAAAAAGAAGAAGGGAGATCTGGAAAATAAAAGATCTCTCAGTTTGAAGCTGGCATTGGAGGAGGTCTGTGAATAGATTTTCAAACAGTCACATTTATGACTGCTTGGTTATGTATGTTACAGTTAACAAGACAGCATGGATACTTCTAACATAATTGTTTTAGTATGTATATGTGAGTGTGTTTTTGTTAGGAATGTAAATCACCTAACAACCAATCAGCAATAGAGATGGCTTCCAATCTTGCTGTTAAGACAAGATCACACAGATTTAAGATATTTAAATCTGAGACAATGTGTGCAAAGTAAGATGATTAAGCTGGAATATGGTATGTCAGAAAATAACATTGCAGATCATTTTACAAAAGCCCAAGGCTCTGTAAAGCATAAGGCTTGCTGTGAGGATTATGGACTTAGAATATAATGTTGTATATATTGTCCTACTAAAAGGGGAGAATGTTAGGAAGGTAAGTCACCTAACAGTTGGGTTTTGAAAACATCTAAACCAGGATAGACATTTTAATACTGTCTCTTTAAGGGAATGCTAAAATGGTAATTGGGTGTGGTTCCTCAAATGGCCATAAGATGGAGCCAGAAACCCGGGTTGTTCTGTTCTGTTGTTGCTGAGAGTGTTGCTGTTCCTGCATTTCCCTATTGACTGTTGCTGATCATTGTTATACTTGGATTTGGTGTCAGTCTATTTACTGAACTGTTTTTGATACTGGACTTTGATATTTGGATTATCCCTGGACTGAAAACTGACTGCTTTAACCGTGAATGACTTGGACTGTTTGTTGGACTTTCTTAACCATTTACTGGAAGTAAAAACCTACATTTTACTATACAATGTATCTGTGTGCTGGTTGTGTGTTATTCTTCACCTCTCTCATATACATCTCCCTGTGCGCTCATACCAGGCTCAGATAACTGAGAGTTAGTGTGAATACACAGTACCTTGTACAGACAGCTGTTTACTGTTTAATTGTGGTTTACTGTCTTGATAAAGATGGCACAAGACCCTTCAACAAGTCTATCATGTTTTTTTTCCAGATTGCAAGTTTGCAACCCGGTGGTGACAGGAATCCCCGATGGTGCGCAGTTCCTGCTGTGCTCGCCGCCAAAGTGCCTCTGATCCACCTGGATCTGGAGGATATGGTTGGCCCATAGAGGCAACCGAAGAGAGAGGAGATCCGGATAGGGGTTTGGTGGTATCGCAAACCCCCTCCTCAGCCGGCTAAACTCCTTTTTCCCAAGGCGATAGAGCGGTGGTCAGCAATGGCCACCACAAAGAAGCCTGCAGCCAGGTAAGATTGTGCAGGAGGAAGTTGGAGAAAGTGAAAGTTTTTTGGCTGAACCGGGACAATAAGGAACTCTTAAACACCCTGGAATTTTAATTGCTTGAATGATACATTGTTTCCTAAGAAGACTGGAAAGCAGCGGAAGAAAATTGAAAGGGAAAGTTATTTTCTCTCACTCTCCCTCCCCATGGAAATAGCTGATGGAAATTGGAAAAATCTGCTTGGGCACAGAAGGTAACTAAACTTGAAATTTAAAGCCAAGGGGATAAAAGATTTCTGAACATTGGAATTAAAAACTAAAACCTTTTTTGCTATAAGTTGGGGGGAAGAGGTAAATAACTTATTTTAAGATTGTACTGAAGGAGACTGCTTGGAGTTTATAAAACCAGAAATAAAAGGCAATAAGGACTTCTAAAAAATTACTTTGGAACTGTGTAATTGAACTCTACCCCAGGAAGATAAAATATAAAAAGAAGAAAGTGCTAAATGAATCAATTTGTTTTGATTTGGATTGCTTTGTGACTTTGGGATCTTTGGGAACTATTTCTTGAAAGATTAAAAGCATTTGGGTTGTTCTTAAGAAAAAACAATGGCATTATCTGTTGGGGAATTGCAAATGGAATTTCAAAAGCTAAAAGAAGAGGAACAAGAAAGCAAGGGCTCTTCTGGATCTATTTTTCACTTTTTAGAAATGGCGATTTCTATCTACCAAGAAATACAACAACAGGAAGGCTGGGATGAAGGAGAAGAAGCCATCTTTAATGGACAGACAATCTTACTTGAGGATGAAAAGAGAAAGGGGGGGGGGGAGAAAATGGAGAATTTAGAACTTAAAAAAGCAACCAAGAAAGGGAAAAATAAGATGAAAAATCGATATAATGTCAGAAAGCAACAGAAAAGAGAAATACAACAGAGAGGGAAGATTAAGAGAGGGGAGCTTGAGAGATGGGGGGATCAAAAAGGCTAGAATTGATAAGAAAGGAAGGGAGAAAGGAAAGAGAAGTCATAAAGGTTTAAAACAAGATGTTAAAAAACAGGTTTTTTCAGAGACAAAAAATGATTCTGCAAAAGTACATAAGATTGTATTGTAGATATTAGTATTTGAAATTGAGTTAGAAAACTGAAATATTATATGAGTTAATAATGCATTAAAGGGAATGTATAAAAATGTTTAAGATTTAACAATAGAGTTTAACTTTCTATGGAATACTGTTTTTACTATCTTATAAACTTAATTCTCTTTTTTTGTTTTATTATTCTAAAATGTAATACTTAGAGTGTACTAAGCAGAATCAGTATGGAAAGTATGTATTATTTTAAGTATTAAATTTAGGGGAAAGATAAAAAGTTTGTCATACTTCAGTCAGTGCTTACAGGAGAAATATTGTATTAGAAAGAAAAGATAGATAATTGAAAGAGAAAGGACAAAAGATGCAAGTGTAATTATCTAAATTGAGATGAAATAAATAAAATAGAATTAAGAGAGTGAATGAAGAGAGAAAACATATAGAAAATATAGAATGTTAAATAAGATATGAAATAGTATATTAAATGAGCATGAATTTGAATTATGTCTGTACAAACAGATGTAACCCAGGGTAAGCCGCTTTCCAAAAAGAAGTTTTATGTATTTATGTTTTGTGTTTTGTTTGTCTATGTTTGAATTAATAAAACGCTAGAAGAATGTTGGAAGAGAATAACGAAATTGTATAAGACAGATGGATACAATGAATATATACAATTCAAGGCAAAAGAAATATAATTGAATAGAAGGAAAGGGAGAAATAAAGAGAAGTTGGGAAAAGATATGAAGCTGAACAGATAAGATAAATATATATATTGAACTGTGCTTGTATGGAGATGTGATAATTTGGAATTATCCTGTCTTTCAATAAGATGTTTTATTTGTTTTTCAGAAAAGATGTTCTACATTACTATATTCTACGTTTTGTTTGTTTGTATATTGTTTTTAAAAATTAATAAAATTTGTTTAAAAAAAAAACAAGTCTATCACTGATAACCCAGTTGGATGGAACCAACTATGTTTCCTGGTCTATGAAGTGCAGTCTACTTCTGTGTAGAGAAGGGTTATGAGCTGCAGTTCAAGGTCCACTGGATGTAAATGCTTGGGATCCAGATAATGAGGATGATGCCAAGAAGTTAGCTGACTTTAAACGGAACAACGAACAAGCTCTGTATAATTGGACTAACACTGACTGACCAGCAGCTAGTCCATGTTCATGGAGAAGAGTCTGCTGGTAGGTGTTGGGAGAATTTGAAGAGGATTTATGTTCATGACAGTGTAGGTGCACACATACATCTTACACGTAAATTGTTTAGAGCATGTCTTCTGAAAGGTGGAGATATGTTAGCTCATTTGAACTTCATGAAAAGAACATTTCAAGAGCTCCATGAAAAGGAACTGATATTTTCAGAGCTGCATCAAGTTTACATCATTCTTTCCTCATTGAATGAAAGTTATGATGATTACGTATCTTCACTGGAAGTCCTGACCAGAGATAAACTGACATTGATGGACATAAACAGAAGGTTGTTAGAAGAAGCAAGAAGATGGCTGGATAGGGACCAACTGAGGAAGGAACAACCACAAGAAGAGGATTTGTCTTCAACTTCCCATACTGATAGGAAATGTTTTTTCTTGTGGGGCTAGGGAACATACAGATGGATTCTGTAAGAAGGGAAAAAGACAGAATACTAGTAATCACCAGAAGGCTAAGAAGAATGTTACTTTAGCTATGTCTAGCAATTCAACTGTAAACCATGATTTATGGGTTGTTGATAGTGGAGCATTGCAATGCATTACTAAAAATAGAAAGAGGTTTGTAATGATGTCTACGAGTAAACAACATATATCATTGGCAAATGGATCAAAGATGAAAGCGTCTGGTGAAGGTACTGCATATTTTTCATGTATAAATGAGCATTTAACTATGTTATATATACCTAAACTGAAATGTAATTTGTTTTCAGTAAGGGCTTTAGTTAATATTGGTTATGTAGTAACCTTTAGGGGAAATAACTGTATAATAGAGAAAGAGGGTAAAAGTGTTACTGCTAATTTAGAGAATGATTTATATGTGATACATGATGCCCAGTTAAACATGGCTAACTCCATTTATAACAATGTTATGCCACATGATGAATGTATACATCTACTTCATAGACGTATAGGGCACATTAATTTCAAAATGTTGAAACAAACTGTTGAATTGTCAAAGGGAGTAAAATTAAAACCCTGTAGCAAGTATTTAAACTGTAATGCCTATAGTCAGGAGAAAAGCAAGGTTACTTCAGCAAACAGACTGAATGGTTTTAAGACCAAAGAAGCTTTAGAGGTTGTTTTTGCTGACATAATTGGTCCTAAGAAACCCAGTTTGGGAAGTGCCTGCTATGTTTTGAGTATAATGGACCATTACTCACGGTATGGTTTCTGCTATCTCTTGAAAAACAAAATGGAAACATTCCAACATTTCTTTAACTGGCTAAGATTTGCTGAGAGAAAAATGAGGAGTAAAGTAATTACTTTAAGTTACTGATAACGAGACTGAGTTTATTAACAAGAGATTCCAAACTATGTTAAAATTGGCTGGTGTTGAGCATAAGAGTTCCGCACCTTACAGGCCACAACATAACTTGTTTGTAGAATGAAGAGGGCAAACGTTACAAGTCATGGCTCACACTATGTTATCTGATTCAGGTTTGCCTGAAACACTCTGGGGTGAAGCCATAATATGTAGTAACCATGTGTTAAACAATGTAATTAACACAACAACTGGAGAATTGCCATTCACTCGTTGGCATGGCAGAAAACCAAATTTAAGTTATCTACACACATTTGGAGCTCCAGCATGGGTGCATATTCCCTCACAAGTAAGACTGAAAGGGCAACATAGAGCTAAGAAATTATGTTTTGTAGGTTACGAGGCCAACCATAAATCATTTAGATTCTGGGATCCAGGCATAGCTCATGTTTATTGTAGTGCTTGAGCACGTTGGGTGGAATAAACTGGAACAGGAATCCAGCAGTGATGTTATTATTGACACCAAAGTGGTCCCTAAAGATGAAACAAGTAAACCACGAATAGCCATTAAAGAGGATGAACAGGCACAAGAGGAAGTAGGAGAACAGGAGCAGGTGGCACAGGTGAGCCCACCAGTAAGCCCTGTATTACCAAGACATTCAACCCATGTAACATGACCACCTGATAGATATCAGGCTAGTATTGTATGCCAAGTGAATACAGTTTCTGGTAATTATAATGAACTGAAACTGTATCCTGCTAAGGATCAGACTGCTTGGCAGGAAGCAATGTATAAAGAACTGAAATCCTTACCAAGACTGGAGGTATATGAAAATGTTAGGTTACCATCTGGTAAACATGCCATAGGCTGTAAACGTGGATGGGACTGTTACCCATAAAGCCAGGTTAGTAGCACAAGGGTTCAATCAGACAGCAAATGACTACGACGAGGTGTTTGCACCTAGTCTGAAAGCTACTACATTAAGGGCAGCTTTAGTGTGGGCAGCTAAGAAGAAATACATTGTAAATCATTTATATGTAGAGACAGCATATTTTCATGCACTGTTGCAGCACAATATTTATTTGAAGAAACCTTTAGGTATAAAAGATGGTTGGAAATTGAAAAAGAGTCTTTATGGCTTGAAGCAATCAGGATATGAGTGGAACCAGTGAATAGTTAAGGAATTAACTAAAATAGGTTTTGTAGCTGGCATGGCCATGTTTGTTTAAAAAAGAAAGTGATGGTGTAATGTCATTGTTGCTATTGTTTACTGATGGCATAGCATTAATCACCAAAACTGAACAAGAAGCTACTAAAATAATTTCATTGTTAGAACAGAAATTTAAGATAAAACAGTTAGGAGAAATTAAACAATATCTTGGATTAAAGGTAGATAGAACTAGGGGAAGATACAAGATCTCACAGGCAGATAAAATTAACCAATTACTAAAGAATTTTAAAATGGAACTTTGTAAACCGGCTAAAACACTGATGAGCCAGGAGTTCAGCCACAGTGATGTTCAAAGTCCTGTTTTTGATAAGATCATTTATCAGTCTTTGATTGGTAGCTTATCTTATCTCAGTAATTGGTCAAGGCCAGATATAGCATCAGTGTTAACCAATTAGCAACATTTAACGCTGAGCCAACTGAAAGGCACTGGCAAGCTGCTAAGCATGTGTTAAGATATATGAAACAAACAATGCATTATGCATTGTATTTGGAGCCTAAGGATGAACTAAGTCTAACTGCATATGCTGATGCAAGTTTTGCTACAGACATAAATACACGTAAATCTACATCGGGTACTGTAGTATTATTGGGAAAGGTGTTGATTGGATGGAGGTCTATTTGACAGATACATTTAAATTTGTCAACAATGGAGGTTGAATTCTCATGTTTATCTTTATTATGTACAGATTTAGTTTGTTATAAGCAACTATTGATTGATATGGGAATTGATGTAACAGATTCTATTGTTGTTTATGAAGACAACCAATCAGCAATACAAATGGCTTCCAATCTTGCTATTAAGAAAAGATCACACAGATTTAAGATATTTAAATCTGAGACAATGTGTGCAAAGTAAGATGATTAAGCTGGAATATGGTATGTCAGAAAATAACATCGCAGATCATTTTACAAAAGCCCAAGGCTCTGTAAAGCATAAGGCTTGCTGTGAGGATTATGGACTTAGAATGTAATGTTGTATATATTGTCCTACTAAAAGGGGAGAATGTTAGGAAGGTAAGTCACCTAACAGTTGGGTTTTGAAAACATCTAAACCAGGATAGACATTTTAATACTGTCTCTTTAAGGGAATGCTAAAATGGTAATTGGGTGTGGTTCCTCAAATGGCCATAAGATGGAGCCAGAAACCCGGGTTGTTCTGTTCTGTTGTTGCTGAGAGTGTTGCTGTTCCTGCATTTCCCTATTGACTGTTGCTGATCATTGTTATACTTGGATTTGGTGTCAGTCTATTTACTGAACTGTTTTTGATACTGGACTTTGATATTTGGATTATCCCTGGACTGAAAACTGACTGCTTTAACCGTGAATGACTTGGACTGTTTGTTGGACTTTGCTTAACCGTTTACTGGAAGTAAAAACCTACATTTTACTATACAGTGTATCTGTGTGCTGGTTGTGTGTTATTCTTCACCACTCTCACTATGTCTCCCTGTGTGCGCTCATTCTCCTAACGGGGAATTACCTCAACAGTTTTCATTCATTCATTTATTCATTCTTCCATGCTTAACCTATGAAATATATTTTATAACACTGGATTAAGTGAAATGACCATATTAAAGACAAAAAGTAACTTTTTCCCATATGTTCCTGAAGATGAATGTTTAATCCCTGCCATAGTTATAATCCGAAAAGCCAGGTGAGAATATTAAATTCTCCATTATGATCTTTCTATGGCAACAACCTGAACAGTTTCTATTATCATAAATATTCCATCCAGCAGTATAAAACAATCAAATATAGTTGCTCTTTTGACTGTTTTATCATGAAAGGTGTTTTTATTTTCTCTATAGTATATCACATTTATTTTGGAATATTCTGAGACAGATGAATTTTGTAATCAGAAGATCTCTCTTCAAAATACTCAAGGTAAGATTTTCTATGTCTAAATCAGTGTTGAAATCAATCATGTTTATAGCACCTTGCTTTCCTGACAACTATCTTTAAGAGCATCCAGAACATGATGACAATTTCATTGCACTTGAAGAAATGTATAAATACAGATAAATCACAGCCAAATATTCTATAAATTTCTATATACAATTATTTTAAGATAGGTGATATTCTATGCATTTGAGCTTCAGTGTAAGTAAAATTGTTAGCATATCAGATTTGCTTAAATTGATACTTCTGCTTCTAATTAGATATAACTCTGCTTCTTACTCCTCAAACCGACAAGGATATCATGAAAGATGGCATTCTGGATGCTGGGGACAAAGCCAAAATATGTACATTTATAAAGGTGACCCATTTCCATTTGTTCCTTGCACCTTTATTTATCAAGATACAAGTTGTTTAAAAAAAGACTCAGAGCTTCTTAGCATATAAGCCAAGTATCCTGAAATTATCACTAAGAAATAAACCCATAGTTTGATTATTATCTTCTATGAATCTTTGTATATTCTATTTTTCTCATCTGTCTACATATTTCCTGTTTTCAACTGTTCATTTTTCAATTTGTGTGCACTAAAGCATTTTCATTTTTATCAGCCAGTATGAGTGTCTGTGTATTCTGTAGGTGTTGGTGTAGGTGTGCTTTAGAAAATGATCAGAAAAAATATATTATTCTGTCAGATATTCTGTTAGACTTGGTAGCTGGATATGAAACTGCCAGCAATTCCTAGAAGAAGATAATGGCAAAATACTTCTGTATTTTATTAAAGTAGATTACAAGTAGTTGTGTTTGTGGAATCACCAAAAAATCAGGGTTACCCTAGTATGGTGTCTACAGCTGTTCTTTAATGGCATCTGAGGAAAATAACAGAAACTGGCAGATTTCTCTAAATAGGCAGCACAAATTATATATGTTGTTTTTTTCATATATATTCTTTTCTAGAAGTTATGTAACTAATTTTTTTACAGTAATATTTGTACATGTTATTTTGAATAATACCATATTGCTTTTTAAGTATGATTAAATAATTATATTAAATGTGTCTGTTTTCTGTCTGTTGGAGAGTTTCTTATTTCTGCAAGAGAAAAAAGCTTTTAAATCATTACATTTACTTTAAAGAAGAGGTAGCTATACCTTAATACATTTCCCTGGAATTATTCAAATGTGTTCTTTTTTTTTCAGGAAAAAAAATCATAATATAGAATACATGACTAATGTTTCCCAGAAATCATTGTAACTGAAAAACAAAACTACCTTACCAATGCCCAAGAAAATGGCATTTTTGGTTTAGGCTAAGTGTGCCTGTTTGTCTGTTGTCTCCTTCCCCAAGCCTTTCCCATAGTGTGGCAGAGGAAATGTTTTCCTGCACTAAAGTATATAAGATATTTTCAGGGGCTGTTAAGTAGGTGTGAATAAGATGCTTGTGATAGTTTCATGTTATGCTACAGTGACTGGAATAGCTTTGGGAAAAATATGCATCATTCTAAATCTAAATAAATATGATTTAGGGTAAACAGGTATGCTGCTATTGGCATGAATGGAAGTGTGCCAACGAAAAAAATAGAAAAAGTGGTTGGGCCATTTAAAGACCCAAGAAGGAATAAGAATTATCAGAAAGAAAGCAAAACAATATTTAACTCTAAAGGAAAAGATAGTTAAAATAATAAAATACAAACTAAGAAGGGAAAAAATGAAAACTTATATTTTATATTTATCAATAGTCACTGGTTTATCAACACATTTACTTATCTAATATGAATAATATATTTTATAAGATATTATGAAATCTCTGCTATAATAAGATATAGTGCTGCATTCTTTATTGGTAAAAAAGATTATCTTTTCCAAAACAAATAAATGACACATTTCTGATAACCATTTCCTCACAATGATTGAAATCTATTTAGAAAAGGATCTCTTTATTTCAAATGTAAAGTCTAAATGTAAGTATATTCATATGTACACATATAAAGCATATATATACATCTGAAAGTATGATTTTTTTTAATAATGCAAACCAGGAAAACTCATATGACCTGAGAGGTTCTGAATATGGTATTGGCCATTTTTTTTCAAGACCAAAAATAATTTTTAAAAATGACATGAAAGATTAAGAAAGAAGTGAAAGAACCAGGAATGATAGTGCAATCATAATAAGAGAAAATATATATCCTAATATGAAAAGTATAAAAGATAAATTAATTTCTCAATAAATTGTTGGAAAAGATAATACAGAACCAGTCCAATCCAGTATAAACTAATTATTTTAGAGTACATAATGATGGTGAGTAAATAGAAAAAAATAGTGTTAAGTGAAAAATGAAATGAAAGAGACTGTGGAAGAGTAAAAACATACATAAGAGGATGATTGACAGAGGAAGTATAAAAGTTATCAAGAAAAATATAATTGCCATAAAGTGTGGTATGACTTTATGTATATACATATTTTTGTTCTTCAGATAATCATTGAAAAATGTACAACTGAGAGATAAAATGTGTTAATTTTTAAAATGTGTTAAAATTTGTTAATTTAGAAATAAATTATAGCTTTGAATTAGGAGTTTTTATGTCAATTGATTTGAATTTTAGTAGTTTAATGAAGCTAGAGAAATATATGCTGGAAGTAAAGTACACATGACAATAAACTGAACTCTTGTAACTACTTTAAAACTTAGCATTAGTTAAACTTTTAGGAACTAATGCATAAAGAATGCATAGAGTGAATTCAGAGGTGTTTTTTGAGTTTGTCAAAGTGTATGTATTTTCTAATGCATTGTTGTTAACTGAGAAACTGGTGATTTGCAATAATTGCTAGTTAGTGACACGATGCAATAAGAAGCATGGATCTTAAAATTAATATCAAAATCCAAAATAATTGTGTTTGACAGGGAAAATGATGGGAGTAATTCAAGTTATTTATTACTAGCAAAAGACCAAAAAAAAAGTGGATATAACTGAGTCCTAACAATGGGAAAATAGGAAAAGAAATACTAAAAGCCAAATAGTATTTCTTTAAAGGTAGATAATATGTGATCTGCTGAAAGTCAATATTTACATGGAGACTATATTGCATACATAAAAGCCAACTTGGTGTAGTGGTTAAGGTAAATTTGGACCAGTCACTCTCTTTCCAATATAGGAAGGAGGCAACAGTAAATCATTTCTAAAATCTTGCAAAGGAATGAGCCCATATAGATAAAAACTAACTTAAGGAGTCAAAAACTAACTCAAATAAATAAATAATAAAATTTTAAAACACCATACATAAAGAAAAAGAGCAATATATTGTATTACTTACTTAAAAATAAAAATCAGAATTAAAAAGTCATTCCAATGTAGATACTACTTATCATTTTCTCATCTAAGATATAGAAATACATATTCCTCTGAGAAATGAAAACTGAATCATTAAAATCTTCCCCCACTTCAAAAGACTGAAATAAAATAAAATAATGCATTGTAATGTAGCTTTATATTATATTCCAAAATGGAACTTTGATCTTTTACAATTATTTTTGTGAAGGCAAAAATAAAATGATGTGTAACCTAAGACCAATTTCAAATGAATAAACTGAAAACACAAAACTATAGATAATCTTCAGTAGTATTTGTATATAAATATCATTACATATATATTTTGAAATCTTACACAGGCTTAAAATTTCATCTTTGCAGTTGAACATTCATTTTGAACATCCATCCATGGTTAACTAACTCAAATATATTTTCCAGCAGACATAATTTATGATGATTTGATGAAATGATTTTAGTCTCCAAAGTCATTGCAAAACCTGTGCTTTCCTGTTTTTTTTTTGTTTGTTAGAATCTATGAAGGAAAAAAACAAACAATATATGCAACAGTTGGCTCAATGTGGTTAACAATTAGGAAAACTTACTCAGTTCCACCCTTTTCTGATCTTCTTTCATCATCAACATGTGACTCTAACGTCCAAATGTAAAACAGAGACAGAGATGGAGCTTTTAATGAAATCCTATTTCATGTAGACTGTCTATGATTTTGTCTCTGTCTTAGAAATGCTAGCATGTAATGATTTGGCAAGAATTCACAAAATAAAGTTGGCAATAAGAAACTGAATTTGGGGTGAAATTAGATTCCTGTTTATTGAGCATGGAATGAAAACAGGGCAATTGTATATTCAATAAATTTGACCATATAGAAAGAGAGGCAAGAGATCATCATTCTTAGAAGCCTGTATCAGAGTTCCATACAAACTCTTTAATAAACATAGTAAAAGCTAATACAAACTAAACTAAAAGAAAAAAGAAATGTTAGGAAAAAGGAAAAGGAAAAGAGCAGCAGAAGATAAAAGAAAATAGCAACAAAGAAATGGTTTCCAACCTTCATCACACTGAGCATAAGCTAATAAAGTAATTTTCACCCTCTTCCATCCCACAAGTTACAGACAAAAATAAATTCTTCTCCACATAGCTTAATTTTTATCTATGTAATCCAGAAATCATCTTTTGTTCTTGGTAAAAGTCCAGCAAAGAAATAACAAACAAACATTATAGTCCAACTGTTTGTTCCTTCTTTTTTATTCTGTACAACATTTACCTCTAAATCAGGGGTCTTAAACTGGATTTCTTCAAGGACCAGATCAGCATTGTACTGGCCAAAATGGGGGGTGGAGGGGCCATGGCAGAGTTCTGCAGGAGGCCATCTAGACCAAAAATGTGCCCTGTTTTTGCTAGCAGGTCCTTTGCTATTTCCAGGCTGGGCCTGTGGGCCAGATTTAAGCACTCATGCTCAAGGGCCTTGAGTTTGACACCCCTGTTCTAAATCATTCCTGTGGTATCACAGAAGTTGATCTTTCATTCCCTTTGGCTTTTCTCTGATAACAGATAATCAGAGTTGGAAGGGACCTTGTAGATCATCTAGTCCAACCTGCCGCCTAAGTGGGAGACCCTACGC
This sequence comes from Pseudonaja textilis, assembly GCF_049901715.1. Lineage (NCBI taxonomy): Eukaryota > Metazoa > Chordata > Lepidosauria > Squamata > Elapidae > Pseudonaja > Pseudonaja textilis. The sequence goes on from NC_141996.1 coordinate 46,417,676, forward strand.
CATTTCTGACAGATGGCAGTCCAATCTCTTCTTGAAAGTCTCAACTGATGGCGCTCCCACAACTTCCGAGGGCAAGGTGTTCCATTGGTTGATTGTTCTCACTGTCAGAAAGTTTCTCCTTATTTCCAGGTGAAATCTCTCCTTGTTCAGTTTCCATCCATTATTCCTTGTCTCGCCTACAGTTGCTTTAGAAAATAGCTTGACCCCTTCCTCTCTGTGGCAGCCCCTCAAATATTGGAAGACTGCTATCATATCTCCCCTGGTCCTTCTCGTTAAGCCCAGTTCCTGCAACCGTTCATTGTATGTTTTAGCCTCTTTGTCCCCTAATCATCTTGGTTGCTCTTCTCTGTACTTTTTCTAGAGTCTCAACATCTTTTTTATAGTGTGGTGACCAAAACTGGATGCAGTACTCTAGGTGTGGTCTTACTAAGGCATTATAGAGTGGTATTAGTACCTTACTTAAGGTACTTGATTGTATTCCTCTGTTAATGCAACTTAGGATTGCATTAGCCTTTTTGGCTGCTGCTGCACACTGCTTGTTCATATTTATCTGGTTGTCCACTAAGACTCCAAGATCCCTCTCACAGTTACTGCTATTAAGCCTGGTTTCACCCAGTCTATATGTGTACTTTTGGTTTTTCTTGCCTAAGTGTAGGACTTTACTTTTCTCTACATTGAATTTCATTTTGTTAGATATGGCCCAGTGTTCTAGTCTGCCAAGATCCATCTGGATCTTGAGCCTATCTTCTATTCCTACCAGCTTAGTATCATCTGCAAATTTGGTATGTTCCCCTTCTATTCCCTCATCTAAGTTGTTAATGAAAATATTGAAGAGTACTGGGCCTAAGACTGAACCTTGTGGCACCCCACTGCTTACTACCCTCCATGTAAACTTAGACCCGTTAAGGACTACTCATTGAATACGGTTTGTCAGCCAGTTGCAAATCAATCTGATGGTGGTGCTATCTATTCCACTTTTTTCTAGCTTACTAAGAAGTAGGTTGTGGTCTACTTTGTCGAATGCCTTGCTGAAATCTAAATATATTATGTTCACAGTATTTTGGTGGTCTACTAATTTAGTCACTATGTTGAAGAATGAAATAAGATTGGTTTTACATGACTTGTTCTTAACAAACCCATGCTGACTGCTAGTTATTACTTTTAAAAGGAGTCTTCAAAGTTTTCATCAGGATTTCTTGTCACACCTGTTCCATGTCAAGATCCTTGATTTTTTTTTTTTGACTTTTGTATTCCCATTTTGCTAATCTTGATCTTGTTATCTTCCATGTCTCCAAACTGTATAATGCCTATCTCAGATTAAAAAAAATTTTTTTTAACCTTTTTCTCATCTTCTTGTACAAGTTTATCCATTGAAAACTGTATCCTTTCTGAAGGTTATTAATATTTCAGTCATTGTTTCAAAAAACTCTTTGACATAAAAAATTTAGAGCAAGCTTAGCCATTTTAACTCTTTTCTGCTTGCTTCAATAGCTCCGTAGTGTTCATTAGCCATCTTCATAAAGTCTCAATTCTTAATATAAGTTTAGTTCCATTTCAATCATTTTCCGTGAGTACATTATTTAATTATAAATTTATTTTACAAATGTTTCAGCAAAAGTTATATATAGAGAAATTTCTTCATACAGTTGTACTTTTAAAAAGATATATAATAGAAATTTTGTACAGAATTCTGTACATTAGGCAGCATTTAGTAAAAAAAGTTTAGTAAAAATTATACTTGACAATGTATCAGGATTTCTTAAAAAGAAATGACAGTCTGAATACAGATTGTCAACATGACATTATTATTCATATCTACTTAATGTCTATATTTTTCCCCATGTGCTTGATTTTAGTTGTTGAATTTATATGCTGAAGAAAAATCCAATGAATGTGGAGAGAACAGAAATCTCCATGTCTTATTAATATATCAGTTGGAGATTATTGGGAAATCCCAGGTCTGTAAACTAGAATTGGAAATAATAACAAAAACTCTTAGGAAAAGATAACAGCTAACCTGCCTAGTGTTGCAAAAATAAGCATAATATGAATGCTAGTGTCATAAACAAATACCAAAAGACAGCTGGAGACAAGTACATGGAAATAGGATTTGTATCTCTGCACTTCAATATGTTGTAATGTTTGCATTATCAGGACTTTCTATTATCACCAGGATTCAAGTTCTAACTTTACCTTTTTAAAAACCTGAGAAGGTTTCATCTTCCTTTTTTTTAGAAGAGTTCAGTTTTATCAGAGTGAATATTAGAGTAAGGATAGCATTACATTGAATGTATTTTGCCATTTTGGGCTTTTGTTTCTTTTTCCTGGGGCTTTAATTCATTTTAGATCAGAGTGTAATTTAAGGAGAGGTTTTGCTAGGTTATACTCAGCCTGACTAACACCTGAACACCTCAAAATGGTTTGTCAATGAATGTTAGTAAGATCATTTAAAAACTAGCAGAAGTGGGAGCAGACACACATAAATTCCATCCTTCTTCCCTTTGTAATTTTCTAATTTGGGATTGTGCCAAATCTCCTGTCAAAATAATAAGGCATATTATTGCTAAATAGAAAAATTGTCTCCAAGGCATGAGAGTTTCATTTATCCTGAATGAATCCTATGGGATGTTAATTATATATTTAAGTCTATAAAAAAAAAACAGAATTATGGAGGTATGAAGCCTTTCTCAATGTATTTAGATTTCTCTTAAAATTGGAGGGCAGTGACTATCAGAAGGGAAGCTGCATTCTGCCACAAGCCAGGGTAGCTGAATGAAACTAAAAGGCTTTGCTGAAGAATTGAAGTGCAGCATTCAAAACAAATGATCCATAACAGATAATATGAAGCCAAAACATGGATGGAGCTTGTGTTAATTGCAGGTAAGTTGAGATCTCATGTCTTCCTACCTTCAAGAAATAGTGGCTGCTTCATGCTGGTGCTAGAAGCACAGATTTGCACAGAGACTGTGACATTAGTTGTATTGTTTTACTTGTTGCTATATCAGCATCTGTATTTGTCACCATCCTATGGTTCTTCTAAATATCTATTCACAGTGAATTGAAGTATTTCAAAAGTTTACTACATTTCTTTTATATTTGTTAGATTGCTTTCTATTTTAGAATTCCCCACTTAGTGTGCCTTTCAGTTTTGGGATTCTTTCCCCTGCTTGAAATTATAAATTAAATTATATTAAATTAAATTATAATAACATCTTGAAAATCTGAATGCCTTTCCACTATCTCCTTTTATCTTTATGTCAACTAGGAAAGAGCTGGTCAGAAATGTTTGCCCAAGTTGTTTTCTTGGCCTAGACTTAAATCCTGCTTCTCTGTCCATGGCCTTGGTAGTTCTTTTTCTCCTGCCCTTCAAAGCCATCTCTTTGTTCTTTACATGATGTGGTTCAACTGTCTGTCAACAGGTTCAGAGTGAAGCTGCCAGGCAAGACTCACTACTTCAGCAAAACACTGACTTCAAAGTGTTACAGGAAACAGTTGAAACTGATTATTTCTGCCAAATAACATGTTACAGAAGTATTTCCTGAAAGGGTTCCAAAGTTCTGCACCTGTCACAATCACTACTCTCTTATTTTGTATCTATAAACAACTGCATAAAAATAGTAAGTATGGATTCAATTTTGCCTAAAGGTGTGTTTAATTTTTCTACCATGTAGGTGTTGTGTCAGCTTCTATTCATTTTTGGGCTTATTGAAATATAATTTGACCAAGAAAGCCTACATTTTTTCATGTAAGTATATACTATCACAATGGGCCTTTTCAAAATCCAGGTAAGCCTGTCAGTTTCTGAATTCATATAGAAACTGAAACAATCATTGAGGGTTAAGATAGGGATTAAAGCTAGGAACCAAGATAAGTTTCTTCTATATAGTTGCAGGTAACCAATGGCCAATGCCAGGAAAAAAAAGTGCATGTAATTTCCTCAAGTTCTGGATTTATGTTCGTAAACTGTTATAGTCATAAATAAATAAATAAAATGTACTGTTACACTGGAGACCAAACAGAAAAAGAATATCTTATATATCATATATTACATTTTAATCATTTGTTTACTATACAAATACAGAAAAACATTTATTTTTTTCCAACAAATTTTTATTGTTTTCCACCAGTACAAATCTTAGTTAGATTTTCAACATCATCAGCATATAATATTATCTTACATTTCCATCAGCTATTTTGCAAAAAAATAGCAGACTGTGCAGAAATAGTTATGCTCACACTAAAAATAAGAGAAAAAGAAGAATTTGATTACTACTCGTTTTGGCATAGATGGTACATGTGGCTAGAAAAGAGAGACAAGAATTAGAAAAGATGACTATATAAGAGAATTCTCAAGAGAGTGATATATAACATGTAAATAGATAGATAAAAGAATTAAAGGTGGACAGAGAAACATTTATATTTGCATATAGGAACATTGGTACCTTTCAAATGAACAGATTCTTTTTGATTCATAAGATAATTTATTTATTACAAAAACCCTAAACACCAGAGGTGGGATTCAATTTTGTTTACCACTGGTCCTGTGGGTGTGCTTTGCGCATATGCACAGGTTTGATACTATCCTTCTTCTGCAATCCTGCACTCTCCCTATGTCTTCAACAGCTGTGCCACAAAGCAGCTGAGCTTCAAAACCAGGAAGTAAGGATCAGTATAGAGCCAGGGCAAGTGGGAGGGCCCAGCAGCTGATCATTGGAGCAAACCAGTTTGCTCACAGATGATCCTCGGAGCTACTGATTCAGCCAAACCGGGCCAAACGGGAGAATACCACCACTGCTATATAACCCCATTTTCTCAAATGGGTTTGACAATCTAGCCTGCAAATCAATTGAAACTCTGGTTTATTTATTTATTTATTTTTCTTCTATTCAATCATATCCAATTCTCAAGGGCTTCCTGGACATGGCCCTGAAGTTTTCTTGGCAAGTTTTTTGGCAAGAGGTAGTTTGCCATTGCTTCCTTCCTAGGGCTGACAGAAAGTGACTGACCTGGGCCCTAGGTCATCCAGCTGCCATTGTGCCTAAGGTGGACTTAAGACTTATTGTCTCCCAGTTTCTGGTCTTAACCATTACACAAAATGGACTCTCAAACTTTATTTTCAATATGTAATAAATGTGGAGGCTAAACCAAAGATAAAGTATTTATTTTCTCTTTTATGTTTACATGAGAACAGAAAATGAACTTTTCTGAATATGATTTCACATGTGAGCCTATTGCTGAGTAAACAGAAAGCTGTCACTGGGATTAAATGAAATCCTTCGCATTATATTTAATCATTCATTGCGAACAAGCCTTACCATATGAAGTTGTATTAGAGACAAGAATGTATTTAATAAATTCTAATTGTTACTGAAGTTTGGCAATCTTAAATGACTTTTCTAATATGGCCAATAATTTTTTCTTTTTTTCTAGTTTAGTTTAGTTGAAGACCCAAAGAACAATTTCATGTATTACTGAATGCATTTTAATGTATTTTGTCAGTAGTATTGAATGCTGATTAATTTCTTCAATAATTTAAAAAACCTGGAATTAAAATTAGAGGTTCTTTTTCTTTCTTGAAAAAAATTTTTTGGGTCCCCTTTGCTTTCAGGTATGCTGAATAGATTCATTTAGAATTCAGTTACAATTACTCTAAATTTTATTATAGGTTTGTTAATAGAAGTATGATAGGGGCCTACATATCAAAAGATTTGTGAAACTTTCATGGCATTGTCTTCAAACTCCAAAGAGCTTTTGACCTAAAATTTATTATTCTGTAGCACAGGGATCTTCTAAAAAAAATAAAAATACGAAAAAAATGAACACATACATAGCAAATAATCATGTTTATTGTAAAAATGGCATTTGTCTGTCTGTCTGTCTAATATGGAAAAAAACTTTGTATATATATTTACTACTGTGCAATGTAGTTTCAGCCATTTTTAGGTATCTATAAAGTCATATGTATTTTGGATATAAAGTACATATAACCAGGGGGGCAGATACTTTCCTTCAAAATCTGTAAAAGTATCAGCAGAAGTTGCTACAGTATAAGAATTTGCACCAAGTCTTTATGTGTAGAATATGACCTACAGGTGAGACACTAAGAAATGCTTTCTGATTAAAACCAACTCTTCAGATCCTGAATTACCTTAGATCAGGGGTCATCAACCTGCGGCTCTGGAGCTGCATGTGGCTCTTTCATCCCTCTGTTGCAACTCCCTGTCACTGGTTAGCACCACAATTTTTTTAAAAAATAAAATTTTATTTGAGTTTTCACAAAACAGGCGAACAGCATGGTTCCAGCTTTTCACATCTCCATACAGATATAATCTCAGTTACATATTCATCTTTCACATTCAGTTTCATATCTTATCACTACTTATATATTCTCTATTGATTTTTTTTCTCCAATATTCTCTCAGGCTTATTTTATAGCTTACTCTATTTCATTTCCTTTTCAAAATTTTCATACCTTCATTATAATTATACTTGTACTTATCTGTCCTGTTTACAATTTCATTACATATTCTTATTTCATCATTTCCCAAAAAATTCCTCCTCATTTTAAACATTACAATTACACTATAATTGCCAATTAGAGTGTGTCACTTTCATATCTTATAATTAGTTCCCTTTCAAATCCCATTAAACATTCAACTTTTAAATTGTCCCCTTAAACAGTTATAACATTCAACTCCTAATAACTATATTATAACCCTTTTCAGTCGGATTCCGCATGGTACTTTCCCCTTAAGTTACCCCCAATACACTTTAAATTTCAAAAAGAAAAAGAAAAGAAAATAATTAATCTATTCAAATTCATCCTAGGAACTGATATTGATCTCATTACAATCATTCTTATAATTCATTTCTATTATATTTTATAGGTCATTATGTATAATTAATATACATATTTTCATACCTCTCTTTTCACCTTATAATCTTCTTACAATAATCCTCATAATTCATTTCAATTAGATTCCATACATTAATTAATATATTTCTCATATTTTCTCTTCTTTCACCTTTGTTCCATTTATCTCTATGTTTGATTTGACTGTTAGCAGACATTCCATTATATTTTCCTATTTTTTTACATAGTTTATTATTTCTAATCTATTTACAGTATCCCTTGTCACCTTGCAGAATCCTCTTTCTTAATTTTTGTTTTAACCATTGTCTCTGTGTCTTTTAAACAAACTATTTCTTTTTATTCTTGTTTGTTTCCCATGTTTCTTTATTTTCTGATTGTAATTTCTTTTCCCTTTTATTTTTCCCCTCTTTTTCTCACTCCAATTTTTTTTAATGCTTCCTTCTGTAATCTTCCTTTTATTTTGTTTTTCAAACTGTTCTCTTTTCTAATTACCTCCTCTAATCTCCAATTTTTAATTCCCTTTTTTCCCTCTTTTTGCTTCAACCCTCGTTGCCTCATTTGTTTATTAAGGATGGCCTCTTCTTTATTCAGCTCTTCTTCTCCCTTTGGAACTCCTTGTTCTTCATATTCTAAAACCACCTTTCTAGAAATTGTAGGGCAAAGCCAAACAATTCCCCTTTCTCTTGCAGCTTTTCTTTCATATTTTTTAATTCCATTTTCAGTTCCAGAAAAAGTTCTGCCATCTTTAAACACTTCTAACCAATATTTTAAAGCAACCAAAATCTATAAATAACTTCCCACAGTAAATTTCAATTAGATCCTCTGTCAATCCAGTGTCCAAAATTTCCAAAATCACCAAATAATCCCAGAACAGTTCATTATTGCATCTTTCTTTATTCCAAAGTTCAATGCTACACTTTCACTTTCCGGGGGATCTATTTTATTGTAGCAAGATTTCACTTATTTTGTATTCTTTAAAGATCCTTTGAAAATTCACAATTAATTCCTTTTACCAAGGTGGCATTCTCTACTATCTCCAAGTTTGACCCTTTTTTCCCCTCTGCTTTTTTTTTCTTTAATGGCTTTTAAGTTTCAAAAATTTTCTCTTTGACACTTTCAAGTTCAGCTTTAGGTTTGTCAATTTAGTCTCAAGATCGTTTTACATAAATATCTTCTTCAAGCTTCTCTTTCAAAGTTCAAAGCCACTTTTATCTGTCAGATCTCCCCCTCCCCTCTTCTCTGCTGCCACTTCAAAAATCTTTCTTAAAAGTTCTTAATAATTTTAATTTCAGGGTACCTTGTATTTAGATGTTACTTCTGCTTAGCCCTGTCACTCAAGCTGTCCTCTTCTTCCCCGCTCCTGCACAGTCTTGTCTGATCAGACCTTCCTCTTCAGAGTGGCCTTTTTGACCACCGCTACTGCTGTCTTCAGAGAGGAGTAAATGCCAAGCCAAGGAGGGGAGATGTAGCTCCCCTTGACCCATCTGGCGGTCTCCCCCTTCTTCGCCACCTCCACCCTGATCAAGTAGATCAGGGCCCTCCGATGAACAGTATGAACTGAAACCACGGACGATTGTGGATTTCGGTCTGTCATCAAGGAAGTCTAACCAGAAGTTCTGTAGCACCACAATCTTGAGAGGAGCTTCTAGTTGGGAGGGAAGCACAGCACACCAGGAGGAGATTCCATGGCAAGAGGTGGGTTTTCTGGTCAACTCCACAATTGATAGGACTTTTGATTAGGACAGGTAGACAAAAAAGGACACCATGGAGGTGACTCTATTGTGTGGGAACCAGACTTCCAGTCGTTCCAAAATTGAACAGGAGGCTTCCAGTTAAGACCTTTGTGGCTCTCTGAGTGTTTAAGGTTGCCAACCCCTGCCTTACATAGAAGTGGCATTTTGTGTGTGTGCATGTGTATGTCTGAATGAGATGCAAACTTAAACTCAATATATATTATATGGAAAGAAATACTTAAATATCCATGCCTGGGCTTTATAACAAAATTCAGCTCAGATTTTTGCATTGATGTATCCAGGAAACTTAATCATAATACCTAGGTCTGGCTGTGTCTATTACTTAGTCAGTACATTATGGTTACTTTTTTCATCCAGTCTTTTTAATGATGTACAATGGAAAGAAATCAGTCATTCCTTAGAGAATTCCTAGTATTTTGTGTACAAGTTCTTATGTATGCTTCCAGAACAAGTTTTTCACTATTTTAAGTGATACTAACAAGTCATATTTTTGACAGCTTTAAGAATATAATCCTTGTTTGATTGCTACAGTGACAAAATGGTTAAATTGAATAGTGGAGAAATATAACAAGTATCAGCTCAAACAAGCTAGTATATCATACGCTAAGACATCTCTCATTTTTCAGGCTTACATACTTCTAATTTATTGTTATACATTCTGAGCAAAGTTATTGAAAATCCACTCCAATTTAACATCAAGTTATACAGTTCAGACCAGTTTGATCTGATAATAGATATACACACAGTATGGGAATTTTTATCCATGTAGTCTCCCCGTGTGATACTATTTGAGAAGAGGAATCATAATCAGACATATAGAAAGAAGTAGAGGTAGCTGCTTGGTCTTCATTTTTAAGTGAACAAAACTAATTTGCATATTAGAGACATGTACAGTTTGGAATACTTTATTATATTTGGATATTTTCTATCAATAGGGCTTCGATTCTTGGTGCAGCATTTGTTGGCTCAGTTACATCCTATGATTCTGTCTTCAAGGCAGTCAGATACATCACTTCAGATGACAAAGAAATACAGTACTTTATTCACAGATCGACAGTCAAGCAAACTTCCAGCAAAGAAATGGCAAATTAAAGGGATGTCTGCTTAGGGTGGACCTGATGATCATGATGGAAAGCAGAGTAAACAAATGGATTAGCTCTTCAAGATCCATCTCCAGACAAAGAGATGACTAGGAATTGCTGCATGTGTTCCAGACAGTGGCACTTCATGAGGAAACTGAAAGAAGAAAGAAGTCTCTCATGGGTTTTAGAGCTCCATCTTTGTGCAAACCATGGTCAGCACTTTTTAAAGACACTGATTTCACATACTTCCTTTCTTAATTATTTTTCAAAATTGCCTTTTAATTGCTTTTTAGATATTGGGAATCTTTAGAATTGCATGTTTTACTACAATGGATGAGTGACCTTCAATCCTTATCAAAATAAATTTTAAGTTTAATTTGTTTTTGTTTTAATTTGGCATCCCTACTTCATAACCACACTTTTCAGTAAATGCATCCACAAAACACTAGCAGGTTTGGTGATGAATAGCTTCTTGATACCAACTCTGGAATTGATTTTGCTATCTGTTGGAGGAGAACATTAGCCTTAAATCCCACATCTAATTTAAGTAGCACTGTAGCATTCCAACCACAGTACTATCATGCATGGACTGTTTCCATCACTTGGCCAGCAGATGTTACGAATATAATGCTGCCCCCCAAAATACTTACATCCTTTGGTCTGCTGATGCTTTGTTGCAATGCTGCATGTACTTTTGCAAAATTATTTTTGCTTATTACACATTGTGCTGCTTTCCATTATGCCTGTTCGTTAGCATGCTATCTGTCATTCTGGAATCTTACTAACTGCTGACTTATTTATTTATTTTATTTTATTTGTTTATTTTGTCAAACACTTAGACTATAATAGAAATAAGAACAAACATAAGTTTAAATACATGAAATAGTAACTAATAATTGGGGACAATAGGACAGGGATGGTAGGCACGATTGTGCGCTTATGCATGCCCCTTACAGACCTCTTAGGAATGGGGTGAGGTCAATAGAAGTTAGTTTAAGAGTAAATGAGTGGGTGTTTGAGCATGTGACAACAGAATCAGGTAATGAGTTCCAAACATTGACCACTCTGTGGCTGAAATCATACTTCCTGCAATCAAGTTTGGAGTGATTTACATTAAGTTTGTATCTGTTGTGTGCTCTTGTGTTGTTGTGGTTAAAGCTGAAATATTCATTAACTGGTAAGATGTTGTAACATATGATTTTATGTACTATGCTTAAGTCCAATCTTAGTCGGCATAGTTCAAGGTTGTCTAAGCCTAGAATATCAAGTCTGGTGGTATAGGGTATTCTGTTGCTAACAGAGGAGTGTAGTACTCTCCTTTTAAAATACTTCTGGACTTGATCAATTGTATTAATGTCTAATATACAGTGTGGATTCCAAACAGCGGAACTGTATTCAAGTATTGGTCTAGAAAAAATTATGTATGCCCTAGTTTGCAAATCATTATTACCAGAGGAGGAGCTTCGTAAGATTAGATTTACAACTCTTAATGCCTTTTTGGCAATGCTATTGCAGTGAGCTCTGGTGCTTAAGTCATTCAATAAGAGAACTCTAAGGTCCTTGACAGAGTGAGGGTTATCAATGAGGTCATATCCACCTCGCTTGTATTTCATGTATTGATTTTTTTTACCAATGTGTAGGACAGAGCATTTGTTGGTCAAGACTTAGTCAGAATATCTTTAGATTTCTGTAGCCTATAAGACTATTCACAAGGAGTTTGCTTTGGGACAGAATAAATCAGAAAAAGTATGTATCTCACTTCCAAATGCAAGCAAAATTGGTTTTGTCAATGATCTCTCTTTTGTTGTTGTTCAGTTGTTAAGTCATGTCTTACCCTTCATGATCCCAAGGACTACAACAAGCCAGCCTCCTTCATCATGTCCCACAGTTTGCCCAAATCCATTTCATTATGTCTATGACTCTATCTAATAATTGCATCCTTTGCTATCCCTTCCTTCTCCTTTTGCCTTCAATCTTTCCCAACATCCGGGTTTTTTTTCAATGTGTCCTCTCTTCTCATTTGGTGACCAAAGTATTTGATCTTCAACTTCAGTATCTGTCCTTCCAAAGAACAGTCAGGGATGAATTCTAGGACTGAGGGAATCTCTCATTTAGGGTGGTTGAATACTCTGTCTTAAAAAAAATGTTTTCCAGAGTCACATATTTGAGGATCCATAACATACAAATCAAAATTCTTCTCACAGTTCTGGTAAAACGCATGTCTCAAAAGCAGTGTTTCTTCTAGTGGCAAAATATACAGGAAACCTTTCTGTTTTTATTTTTATTTTTTGTTTATCTCTGTGAACTGAAATGTGTTGTTAATCCCCCATGGTTCTTTCTCTAAAAAACACAAAAAACTAAACCTCAGTGAAACTATTCTTCTTTCTGGAGCAGTTAGCAATCAGATAAAATTGAACTACAGAAGTCATATATGTCAATTCTCTATGGTATTTCCTGCACCAGAGGTTGAAAAAAAGACCATTTAGAATTCACTCATACTGACATCATGTAGCATCTACTGGCCTGACATCACCACTAAATTCTATCTTAGGTCTAAGATCCACAGTTGAATCACTTCAGATGGCAAACAAGTCCTTCTTTATTCCTAGGAAGAAATCCATGCAGATAAAGCAAATGATATAAAATGACAATAGGTCCTACAGAAAAGGATATCATTTGTCTGGCTGTCTATCTGGAGAGAGAGAGAGCGACGTGGGGGAGAGGGGGGGGGGGGAGAGAGAGAAGACACATGAATTATTAAGCATTGTCTAACTGGTATTTGTTAATTCATTTTAATATTATTATGTTATCCTTGGCTTTTAAAAAGCACAAACAAATATGTAGCTTAAATGAAGTAGAAAGTATTTTAAAAATGAATTTTAAGGCAAAAAACTGCAGTCTGATGAAAATGTCTAAGAAAATTTTGGCAAGGAAAGTTATAAAATACCATTATTTGATACATAAATAGATTGACTTTGTACAATAAATTTCTATATTTATTAAATATAAGTTATATTTACTAAATATAAATTTAAGTAATCGTTTTAAGAAAAACATAGGTTAATTGAACAAATGTAGTCATTAGAACTAGTATGAATTAGAATGTACTCTACTACTGACTAAAAGCTTTCCAATTTGTTGTGAAGCATGAAAAGAGTTTTAACATTACAGCTTTGACTATACATTCTGAGACATTCAATTTCAGAGACTCTAAGAATCAAAAGACATGTTGGCTGAAACTTTGAAAGATTAAATCACATTCCTTCCTTCCTTCCTTCCTTCCTTCCTTCCTTCCTTCCTTCCTTCCTTCCTTCCTTCCTTCCTTCCTTCCTCCCTTTCTCCCTCCCTCCCTTCCTCCCTTCCTTCCTTCCTTCCTTCCTCCCACAAACATAGATTGATAGTGCCCAGGAGCTAAGAACTATCAGATTCTGTAGATTGCCTTATCCTGATGTGTTTTCCACTAATAGTTTTCGGATGTTAAAAAAAGGATCGGTCTGAATTTTTGGGAGTAGTAGAAAAAAGTTTATAGTTCAGAGTTTTTGACTCTATCTGAACTTGGTTGTTTTTCTGCAGATGTTCCATTACCTGACTATGGTATGTAATATCTGTTAGAAGGGAATAGGGTTTGTTCTCTGTTTATATACAGTAGCTTGTCCCTTCACATTTGGTAAGGTGTTGTTTTCTCCTTGGTAGTTCCTTGATTAGGCTGTTGATTGCTGCTTGATTCTTTTTCTGAGTTGGTAGCACCTTGATTAGGGTATTGTTTACTGCTTGATTGTTTATTTGGTGTTGCTCCTGGTGTTAATCCCTACTTATTTGGGTGATGATTACTGGCAAGGAGGTGTTCTGTTTTTTTGTTTCCTTTTTAGCTTTTTATTGTCTCTTTTGAATGATGTGTAAATGTTGTTTGCATACTGAAAACAGTTTCCAGTATAATGATCTCAAACTTTTACAATGAATGATACTGTTCTAGGGACAGAAACAGATTCACTCTAAATTTAGTAACTGATGAAAAGATTCCACAAGGAGTAAAGCAAATGACAAAAAGTGTTGTGCTGTTGTAAACCCATTGCAATATTATGTCCCTCTTGTTCACATATTGTGATGTTGCATATATGTATGCAATGGATGCAGCATTGGCAATTGATGATAATTAGTTAGATAGAGTTGATTTGGTGTAGAAGTTAAAACATCAGATAAAAATTGGGAATCTGTGAGTTCTAGTCCTGCCTTGGGCAGGAAGCCAGCTGGGTGACCATGGGCTAATTACTTTCTCTTTGTACTTGGAAGGAGGCAATGGTAAAACACTTCTGAAATGCCTTTCCAAGAAAACTGCAGTGTCTGAGAATCGGGTATCATTGAATGGAGGAAAAACGTAGAAATTATAGATATTCTCCTGGAGCTCATTTGAATTGCATAAAGCTTAGCATTTTATTTTCTAGCCATATACTGAATTTTATGGTTCTTTCTTATTAATATTCATTAATGCTAGTAGCAACTTGTCTAACAACTTTACCATGACTGATGAAAATATCCCATCTAAAGCATTAATTATGACTTTCTTCCCAAAATGTATACTAAACATAAAATATACAAGGACATGTAAAGAAGTACAATAATTGAAATAAATAACTTTCATTTCTCCTGTTTACCTATAACAATTTCACTGGACCTATGGTGTAATCCTAAATAGTCAATCGTTTAAATATATTTCTCCTTCTCTAAATGAGTAGAAAATATCTATCTAGATCTCTGTTTATCTACATTATATCTTTTTGTTTCTACATAATCTGTGCAGCTGAGATAAAATGGCATAATTATTATTCAAACAATTAAATATTAAAATGGCCCTAATTAAAACTGCAACACATGGAAGGGACCTCAACCACCAATGCCCAATGAAGTTCTATCCTCATTGAATCCTTATTGAACAATTGAAACATATGATCCATTTGGTATTAAGAGGTAGAACATTCCAACATGTTGGAACTGTTACAGGAAAGGTCTGTTAGTCCTGCATTTTTAACATATTAAGATGTGGGGACATACAGCATTGCTTCACATCAGGAAGGAAGATTTTATTTGGAAAAGATAGTCCACTAGATGACAGCTCTTCAAGCCATATTAATATGTAATTGTTATAGTTAGAATTTCAACTTGCAGGAATAAAATTAACAATCGAGTTTTCTTCATGTTGAGAATTACTGATTATGTGGAAAATTACTGCTACTATTCTCCTGGGTGTCACTGTGAGTGACAAAAATGATTGCCACATTATCATTTTTGCACAGTTTTACCTGCATACATTATAATAAACTATTTTTTGTTGGGCCTTACTAGAATTCATTTTGTATTCGTAATCAGCAATGATCTATTAATTTTCTTAAGCATTCTCCAGTTAGATGAGTTGCTTATAAAGCAAGTTTCTTAAAATACTGTATAGCACATAGTTCACTGAACTAGATCTTGGGTGCAGTGAAAGAGGCAAGGATCTAAACAACTCAATTGTCATACGGTTATATTTGAAAGCACACAGTTGTGATGCAATGTATTTGCAGAGGAACAGGAGAAAAAAGCCTTTTGAGAAAAAGCCATTTCCTAAAGAACAATGCATTATGATACAGCAAATTCCAGGGAAGCATCCAGTGGAAAAATATGAACTGGACTTTGGTAGGATGGTCATTTGTATTCTAACTAGTACCAAATTGTGATATGCAGCCCTAATAAAATCATGAGTGATGAAGAGACATGACTATGCAATATAGTGTCTTCCATACTTTTCCCTAACACTGGACTGGCTCTTTTTCTTCTCTTCTTCTCCATCATTTTTTCCCCATTCTAAAAATCACGATGAAAGTCTTTGACATGGTAGTAAAATGTTTTATTACAAAAGGAATAAGTGTTGAGAGAAGCTTTTGCCGCTTATTTTCTTTTAGATATTTATCCATTGAAAAGCGCACACCCTATTTTTGAGTGCATTTCAGAAAGTATAATGGTAGAAAGAAATACTTGCTTCATTTGTAATTATGATGTTTTCATTCAGTCAAATTTCAGTACTTTGTGGTAATAAGTAACTATGCAAGCTGTATCCAAACTCAAGAGTGTTTTATAGTTTTGTGTGTGCTAATTAATCAGGTCAAGCAACATTAAAGATTATTCATTTAATTTAATCCTCATAAACATTCATGAGAAAATGATCAGACCCATACTGTTTTGAAATGTCAATAGTGTTAAAAATGATTGTCACTCATCGTTGAAAATTTTCAGTGCAGTATAATTATCTTTTACTAAAATTTTAAAGATACTCCTTAGACCATCTTTAAATGTCAGGAAAATATTGTTGCTAATGAATGTTATACAAAAAATAATACCATGCCAGAATTATATGGTTAATAAGCTGATTCTAATATTAATAGGCATTGGATTTTAATGTAGAGTTTTGTAAGGGATTTTTCTTTTTTCTGAGAGTGTGTTGTATACTCTGGGTTCTGCTGTATTAAGGCAGATATATTATCCAAGTTTATCCAGTTTTTCTACCACATCATAAGAGCTGCACAGGTAATCATTGATATTTAAAATAATAATGTTAATAAGCGGGTAAATTTTAATGATATATTACTTTACGTTACAGAATAAAACTGCCTGTAGTTTGAAATAAAATGTTGGGATCTTTAAAGGAAACAAGATTCATATGCTTCCTTTTCGAATCAGTTTTGAAAATTGCTTAACTTCTTTTCAGCAGTTAGGAATCTGAAAATACCAGGTGAGTTTTCTTCAATCCTTAATGAAGATATTTTAAATACAAATCTAAGGATTTTTTTTTCCTGAGAGGAAGAAATAAATAGCAAACTTATGTCCCAATGGTGCTTTTTTAAGAGGCAACTGGACTTTCTGTTTTTTGTTTTTTGAAGACATTTCGCTTCTCATCCGATCTCATCCATGGTAGAGCTAAAGAAGCTTCTTGGATGAGAAGCAAAACATCTTCAAAAAAACTCCCCAGAAACTCAGGTTACCTCTTGAAAAGGCACCTTTGGGACAACCATGACCTGGATGACTAAGAATTTCCATAGATTTTTAGCAAAATTATGATTATAACTTTGACTTTAAAATAAAGGCCCAGATGGATTTAAAATAAAATTTGGGAGTTAATTATAAGAATTCTTCCCATAGGAAAAGAGTTAATTGGGCCCAGCATGTCAAAAATTAAAAAAAAAAAAACCTAACCTGACTCTGATGGCATATCACACACCCCACCCCAAACAAAATAGAAACAATTCTATACATAAATACAGCCCAATCATGTGTGGTGCTATGTATTATATAAAGAAACTTATTTCAAAAATGAAATACAAGAGAAACCAACTCATTTTCTGAGTTATGCTTTCAAGAGTAGTTGTCAGTTATTGATGAAGGCTGACATGTCACCCAAACGATTGGAGCATGTCACCTTTGATACACATGCCACAGACTCACTATCACTGATGATAGGTGAAATTCAGTCTAGCATGTCAAGCATTCAACTGTTTTCCACATATAGTTTTATCATGCTTCATGAAACCACATACAATATGCATACACATAGATCCTTTTTTGAGCACAGAAAAGACCCCCCCAAAAAGGTACTTACAAGTTGGGTGTTTTCCAAAAAGTAATTTTGAAAAAGTAGGTCCTGTATCTCCAGTTGTTAGACTATTTCAAGGGAAATTAAATTGGGAACCAGCAGTACTGCATTTGATTTTTCCATGAACCTGTACTATCACCATAACTACCAGAAAAAGATTTTAATTTAGGCTGCAACACCATGTATTAACTTAATTCTAGCAACTTTTGCAAAAGAAAAAGAAAAAAAAAAGAAATTAGGAATAACATGCAGCCAAAAAAACCTTTCTATTGACATGAGTTGTTACTCTTCACAACACAGAATATTCAGAGCTTCTAAAACAAAGATAAAAAACATATTCTGGGAAAAACACAGTATCTGAATATAGATGGTTGCCTATTTGCTGTCATCTTCATTTCCTTTCATTTCCTCCTTTTTTTGGACTCAACTTCCCTTCTTTCCCTCCCTAAGAGATACATGGAAGGGCATAAAATAGAAGATGCACTTAAGTGGCATTGAAGCTTCATTTCTTGATGGGGACATTGTTCTTCTGTGAATCTGAAAAACGACTCTTTCACAGCTATTTCCTCATATAGGGCTCCTAGCATTTTACAGATCACTTATGGTATCCACTGAATGTAGAAGCCATGTGTTGTCTGAACGAAAGGTCTGAGTGTTTTAATGGCAGCTGTCTGAAGGAAAGTGTCAAAAGATGAATGTACAAACAGGATTTATTAAAGGACCTGTCCAATTTCTGCAACAAAAGATTTGGCATCACTTTAACCAAACCTGCAGGGAATATTCCCTTATTCAGTCTTATTCCCTTTTCCCCTTTGTGTCTGGATTTATATGTCAAAGCAAGGCACGATGACTTGGGCCTGATTTGGCATTTATCTTCACAATTGAAGAGACAAATTCATCACAATCGACATTGTCACAAATGAGTTCTAAGGTCGTTTCACAAGTGAAGACAAATGATGCATTGCAAGAAAGCCTGAATAAGTTACATTAAAAATCCAATAAGCCACAATTTTGCTATAGCCCCAGTTTAGATCTCCACTATCCTGCCCAAAGCTCCCAGAATGGGATAATTCCTCACAGCAGTCTAAACTGCTTATCTCCTATACTGTTCTCAGCTTTTCCTGAAGCCAACTTTTAAAAAATCCTATCCAGATTATAGCGATTTGATAATATGGCCAGGTTGGTACTTAATTTAATCTATAGTTAATACAGACCTGGACAATCATTCCCTTGTTTCTTGCCACTCTAATCCATTCAGAGAAGGCAAGTTGCACTGGCTGGCACCTATATGGCTGGCACCTGTATTTACTAGCACCTGCTATCTTTTAGGAATTGTTCCTTCCTCATGAAACCCCATTCTTTTCTTCGTTTTCTGTATTTTTGGAAATATAGACACTGTTATGTATATGTAAATAATGTAGTTGGGCTGCAATATATAAACTACAAATATGTATGTTTTGTAGCTTTAAGGAAAAATACTGTCATGTATTATGCTGTATTCTGGTTGGTTAATTATGCTACAAGTTGCCATAAGAGGGAGCTATAGATCATGGTTAAATTCTCTTTCTCCTTTTCACTGATGATCCCTCTTAATACTGATACTGAATGACTATGGACCAATACCTACTAACCCTGTTTATTCTGATATTGAAGGTTATCTGTTGTATTATGGTTTGATATTTGTCTGCTGTAAAAGACATGGAACCGGTAAGAAGACTTTATAACTAGACGTAAGAAGACTTTATAACTGGATATTTCTGGACTGTTAAAAACGTGTATGACATGGACTGTTTATTGGATTGTGCTATTTCTTCAAGTAAACATTAAGACAACTTGTTCAACTCTGTGTGGCTGTATATTTCTTCATAACTGTTCTCATAAACTGTTTTCTGTGTGCATATCCTTTTTATACAAAGGTTACTCTGCACATATCCTAGCAGACACCTTCATACTCTATTCAATATTCATTTTTCCTTTTACAATGATACTTTGTCTCCCACCCCCAAAAGTAGAGCAATGGGAACAAGTCTTCATTTGTTGGTCCATAAAACATTTATAGCAAAAACAAGTGATGATTTCACTTTATAGTAGCCATGTTCATTCACACAAACCATGTAATTTTTTTTCCAAAGTACCTAAACTGAACCTTAATGTTTTTTATTTTAAGGAAAGAAAACTATTGCAGTTGAAAAGGAAGAAAGAAAAATGAAAATGGTTGAATAAATGGGAACGGCCCAGCATAAAATGGTCATACAAGCCAGTGAGAAAACACTGGAAAGAAGATATGTGCCAGAAATGAAGCTTGGAATATTGCTAGATTGTAATAAAAGTTTGGAATTAGTAAAGATGATTCACTGCATCTTGGGGTGAGGAGGAGAATATTTTTGAAGTGCTGAAAAAATAGTTTTAAAGCAGAGCTTCAATTGGCCTTGTCTGGTGATTGGAGGCAGAAAGTACATATTTGACTCCTTTATTGTTTTGAAATGCCTCATATTGATGTGATTTGTTTATTGTAACTCTTCAATAGTCAGGTAAAGTCTCATTTACCATAATGAAATCCTTGAAACTAATATTACCTTTAAAACAACAACAATTTATTTGTTGATTACTGGACCATAGTATTGTGGTTATAAGCAACTTCTTTATTCTTTTACACTCTTACAGTTTATATAAGTCCTTATAGTTTAATTGTAGTATAAGATTAACCACACTGTTATAATAAAAGGAAAGAGGGAAAAGATTTATCTGAATTTTCAATCAATCAATTACTATTTATTCAATGACCAGTAAACTTCAAAAAAGAACAATCAAAAACTGTGAGGTAAATAAATACTAGCACCTAGCAAAATAAAGACATTATCCAAATTCTAAGATAAATTATATTCTCACTGCGGTGAAGTTATTGAATTGTCATGGTTTATTTCTTTTCATCTCTTATTCAAAACCAAAGTGAAATTCCTGAGAATTTTCACAATCAAATTCATGTATGCATATTTATCAGTTGTTTACTACACAACATGTTAACTTGCAGGGATAAATGAGTAGACACAGGTTAACTACTGAATTTACATATGAGTGCTGTCTAGTGATTGAACTACGACTATTGCATTTTTATTGCATTTTTATACCTTAGGTATATTTTTCCCAAATGTTTGTTTTAGTGATATTTAATTAAAATAAGCAATGAATGAGTGTGTAAAAAAAACAACCCATATTTTTATATCTGCATGAATATTATTCTTTTACATGTGCAAATGAATGCTAATGCAATGTACATTAGTTATATATACCTCATTAAAATTGCAATTCCAAAGCTAAAGGAAAAAAATACTAGTGATGAAATTAAGAATTTTTCACTCTTCCTCAGCAAAATATACAGAGATTAAATCCAAGTTCCTTATCTGTTTTGCCTCTTGGCACTACTAAGTATGAAGTGCAAACAGAAGGAAAACTATTTCTCCAGTAGCCATTGTGTGCAGTTCCTTGAATCATAAATAATTTGTCATACATCTAATTACAAATTTACTCACACATAGCATAAGCATACCCAAACACATACACAGGCAAGGGAGGGAAGGAAGGAAAGAGAGAACATGACATGAGACATAACATGAGAGTTTGCTCATGTACTGATAAATATTTATCACTTATGGCCAGCAGAGCCTGTACTGTACCCTGGTATATATTAAATTGTTTTTGTTCTATATAATTTAATTTTCATTAGGAAACATTGTACCAACAGAGTGAGAATTGTCATCTCAAGAATCTTGTCTACACTAGCAGAACTGAAGTCATCTTATCCCAGCAAAACTAGAATATTCACATTGGAAATCAATTTGACATACAACAGTAACATCTTGAAATCAGCATGAAGCCTGTACAAACACTTAAAAAGACTTGCTGATTGTATGCTGATTTCATACAATATGATATCTCAGAAACACACGCACACACACAATTTTGAACACAGTAGGGTGTGTGTGAGTGTTTTTCTTTTCAAAATATACATTCTTCTGAAACATTTTATTGTATTGAAACAGTTTTCAAGACTGAAACATTGTCCATTGTCCAAAGCTAATCACAAGCAGTGCAATTATATTTATTGTTAACTCCAAATAATATTCCTACAGAGCTTTTGGCTGAGGAGGTGTGTTTTTGTGATGCATATAAAGAAATTAAGCTGATTTAGAGAGTTTTTCTATAATTTGATGTCCTTATCTCCATTGTCATTATGCATTCAATGGCTCTCAGTGGCTCACATAAAAATACAATATAAAACAAACCTCATATAAAAATTAAAAATAGTTGTGCTATCCCAAAAGGACCCTTTTGGTTTCCTACAGAGGGAGGGAGGGAGGGAGGGAGGGAGAGAGAGAGAGAGAGAGAGAGAGACTCTCACACACACACATACACACACATCTTGATACTCCCCAAAATATGCTATCTATACCCAGTAGATAAAATTGGCTGAGTTGACTAGGATAGGTTGCCCTGCAACCCATTCACATTTATATCTTGTTGCTAATACATGCAAATAAAAGCTGCAATAGTACCATCGTGAACTTCAAAAATCTTGGAAGAAGGATCAATTGGCTTCATATCCATTCTTCAAGTCCATGAAAGATATAATAAAGAGAAAGAAGTATATTACAAAGTCAGTGGCTAGCTGTAAACATCCTTTATTTGATTTCTGGGATCATAGTGTGAGTTGCAGATGAGTTGCTTGGTGGATAATTATGAGGGATTTAATTGAATCCTTTGAAGGAATGAAAATGACAATCAGAACAGTCATGTATGAAGACTTGTGCATTGTAGAAAATTGGAATGTTGCTGATATGGAGCCTCTTAAATTGCTCAGTAAAAGAATCAAAAGGACATTGGTTCATAAAGCTCATGGCTTCCTTCATCTTTATATGAATGCTTAAAGTATGACAAATAAAACAGAGGAGCTCAAGAGGTTAGTAAAACAAGGCAAAAGGTATAATGGGGATCTTATGTAACAACTCCCATGTCTGTAATATAGCAACTGAAGCATATAATTATTGAAGAGATGCAGGAAAAAAGGAGGGTGAATTACACTGTATGTTGGAAACATCCATTCCTACTGAGAAATCCAAATGAGTAAATTTGGCAAGGCTTAGTGAGCATCTGTGTTACAAGAAGAGGAACAAATAAAAACAATATTCTTATTGGTGTTTTCTATTGCATGCCCACTAAGGAAAAGATATGCATTATGCCTTCCAAAAGCAATTTGCAGATCTTTCAGAACTACATAACTAGTGATGGGGAATTTTAATTGCAGTGACAACCACCGAGATGAGCAATGGTTGCCATAGAAAAAAAATAAAGATTTTTTTGTTCTCCATAGTCTTAAAATGTAACTTCTATACATACCTACTACAGAGCTAGCATGGCTCACTCCCAACTAAGCTGGTGCAATATAATAACACTATCAGTGTTTTAAGAAGTCCTTTGGTCATAATAATTTCATTTAGGGCAAATGATGTTGCTTTTCCAACATAATATTTTCTTAGTAAAACATATGAAGAATGGTTACAGGAACTGGGCATCTAATCTAGTGAAGAGAAGGACCAGGGGAGACATGATAGCAGTCTTCCAGTATTTGAGGGTCTGCCACAGAGAGGAAGGGGTCAAGCTATTTTCTAAAGCGCTGGTAGGCCAGACAAGGAATATGGATGGAAATTGAACAAGGAGAGATTTAACCTGGAAATAAGAAGAAACTTTCTGATAATGAGAACAATCAACCAATGGAACAACTTGCCCTTGGAAGCTATGGGAGTATCATCACTTGAGACTGTCAAGAAGAGATTGGATTGCAATTTGTCAGAAAAAGTGTAGGGTCTCCCGCTTGGGTAGGGGGTTGGACTAGATGACCTACAAGGTCCCTTCCAACTCTGATTATCTGTTATCTGTAGTATTTGATAAGTAATGTTAAAATCTCAGTATTATAAACTGATGGGAGTTATGAGTATTAGGCCACATTATGATGATTTTATAAAATCCACAACAATTTCTCTCTTGTTGGCACTACAAGATAGACATAGAAATACATTGACTTGTCTTGGTAGGTATTTTAGTTTCAGAGACTACATGGTTGAAGGAACCTCACTTATATTCTGAATTTCCTTCCCATTACTATGTTCATGCAAATGCACTTATGATCCATTAACTGAATATCAGCAGCTCCAAATAATTGAAAAGACTGTTTTTAAATAGTAAAGTGCTAGGAATATTGTGGTTATTTGTTTTATATTTTAGAAGTTGTATGGCTGCTGAATAAGTTTTTTCTTCTTAAAAGGAAATGCGGGATTCTTCTCCCCCCCGCCCCCACCAAAAAAATGCATGCATAATTAAGCAACATATGTTTAATGAATATCATTGATATAATAATGTCTCCATTCTGGTTATGCCAGAAGTCCTTTATACTACCATATAGATGTCCATCTATTGCACTACACTCTATTGGGATAAGTAATATTATGCAAAGCACATATACATGCAAAGACTAAGAAATAATAAACCAAAGATATTAAAACATGAGATAAGAAAAATAAATATAGCTAAATCTAGACAATACTAACCCTATTCTTTATGCCTCTTCATAGTCACAGAACCAGTGACAACTGTATGAGAAATAAGCCTCAAATCTCCTTGGCTGAACAAAATTACTTTTGAATTCTTTTTACTAACAACTATATTCATTTTACATTTTTAGGAATTTTACTTTTTATTAAAACTTGAAAATTCATTCTATTATCATTTTAGGTTCACTTAATTTTTAGATCTTATTTATATATTTTTTTTAATCATTTTTTTTTCTAATATCACTATGGTACTCATTACCAAATTGCTTTTTTTTTCTTCTTCTAATGATACACAAGTTAGACATGCTGGAGAAAACATAGGTCTGATCATATTGTTATGTCTAATGGATGGGCATGTTTCTCAACTTTTTTCATAATTGGTCAAGTTAAGTATAATTGGTTATTCCAGAATTATAGTTCAGCAATATTGGGCTAATAATGTGCTAGATCAAAGTCATACACAGGTACAAGTTACAACTATCCTAACATAACTCAGATACTGTTGCCTCTAAGTTTTGTTTTGTTAAGGAAAATACACCTCATATAATATAACATCCATAGAGTATACATTCCAGTACTTTCCAAACTTTTGATCCTGATATGAGAATGTGGAAGTTTTGAAAAATACAGTAATTCTAATTATAATTGTATTTGACTGAATAAAATCACAGCACAATACACAATTGGGAATTATATCTATGAGAGGTTCTGCTTTGGGGTACATTGTAACAATTTTAAGATGAATATAATTATAGCTTAATTTTGAACTTTGGGAAATTAATGCTGGAACACTGGATAAATCATTTATTCCTATTTCCCATCAGCATTTTGGATTTTATAGCATCCTAAACAAACTACATGTATGAATTCTGTAATATGTTCAAGTTACTACTAATATTGAATCCTACAGTTTGATATCTGTAACTTGTAGACTTAGTTATTATGAGCGAATATAATAGGAATAAACATTGTAGCAACAACAACTATGAATCTTAAGTTCTAATTAGTTTTACTAAATTAAAAATGAGGGAACAATAGTTTACTTTGTCTGATTTCTGCTTGCTTTCTTCAAGAATGTCAAATTTTAGCTTATCCAATTTTAAAATCTTACTGATAATTTATTAATGCCTCCAAACTATCTTCTAGGAAAGGTAATACTGGCAGCTTCCATGCTAAAATATATTTAGTCAATTGAGCAATCTGCCGAGCTTTGTTCTGAAACTGTCAGTAATGGAATTGTTGAAGAACATTTTAGACATGATAGAAAGTTGCAGAAGCATATCAAATCAATCAAGCCATTGTTCTGGAATTTTCTGGGTGATTCAGTGCAGTAGGTGTCAACTTGAAATTGCACTTGATTAGCAGAAGCAAAATGAATCGAGCAATTTAAATTTTTAAGCAGAAAACATTGTATCCAATAAGAATGTTCAATACCAACAATCTTGCACTCATTAGCAACCCTTTCATGGTAAAAGTAATCTATGCAAGCTGATGAATGAATAAATAAAAAGCTGGAAAACAACATTCCTGATTCAGTTGATGAAGAAGAAGCTGGTTAATGTGGCATGCTTTGAAGGATGAGAAGGGGAAAGGAAGGAGGGCGGAAGGTTGGTTTACCTCTTTTTAAATATTAAATAATATCTAGTGATAAATATTTTAGTAGTATTAATATTTTTGTGAAAGTATTGCTGCTTCCAGGATGAGAGCAACACACTGAAATTTGAGGAAAGCTTCTGAAGGGAATTCTAATCCAGCAGCTTGATCAATTCAGTCTAAGAATTGTCTATAACAAGTTGTGACTTCTGAAACAATTTGACTCTGCCTACTCCTTCAGTGGCAAAAAATGGGAATGGAAACACTTGCTAGGAGAAAGAGATAATGCCAAGTATTGCAAAGCAATCTGGATAATAAAGCTAAAAATTGTGGAAATTGAAAGAACTTCAATTTTAAAGGTGCAGGAAACACATAATATTTTTAAAGGTTAAATGGAGCTGGAAAAGACATTTAACCACATTATTAAAAAAAAAAAAAGTATGGTGTTTGCTAGGTGAAAACATACACTATGTTTTATTACGATATACTGCTAGACCTAACTGAATGGGCTGAAGTTGCCTGGAGAAGATGGGCCTGTAGGTTTTCATGCCAGTCTTTTCATGCCAGGTTTTTCATGAAGACGTTTACAAGACAAAACCAGCATCTTAAATTGGACCTGGAAACAATATAACAACCAGTGCAGGCCTGGAAAACTAGAATTATGTGCTCTCAATAGACCAGGAGACTAAAAGAATACAGGCTATTGCATTTTGATCGACCAGTTTCCTAATATTTTAAGGGTAGTCCCAAATAGAACACATTATAGTAGTTAGACAAGTCTTGATAAGAATATATTGTAAAATTCTCTGCAAACAAGAGTTGTCAAATCCTCTGCAACAGGAGTTAAGTATTAGTCCTTCAGGCCATAATTTCTATCTTGTCATTCACTGAAATGAATCCCAAAGGATGCTCTTCACCAGCAGTGAGAACATGAACCTGTTCTTTGGGAGGTAGTGCTTCAGGGGTGGTGTTCTACTGGTTCGACCCAATTCACGTGAACCAGTAGTTTTGAGGATCATCTGTGAGCCAACCGATTCACTCCAACAATCAGCTGCTGAGCCCACCCGCCTGTTCACTCTGGGTCTATTCTAAGAGGTCAGCATATTGCCAGGATATCCTGGAAAGCAATGGCAGTTATAAAAGAGGTTGTTCTTTATTTAATTCTATGAGATGAACTGCTCTGATTCTGAAACTATTTTGAATTTTGAATTAAATTGCCTGGAGGTGTAGAAAAATCACACAGAATCCAGAATTCAAACATTACTCACTTTAGAAGAAGTATACCACAATCAATCTTGGGATATGTTTGTAAGACCTCTTCAGCCCTCATCAGTTTTTGAAAGAGAAATAAAATAAAATTTGAGAAGGTGAAATTTAAAAAATGTATAGAACAGGAAGAAATATATTGGAGAGAATCAACATGAAAAAACAAGCAAAAATAGTTTTTTTTTTTTGTTCTGGACATGCTGTTAATTAGCTTTGAGTTTACCTGGGTTTTTACAAAAACACCTATTAATACTGTATATTATGCATTGCTTTTCAATTTCTGCTGTCAGAGCACAGCACATTCAAACTACTTTCAATCTTGAAGCAGGGTGTACCTCTCTATGATTTGAGGGTCATGCTAGACTTTCTATGACACTTTGGGGGCCATGCTCCAAAATGGAGGATTTTGAACCTTCAAAGGAAGATTCAGAAGTCTTTGATTCTATGCTCATTTGGAGTAAACAATGGGAGCCTTCAGACTGTATTTTTTGCAGACTTGCCTTAAAGCATATAGCAGCTAAACTAGACCTAGATAATACTTGGCCAGACTGTATACAATTACATAGATGAATGACTTGACCTATATAAAACAGCTATGCCTTATATTTCCCATGATAATTACTCTGATGCATTTTCTAAGTGAGCACTTGTCTATTTTCTCTTTATAGTGGAAAGTTGTGAACAGTATTTCTTTCTCTCACTCCCCAGTTTTAAGAGTAATGATGAGCCTCTATACTTTAACATTTAAAAGCAGTTTAGTGCATCTAGTTCACAATGTGTTTTTCTTTTCCTTCTTTGTAGAACATCTCTGGAAAAAAATGCTTGAAAGAAATGTAGGTCTAAGGATTTAAAAAAGAGTCCAAGATAACAGTAGGTCTTTCAGAACCACACATAAGTACTTGAAGAAAGGTGAACTTGAAGTAATTGAGAAAGCACAAAGGTAAAGTCCATTGAGTTAGGAGCTTTTGAAAATTGCCAAGAGGGAAATATCTGTATCAGTGGTGGAATTCAAATTTTTTTACTACCGGTTCTGTGGGCATGGCTTATTTGATGGGAGTGGCTTGGTAGTCATGTGACTGGGTTGGTGTGGCTTAGTGGTCATGTGACTGGGTGGGCGTGCTTGGTGGTCATGTGACTAGGTGGGTGTGAACAACTCAATGTCACTCACATCAAGGTGTGCCTCACCTGGCCCCTCCCCTCCCAGCCATTCCTTGTCACCCAGCCTCAACTTATCTATAGTTCTGTAAAAATGTTGTTCACCTTTTTTGACTTTATTATCTGCATACTATAGATGTACTTTTATGGACCACTGAAACGAGGAAATGGCTCACATTCTTTACTCAAGAATATGATATAGGCAACAGGCTTTTAAGGGGCTGCCACAAAGAAGGGGGGGGGATGTATTTTCCAAAGCACCAGGAGGCAGACAAGAAGCAATGGATGGAAACTGAACAAAGAGAGAAGCACACCAAGACTAAGGAGAAACTTTCTGACAGTGAGAACAATTAACCAGTGGACCTGCTTGTCCCCAGAAGTTCTGGGTGATCAACCACTGGAAATTTTTAAAAGACTGGACAGCCATTTCTCTGAAATGGTATAAGGTTCTCCCAAAAGTCCCTTCTAAGTGTTATTCTGACACCTTTCCCAGGATTTCTACTCAGAGTTTGGCATCCTCAGTTTTCCTGCCTGAGCAGGGGCTTGGACTAGAAGACCTCCAAACTCCCTTTCAACTCTGTTAAACACACATATATTTATGCTCTGGACTATAGACATTGAATGAATGTAAACCCTGAAAAATATGTGGTAGCCCTGGGCAAAAGAAAGGCAGTAGAATCACTCTAGGTGTAGGGACGGTGTAAAATATTAACACATCATAAATAATGGAACAATTAAAAATAATAGCACAGAGTGTTCTCTGTCTGTCTCTCTCTCTCCCTCTCTCCCTTCCTTCCTATTTCTTTTTCTTTCTTTCTCTTTCTTTGTCTCTTTCTGCCTTTCTCTCCCTTCCTTTTTTATCTCTTTCTCTCTCACACACACACACCACTCTCTCTCTCTTTCTCTCTTCTCTCTCTCTCTCTCTCTTCCTATTTTCCTTCCTTCCTTCCTTCCTTCCTTCCTTCCTTCCTCCCCTCCCTCCCTCCCCTCCTCTCTCCCTCTCTCTCTCTCTCTCTCTCTCACACACACACACACACACCCCTGTCAGCCTTCATTCTCTCTCACTCCAGGCACTTTACTCACAAGGGGAAGTGAATCCAGCATTGGAGAAGTTCTGCAGGTAAACGGGCTTGCATTTGCAGCTCCTGCAAACTTCCCCATGGCTGGATTTTCCCCCTCTCCCCCAGCATTCCTTCCTTCTTGCTCCAGGCACTTTACTCACAAGGGGAAGTGATACTTCTAGTGTCCATGAAGAATTCAGCCTTGGAACAGTTTTGCAGGTTAACAGATGGCTGCTCCGCCCACAGTCATGTGTTTTCAAGTGGCTGCTTGAAAATGCATGGCTGAAGCGGGGAAGCAGTCCTCCTTTAAACTGGGGCAGCGAGCATCGGGTGGGTGGGGCGAGCAAGTGAGCGGAAACTGGGCGACTGGGTTGGGGGCATGGCCAGCTAGATGTTGCTACCAGTTCAGTGACCCATGCCAAATTCTTGCTACCGGTTCACCCAAGTAGATGCGAACTGGCTGAATAGCACCTCTGATCTGTAGTGAAAAATGAGAACTCAGCTAATTTAGAGATTGGTTTATATATTTTTGCTTCACCATGTTAAATTAGTAGCTTTTATGAATATGATTTTTTTTTGCTTAGCAACCAGAGAAAACACTAGTGATAAAACTGAAGTATTTCAGGTCCTCTAAGCTATTTTGACAAGACAAAATATCACAAAGAATTCTGTATTTTATTCCAATAGTAAAACTTCAGTACATGAATTCCATTACAAAACTTGATAAATAATTGCATAAAAAGATCTAGTTAATGTCTTAAAAGTAACTTTGTTCTAAAAATAATAATTTTTCTTTGTCTTCCTTTATTTAAAAAAATAATTCTATCTTCTCTTTAGTTCAATTCATTCTTTACTTCTATACATCTTCACAAATATTTTTAAAGCTCTTTTTTCATTCATCTCTAATCATCTATTCTAATCACATCTTCTAATTTTCACAAATTCATTGTTTTGTTTTGTTTTTTAGCAGAAACTAGACTGTTCTCAGTTTGTCACTTGGAATACATTGTGATGACCCAGGGCATGCCATAAAGGCAACACAGTCACATAAGTAAGAAAAGTCCCTTTAATACTGCCAACTTTGTCCCCAATGTCCAGTTACCTTTGGCTGGAGAAAAAACTCTTCCCAAACCAGTCTTTAAATGAAGGAAATTCAGTCCGAAAACAAAGTACATATAAACTGTAAATAAAAATCCACACAAACCACACTGCAGCAATTAACTGGACAGGGCAGGATAAGGAATTGCCAACTTTAGAGACCAACAGAACACACACAGTTGGGAAGATGCCAGGAACCCAGATAAGCCTCAACTAAAAGATAACTCACAATTTGCTTCCCACAAGTTGCTCTGTACAACCTCCCTTTTTAAACACTGTGTTCCCAGCTGCAGCTAATGAAGGGAATCAGGGCCCTTTCCTCCCCTGTAAGCCACACAACTCACATTGCTCCCTTCTCCATTCTTCCCTGTGTGCCCTTGGATGAAGAGGGGGATGGGCCTGGATCTTCCTCTGAATTCTCTCTGCATTGCTCTACCTCTACCCTGCTCTGCTCAGCTGGACTTTGCCCTTCCCAAGTTTCTTCCACAGCCACCAGAGCCACACTCCCACTCCCTGTCAGCTGCTTGGCCTCCCCCTCAGAATCAGATTCTGACAGGGGCATGACATAAATACTTAATGTACTTAATATACTCTTCCTACAAAAAAATAGGAAAAATATAGTGCTCATTTAATCATTGGAGTTACCCAAAGTTAGCTAAAAATATATAAAACTTTCTAGATAGCCTCATGGCATTATCAAAGTTCTTCTAATCCAAATAAAACACAATTTAGTTAACACTGAAATTTCATAATATTAATATTGCCTAATGCTATGCTAATGCTATATTTAGTAGGAGGTTTGTGACCATTAATTTCCTTCCTGTTGATCTGCAGATCCTTATTATATCAATTATAATGACAGGTTTTGAAGCTAACAAATATTTTCTCTCCACACACACAGACACAATCTTTTGCATCCAACAACAATGCAATTCTTATCTATTGTAAACATAAAACAGGTCCTTTTGTAGCTAATTCAATGATTATGATATCTCAAGAAAGCCAAGTTGATCAAATTATGAGAGTTTCCTTGGACATGGAGATCACCAAATTTATCCTTTCCACTAAACAGAAGAGTCAGGAATTGGTATTACCACTGAAATTTGTTGAACATTTTAGAAGAATAACTTCAATGAGTTTATAAGAATATATCTAAGAAATATAAGATTAAAATGTGAGTGGGTATGGGTATACATACACAAATGGGCATGTACACATGCACGCACAAACATAGGTAGTAAGATATATGAGTTACAAGATTATTCAAATAAAAAATGACAGCCTAACACTTTACTTAGAACAATGACAAAGGAAAGCATTATAGTATTTTGAAATATTGAAATAATGCTAGAAATCAGACAGGTTTGCTGAGAGAATCCAGGTAAAATAAAATTCAAAGAGAACTATTCAAATTATCAATTTCTGCTCTAGAAGAGTTAAGGTTTTTAAACTCAAGCATACAAATATTTTTATATTAAGGTAACTTTTGCCTTTAGTATCAAATGTTAAAAATTATCATACATCAAGTAACTAACTTTATTGCTGAAGTCAGCCTTGTTCTTAAAATAACTCTTCTGAATAAAAGGTCAGGATGCTTAATTTTACTGGAACATGTTGATAATTTTTATACTGGTGACTTATAAGCAAAACAGAAACATAAAGATATTATTTAAAATATCTTTGGATGGATTATTGCAGGAAAACTTGATTGTTGTAGGAAAATTACAATTTCATGAGTTTTTCTAGATAGTACAGGAAATATAATGGAGGGAACCAATGGAATTTTCCTTTATCCTATTCCATTATTACTTGTCTTTCAGGCTGCTGTAGTTAATATCGCAAACCAAGGATGCTATAAATTTTTAGCCTCACCATATTTTGTTAATATACCAACTTCACTTTCATCACTAGCAAACCACTCACTGAGCATCACCCAGCAAGGTTTCCATACATGGTGGGCATGGCATTCAAAAGTCCTTCAGTTTACTTTCCAGAAATTCTACTAATTCTTTTTTTTTACTTTTACCT
This sequence comes from Pseudonaja textilis, assembly GCF_049901715.1. Taxonomy (NCBI): domain Eukaryota; kingdom Metazoa; phylum Chordata; class Lepidosauria; order Squamata; family Elapidae; genus Pseudonaja; species Pseudonaja textilis. Next base: position 46,449,813 of record NC_141996.1, read on the forward strand.
TTAAGCTTTATTATTCTTTCATTCAATTTATACTATACATTTTCCCCTAAGGTATGCAGACACAGAGTACAAAGAACCAAGAATCACATCTTGCATTGATCTTGATCTTGGAATTGGAGTTCCATCCTGAAACCTAACTAAATCCAAATAATATTGTAAAAATATAGCATGTGCCTGCAAGTTTTTTTAAAATAAATAAACAAATCCACAGTTCATATAGCCACACTTGGTCTGATGAAGTTCTTCAGCTTTTGATAATCTGAAGGCACAAGCTGATCCATATTATATAGGCAGGCAGAGGCCCTGGAAACTAGTAATCACATAATAGCCAGTTCCTAAGCTATGTAGGACTTCAAAGCAATACCAAACCTCTTGAATGGTCCCTGGAATAAAATATGTAAGTGCAGCAACTAAAGTGGAGAAAAATTTAAAGTTCCTATTATTACAAGAATTAAATCTTAATGGTCTTCAGGAATAGCCCCAGGGGTGGGATTCTACCAGTTCGCACCTATTCGCTAGAACCGGTTGTTAACATTCTAAGCAGTTTGGAGAACCAGTTGTTTGAAGAAATTACTGGCCTAACATTTGAATCCCACCCCTGAATAGCCCCATATAGTCCATTGCAACAGTCCAAACAAATTCTAACTTTTATCTTATCATCTTACCTTATTTTACCTTACCTTACTTTACCTATGTTTTCTCTATAATCTATCTATCACATATCTCTGTCTAATGTATATGAATGCCCACATATTCAGTGAAATGTTGGAGATCAAGGAACATAAAATAAATCCAATTTATTAAAACACACATAAGCACACTCTCTCCAAGTCAAGAACCTGTAAAAATTTCAATTTCCTCTATATAATGTATACACATCAGCCAAGTAAAATAAAAAAAAGAAATAAATAAAAATAAATAACTTATTATCTTCCTTACAGTGAATTATAAACACAATTATAAATTTATCTATTTCTCTAAAGTTGCAACATGACTCTGTTCTTTCTGTGACCTATCAAGTCTAATCATCAAAACCATAAAGCATAAATATTCTGTTTAATACAAATTGTTTTTAAGGTGTCATAAAAGTATGTAAGTCAGCAGGATAAAGTTTGTTTTCTTGCTTGGCTTACATATATTATTTTATTTATTTGATTTAAACCCCACATTTCTACATTACAAATAATATACAAGGCAATTAGTTCTATAACACTCTCAAAGAAAGTATGCATTTGATTAGAAACTATGCTTCACTAGGTTTCAATTATACAGATGATCCCTAGTCAGGTTGAAGCAGAAGTTAGTACAACCCTCTTTCAGGCCTGTGTGGAAAGGGAATTTCATGAAGGCAGTAGTGTCACAAAAAACAGGAAAAGCCCAAGGGGAACATCAGGTCAGCCAGAAAACAAACTTACATAAGAAAAGGAATCAAATAAAAAGTATTAAAGAATCCTATAGACAAAAGCCTAAGTAATTAAGAAAACTAGACAAATAGGAAAAGGAAACAAAAGATAATTTAGAAAACCCTTACAAAAACAGGGCATACCAAATAAGCAAAACAGACAAAAGACACAAAATATAAATTACAAAAGGGACAGACAGGAGATTGCCACAGAACAAATATGAAAAACTATCTTAAAGTTAAAAGAGATTACAGAAAACCAATAATACAATCTGGCCACCCCGCAGAACTTGCCTTCCGCACCCTGCGGAGTTTGCCCTCCGGTGGAAATAAAGACAAACTCAAACAGGATTTGAAACATTAGGCACAAATACAAACACTCACACAAAATCAACTTACAAAGGGAGAAAAGGGTATAAAAAACCAGGGACTTACCATAAGAAGCTAGCTAGCCCAGGAAGGCAGACTTCTCGCTGTTCTCCGCCTTCCTGAAAAATAAAAAGATCCAACTTTCAAGCAGTTGTCCGTATCCTTGTGCCAGAGCTCTCCCAGTGGGAAAATCGAATCCTCGAAAGAAAAGCATTTTGATACCTTTCAACACCTGTTTACTGAAAATAAAAGAATCAAGACTATTTCAGTTAAGAGAATATATTGCTTTGAGAGCAATTCTTAAATTATTTATCAATCACAAACAAAAATAAATAAAACCTTATTAAAATGAATACCCCTAATATATCTTAAATAAATACCTCTAACACTTCATATCTATGTTACATTATAACTGCTACTTCAAGTATTCATTACCTTGATGATCAATTTCAAGGAGATAGAACAATTCAGGTTTGTGGCATCTGCTCTATATGCAAGGTCATACAAAGTAGTCTTGCACAACAGATAAGATTAAGGTTTTTTTCCCCAATGCTTAATCAAGATCTACTGAATTTTCTTTAAATAATATTTGTGTGCAGGCAAAGGAAAGCATATAGACATTCTATTGATTTGAATATATAATATAAATGTGTACTTAAATGTCTTACTGATTTTCCAGAAATTTAACTGATGTATCCTGTACAACAGATGTGGACTACTCAAAACTAATCATTTTTGACACCCACTTATTTAAGAAGGTAGAAGAAAGTTGTTATTAATTCAATTGAAATAAGCATTATTCATTCATGTTTACATCTACACTATTGGGAGAAAACACCAAGTTAGGCCCACAATTTATTTATTAGAATAATTTAGCACAATCACGGGGTGAAATAAATTAAATCACATAGCCCAAGGATCATTCAGCCTGCTGATTGACAAAGGTCACGGTGTATAACTGATTGAAATTCTGTTTGGGATTGGCAGCTAGAACTTTTCACATTTGCTTTAAGTAACTTAGTCTCATGCAGTCTAAATTTATAAACTAAAATTTCAGAATAATGCCAAGCTCAGGCTTTAAACAGAGGAGCCACTATTGCTTTCCACCCCTGCTTCTGCCCGTTTTTATTTCATTTGTTGTTTTAAATATTTTAATCAGTTCTGTTAGGTTTGGGAAAAGAGAGGCTGAACCAGAGCATGAGTGCAACAATACTTTATTATACAATAAAGGGCTGATCGTGCTTGCCACGCCTGGGAACTGGCTCGCAGCAATCAGCAACTGGTTGGACCCCGCAGCCTGCTTTTATAGCTGGCTGCTGGGGAGAACCAACCAATGAGGGAGGGGAAGAACGCCCACGCAAGGTGAATGGACCTGAGTGAGAACTCCTAGAGTTCTCAGGACATAACACCCCTTCCCCCAGATGCGAACACGCATAGTCTTTGAGGTAGGCTGGAGGTTTATGTTGGCGCCCGGAACGGCGCAGCTCAGGAACGTTGTCTGTCCATTCGGGTCTGCCCGGGAAGACAGAGCCGGCAAAGTGTCACCAGTGTGCCCCTCGGTTCGGGCAAGCCCGGGCTCGTAGGGTTGGTCACTGGGGATGTGCTCCCGTAGACTGGATCGGGCTGGTCAACCGTCTGGGCGCCGCTGTCCGTGTTCGGGCTTTCGGGACCGGTTGTCGGTGTGAACTGGTCGCCGGGCATGATGTGGATGTGGGGCTGAGGATGAGGCCTCCCTTCGTCTAGTGGCTCTGGATCCCTGCTGGTGAGGGTGCTGAGGCGCCTACGCAGTTGGTCTATGTGCCTTCTCCAGACACGGCCATCCTCCAGTCTGACCCGATACGACCGCGGCCCGGTGATAGCTACGATCTCACCCGGGATCCACAGGGGGTCTCCAGCGAAGTTCCTCGCAAAAACTGGCTCCTGTAAGATAAAATGTCTAACCCCCGATGTGGAAGCGAGGGGAGAGTCAGGGCAGTATTGTGGGTGAAGTCTGTCCAATACAGTCCTCAGACGCCTGCCCATCAGGAGCTCAGCTGGGGACTTATTGGTGACTGAACAAGGAGTTGAGTGCTGGCTCATCAGGAACCGCGAGAGTTTGTGGTGCCAGTCATCCTTACTGAATCTAGCCAGGGCTTCTTTGGTGGTCCTGACGGCCCTTTCAGCCAATCCGTTACTGGCAGGATGAAATGGGGCTGTGAAAATGTGGCGGATACCTAGGTTGGCAGCGAAACGGCTGAACTCGGTCGATGCGAACTGTGGGCCATTGTCGGAGACAATGGAGTCGGGTCGCCCGTGCGTTACGAACAGGCGTGTTAACACGTTGGTGATTGCTAGTGTGGTGGTCGTGGATAGCTGTGCTACGTCAATCCATTTGGAATAGGCGTCCACGACCACTAGGAACATCTTCCCATGCAAAGGGCCGGCCAGGTCGATGTGAATTCTGGACCAAGGAGCGCTGGCACTTTCCCATCTAGTAGGGGTGGCAATGGGGGGAGCAGGACGGGATTCCTGGCAAATGCTGCAGGAACTTACCCAATTGACAACGTCCTCGTCGAGACCCGGCCACCACACGTAGCTGCGTGCTAATGCCTTCATTCTCACGATGCCAGGGTGTCCCTCGTGCAACGCTTCCAGAACTCGGGTACGCAGTGAGGCCGGGATGACCACTCGAGTGCCCCATAGTAGACAGCCCTGCAAACTGGACAACTCCTGCATGCGAGTCTTGAAAGGTGTGAATTTGTTATCAACATTGCCACCCGGCCACCCCCTCCTCACCCAGTCGAGCACCTGGGCGAGCGTTTGGTCTGCCTTGGTTTTAGCAGCAATGTCCAGGGCAGTGATGGGTAGGTCCAACTGGGTGATCTCGAAAATAGCGTGGACAGGAGCAGGGTCTTCAGCCGGGGCCGGCAAGGGGCAGCGACTGAGAGCGTCAGCGTGGGACAGTGTTTTACCCGGGCGGTGTATAAGTCTGTAGGAGTAGGCTGCTAGGAAGACGGTCCACCTTGTCATCCTAGGGGAGAGGACTTGAGGGGTCTGTTTGTCCCGGCTAGTAGACCCAGGAGGGGCTTGTGGTCCGTGACCAGCTCGAAAAATGGCCAAAGAGAAATTCGTGAAATTTTTCACGGCTGCAACAGCTGCTAGGGCTTCCTTATCGATCTGGCTGTAATTGCGCTCCATTGCAGAGAGCGTCCTTGAGAAAAAGGCGATGGGAGCCTCGGCGCCATTGGGAAGCCTGTGACTTAGTACCGCCCCAATTCCAAAAGGGGATGCGTCTGCTGCCAGCACTAAAGGGAGGTTAGGGTCGAATTGAATAAGTACCGCCTCTGACGTGAGTAGTGATTTGACGGCGTGAAAAGCATGGTCTTCTTTGTGCCCCCAGTGCCACGGTGACTTTTTATCCAGTAATCTGTGTAGGGGTTCAGCTACTGATGCTTTATGGGGCAAAAAGGATGCGTAAAAGTTCAATAGCCCCAAGAACGCCTGTAGTTCAGTTTTGGAGGTTGGAGTGGGTGCCTCGTGGATTGCCTTAACCTTGGACTCCAGGGGTGAATGCCAGAGGCGTCAATTTTATAACCCAGAAAGTCCACCTGTCTAGTGGCAATGGCACATTTTTCTTTTTCAACTTGAGGCCATGCTGTCTGAACCTCTCTAACACTGCTCGAACTCTCTGGAAGAGTTGGGGTCTGTCCCTGGCCGAGACTAAGATGTCGTCAAGTAGGGTACTACACCAGGAGGCCCTGCAAAATCCGCTCCATGAGGGATTGAAAAATACCTGGGGCAACACTTATGCCAAATTGGAGACGCTTGCATCGGAAGGCACCCCTGTGAGTGACAATTGTCTGGAGTTCCGCTGTTTGGTTATCAACAGGGAACTGCTGATATGCTTGAGACATGTCCAATTTAGCAAAAATGCTGCCTGGTTCGAATGTGTGTAATAAATGCTGAATGACAGGCACAGGATAAGCGCTAACTTGTAGAAATTTATTGATTGTCGTCTTGTAGTCCGAGCAAATTCTCAGGCTACCGTCTTTTTTGAGGGGTGTGACAATGGGCGTCTCCCATTTGGTGAAATCTGTTGGCTCAATGACCCCTTGTTTTAACACTTTATCCAATTCCGCATCTAGTTTTGGCTGAATGGCGAATGGGACCCTACGTGGTTTTAGCCTGATTGGGACTGCCTGGGGGTCGACTGAGAACGAGATGGGGGTACCGTTATAACACCCCAGCTCATCGCTGAATACATCTGAGTAATCAGCGAATAAGGAGTCAGTGTCTGAGGTTGAGACAGCATGGACTCCTGTTAGCCCTAGGCCGAGATGGGGAAACCAATCGAGCCCCAATAAGGTGGGGAGATTGCCGTTAACTACCACTAGAGGTAGGTGACCTTTAAAAGCTTTAAAACTGACAAGGAACTTGCCTCGGCCGATTACAGGAATGGTCCTCCCCTGGTAGTCCTTCAGGCTGAACTGGCACTTCTGGAGCCGGCTGGTTGATAGGCTGGGCTGGAGCCTCTTGAGGGTGTTCCACGAGATAATTGAGAGCGCTGACCCTGTGTCAACCTCCATGCGGCACGGTTTACCTTCTAAGTAAACGGAGAGAGAGATTTTACTAACAGTGTGGCAAGTGCGTTTGGCATGGTGGTGAGTGCGACAGTTCAATACTTGCCTCTGCGGACCCGAGTGTGAGAAGGGGGGGTGCCTTTGTGCTGAGCTTTGAGGGGCTTGGCAGACTCTCGCGATGTGTCCCCTTTTATGACAGTTATTGCAGGTGGCTCCTTTAAACTTGCAGGTGGCCCTCTGATGAGATCCCCCACAGGCTAGGCACAGGGTGATGTGCTTGGGTGGACCGATGTTTTCTTGTTTGGCTCCTACCTGCGGCCGTCTGTCGTTGGAGAGGCGGTGGACGTCGTTATCATCACTGATGGTTTCCTCTACTACCACCTCCTCGGAGTGGACTGGAAGTGATGTCAGCTTGGCACTTGGGCCATGGATTTCGGTGGCTGAGTGCGCTGCCAGCTCAGCTGCCAAGGCCTCCTCGACTGCTTGTGCGAGGTTGAGGTCTCTTTTTGCGAGAAGGCGCCTTTGTAGGTGGAGGTCCTTGACCCCGCAGACTAATTGATCGAGGAGCATGTCCTCCAGGTAGGTTCCAAACCCACAATGCAGTGCTGCTGTTCTGAGGGCGGCCATATACTGATTGATGGTCTCCTTTTCCGATTGCTTCCTCATACGGAAGGTGAATCTCCTGGCAATCTGTGAGGGCCTGGGAGAATAGTGGTTAGTGAGAATTTCAAGTAACTCAGACCACGGAACGTTTTTCAACTCACGAGGGGCCACGAGGGCTGTGGCAGTATCGAAAACGGTGGCTCCACAGTAGATCAGGAAATACGATTTTTTCCGATGCTCTCCCGCATCCGCCAGGCCGATTGCATCGATATAATGATTAAAGCGGTTCTTATATGATTCCCACTTCTCCTCATCCGGTTTGAACGCTGGGAAGACTGGACTGGAATTCATGGTGCTGGGACCGGTAGAACTACCTGTGGAAAAATCTCTCTGGGGCAGCAGACAATGTTTTAGTGCCTGTGGCAGGCAAGTGATTTCAGCTCTGGAGAGGCTTTTCGCAGTCCTCTCTTTCTCTCTGGGTTAACCACGTTTGGCTGTTAGCCGTTGGCGGCGTTTGGGTTCGCGCCTGTGTGGGTGTCAGTGACTTGACTACAGCGCTGTGCTGTACCTTTAGGTTTGAAATTCAAATGGCAGCCGTTTGAATTTCGCGCCTAATACTGAGCGGCTGCGGCTCACAGCGCTTCACTTTCCCTGTAACTGGGCTAACAAGCAGCTACAGACGCTTCTAACTATCGATTCTGACCGCTCTCTCTGGCTGCGGATCAGTGTTCGCTACTAATTGCTTGCTGGCCGCTTTCTCTGTCAGCGGATCAGTGTTTGCTCTTTTTGTTTGCTCTTTTTGTTTGCTGACCGCTCTCTCTGGCATGCGGATCAGCGTTGCTCTTATCGCCGGCCGATCGCTCTCTCTGGCTGCGGATCGGCGGCTAGTGACTCAGCGGTTGCATGGTGCTTCTGGTAGCCATCCCATCCTCGTCGCCAGTGTTAGGTTTGGGAAAAGAGAGGCTGAACCAGAGCATGAGTGCAACAATACTTTATTATACAATAAAGGGCTGATCGTGCTTGCCACGCCTGGGAACTGGCTCGCAGCAATCAGCAACTGGTTGGACCCCGCAGCCTGCTTTTATAGCTGGCTGCTGGGGAGAACCAACCAATGAGGGAGGGGAAGAATGCCCACGCAAGGTGAATGGACCTGAGTGAGAACTCCTAGAGTTCTCAGGACATAACAAGTTCAGTTTTATATTTTTAATCTGATTTTATGTGACTTTTGGTCTTTGACTGGGAGCCAGCTAGAATTAGTTAAAATATAGATAGATGCTAGATGGATATAGACCAGAGTGGAGTGGAGTGGAGTGGAGTGGATGGAATGGAATGGAATGGAACGGAACGGAATGGAAAAGAACAGAACAGAACAGAACAGAAGAATTGGAAGATATCTCAGAAGTCTTCTAGTCCAGCCCCCTGCTCAGGCAGGAAATTCTATACCAGGGGTGTTAAAGGCCCGCAGGGATCTGACCCATGGGGTACTTACATCCAGCCTGGAAATAGCAAAAGACCAGTCCTCGTAAAAATGGGGTGCAGGGGGGCATGGGTGGCCCCTGCGTGGCCTGTTTTTGGCCTGGATGGCCTCCTGCAGCACCCTATCAAAATGGGGTGGCCAGGGGTTGCCCCCATGTAGTCTGTTTTGGCCAGTAGGGTGTTGCAGGAGGCAATGCAGGCCAAAAACCGGCTTCACAGGGCTGCCCATGGCCCCTCCGTGCCCTGTTTTGGCTAGCAAGGTGCTGCAGAAAGTCATCCAAGCTGAAAATGGGGTGCATGGGGGCCTCCCATGTCCCCCCATGTCCCAGGCTGAAAATGGGGCACAGAAAATGTCTCCTTAGTTCTAAGTTGCTTCTCTTATAGGGCATGATATTTAAATGAAATAAGACATCCTAGATCTGAATGAATGAAATATTCTTATTAAATACTTCATTCATTACATAGTTAAATGTGCTGACAACAAAATCACACAAACATTATAAATGATAATCATATTTAGCAACCCATGGAGGTCTGGATTTGGAGTTACACTCAAAATTAAAGTGGAAAAAAACACTACAGGCTGATCTAACTTTGATGTAATGTCCTTAAAACAAGTCAAAATGAGGCTTAGGAGTGTGTGTGGCCTACACATGCCTGTATGACCTCCCTATAATGCGTGGGTATGCTCCTGATGAGGTGGTGGATGGTCTCCTGAGGGATCTCCTCCCATACCTGGACTAAAGCATCCCCCAACTCCTGGACAGTCTGGTGCAACGTGGTGTTGGTGGATGACAGACATGAGACATGATGTCCCAGATGTGCTCAATTGGATTCAATCTGGGGAATGGGCGGGCCAGTCCATAGCATCAATGCCTTCATCTTGCAGAAACTGCTGACACACTCCAGCCACATGAGGTCTAGCATTGTTGTGCATTAGGAGGAACCCAGGGTCAACCGCACCAGCATATGGTCTCACAAGGGGTCTGAGGATCTCATCTCGGTACCTAATGGCAGTCAGGCTACCTCTGGTGAGCACATGGAGGGCTGTGCGTCCCCCTAAAGAAATGCCACCCCACACCATTACTGACCCACTGCCAAACAGGTCATGCTGGAGGATGTTGCAGGCAGCAGAATGTTCTCCACGGTGTCTCCAGACCCTGTCACGTCTGTCATATGGGCTCAGTGTGAACCTGCTTTCATCTGTGAAGAGCACAGGATGCCAGTGGTGAATTTGCCAATCTTGGTGTTCTCTGGCAAATGCCAAACGTCCTGCATGGTGTTAGGCTGTAAGCACAAGCCCACCTGTGGACGTTGGGCCCTCATACCACCCTCATGGAGTCTGTTTGGACCGTTTGAGCAGCCACATGCACATTTGTGGCCCACTGGAGGTCATTTTGCAGGGGTCTGGCAGTGCTCCTCCTGTCCCTCCTTGCACAAAGGCGGAGGTAGTGGTCCTGATGCTGGGTTGTTGCCCTCCTATGGCCTCCTCCACATCTCCTGATGTACTGGCGTGTCTCCTGGTAGTGCCTCCATGCTCTGGACACTACGCTGACAGACACAGCAAACTTTCTCGCCACAGCTCGCATTGATGTGCCATCCTGGATGAGCTGCACTACCTGAGCCACTTGTGTGGGTTGTATACTCTGTCTCATGCTACCACTAGAGTTAAAGCACTGTCAGCATTCAAAAGTGACCAAACTATCAGCCAGAAAGCATAGGAACTGAGAAGTGGTCTGTGGTCACCACCTGCAGAACCACTCCTTTATTGGGGATGTCTTGCTAACTGCCTCTGCTTTCCACCTGTTGTCTATTCCATTTGCACAACAGCATATAAAATTGATTGTCAATCAGTGTTGCTACCTAAGTGGATAGTTTGATTTCACAGAAGTGTGATTGACTTGGAGGTACATTGTGTTGTTTAAGTGTTCCCTTTATTTTTTTGAGCAGTATATATAATTTCAGATATTCTTTTCCTTCGGTGTGTGGCAAAACCTTAATATTGTTTCAAAGTAGGTTTTACCTATTCTTATGATATGTACAGAATAACCCTTGAGTAACAAGGATATGCACATGGAAACATTTATGAGAGTAGTTATGAATAATTATTAAGCCACACACAAATACACTGAATTGAGTTAAAGTTTACTTTAAGAAATAGCACAGTCCAATAAATGGTCCAGGTCATTAACATTTTACAGTCCAAAGAATATCCAATTACAAAGTCTTCTTACCAGTTGATGCTAGATGTCATTTCCAGTAAACAAAAATATCAAAGTATAAGCACAGCATAAATACAACAGATAACCTTAGATAGCAACAGAATGTCAGAGAGAACAAGCCATGATCTCTAGCTCCCTCTTATGGCAACCTGCAATACAATACACCAATCAGAATATAATATAAATCAACACAGTGATTCTGTCTTAAAGCTACAAACATACATTGCTGGTTTATATATTGCCAACCTAGCTAATTGGTGGACAGATTCCTAGCACCTATATTTCTTACTTAGTAGATATAGGATTTGGAACAAAACCTTTTTGTGCAATAAAACAACCTGTATAATTGTTGTTAGATTGTATATTTTAGGCAGTAGACATGTTTGGAGACTTTGCTTTACTATATTGAAGAAATCTTGTTTAAATACATGTGGAATTGCATTTTATATTTTACACCATTTCCTAAACAGGTTTAGAATTTTAGTAAAAGTCTTGGAGGATAATTTCAGTTGTCAGTTTTCTTTTCTTTTAGTTTGAAATCAAGCTATTTATTTTTTAGTAATTTTAAAATCTTCACTGATTTTAAATCATGGTGATGGCTTTTAATACTTTCTGATAAAATGATATGTACCCAGTGGATTCAGCAAATTCTGTAGATATGCAGAACTTCTACAGACATTCTACAGATATTGCTAGTTTTTCTTTTTCTTTTAATATAACTACATCTTGTTTGTATTAATTTACTAGTAAGAATCAATGACAAAAACATTTTAAGGCCTACAATGCCTTTGGAATTTCTTCCATTTTTCTGCAGTAAAGGTTACATTGGTCATATTTCTGTTCAAATATAAGAGACCTTCATTTTTTTTAAAAAAAGGACTCATATATGTTTTTTCTTTAACCTTCTTTGTGTTTCTTCTATGATTCACTTTGGCAGTAATTATTAACATTTTGCAAGGTGAAAAGTGAATAGGTATGCAATATATACAGTGTTGTTTGGATCAATGAAAACTCTGAGCAGTAGGAAGAATATTCATTTAATAATGGACACTTAGTAAGGACACTTAGCGGCAGTTATGTGTTACTAAATATTTTAATTTACTGGATTTAAGGACAGAAGTGAATTTAGCCAGAAGACAATGAAGAATAATTTGAATAGCCCATAAGAAATTAACCTGAAAATGCATTAAAGAACAACTAGGACTTTTTATCTTTATCATGTATTCACATATCTGTTCAGGAAAACATGTACAAACAATCACATTTTCTATAGAAGCCTTACAAAACATTATGCAGAGTAAGTTTCTATTGCTTATTCTGTTCTGCACATAGAGTATTCCATGGGCAGGATCTACAATATACAACATTGCTTGGAATAATAATCAACATCATGGATAGGGTTGAATAAATTTTATAAGTCAGCCTAACACAAACACTAATTCACTCAGTCATTTTGTTGGCACCCATATTCATACAATAGTTCCGATTGTATCTAAATTGCATTAAATTTATATTAATAAATATACAGTCTGGTTTGGAAAAGTCTTTTTTCCACCCACAGTGGAACCTCAGGTCACAACTGTAATCAGTTCCAGGACTATGGTCACAACCCGATTTGGTCGTGATGACTGACTGCACATGTGCAGACAAAAATTGCTCAGACTGTGCATACACAGAAGGGAAAATCAGCACAGAAAGGGAATCTGCTGCAGTTGGGTTTGTTTGCCACCCAATTTTTCAATCATGACCCTATTAAAAAAATTGAGTGTTATAAAATGACAGTGTCAATAGCATATAAAGAAAATTTGTATAAGATGTTTTACAGGTGGCATTTTCCCCCGACAAGAATAGCAAGAATGTTCAAGAATAAATCTGAAAAGTGCTGGAAATGTCATCAGATACCTGGCTCATATTACCATATGTGGTGGACTTGTGAGGACGCTAGAAAATATTGGACTAAAATTCGCATATGGTTGGAAAAAATGACAAAGAAACATATAGATTTGAAAACAGAGATTTTTTTATTGGGAATTTTACCTGATATATATAATAAAAATTTGAAGTATTTGATTGTAAATGTATTAACAGCGGCTAGGATTGTATTTGCTAAAAATTGGAAGAGTGAGAAAATTCCATCAGAGGAAGAAACTATTAAGAAAACATTGGAATGTGCTGAAATGAGTAGATTGACATTTGAAATTAGAGAACAAGAAGATAAACAATTTTATGAAGTTTGGGACCTTTTTTATCAATGGTTAGATAATAAAATATAATAATAGAATATTTAGAAACTTAGGATATAATGAATATATACTTCCTTTTTTTTTCTTTTTTCTTTGATACTATTTTTATAAAATTTTATTAAGATAGACTTGGTATGATTTTATGATTTGTTGTAAAATAAATTAAGTAAATTATAGTTATCTCGTTAAAGTATGAATTAACAAAATTATAGTCAAATGATTGTTCAGTAATGATATTAGGTTATATAATTGTTGATTGATAATATGAGTTATTATGTAATATAACTATAATGGCGACTAGGAAATGGATGCACAAAAAAAAGTGGTAAACCAACCGATACACTGTTTGTAAATCTATGAAGGAGGAGGATGTTTTTATGTTTTATGCTTTATGTTTTATGTGGTTTTGTTTGTTGTTAAAATCAATAAAACTTTTAAAAAAATTGAGTGGATTTTTGGATCAGAACCTGATTTCGTTGTGAACGGAAGCGTTTGTGACCCGAGGTTCCACTCTGTTTACAATAAGCCAAAAAGAGGGCAAAATTTATTTGATTAGGTGTCTTTTTAATAAGGATAGGGTCAGTTATAGTATACTGATAAATCCTATACATTTATATTTGTGACTTAGAGATTTATAGGTATCACTCAGTGGTGGGATTCAAATTTTTTTACTACCGGTTCTGTGGGCGTGGCTTGTTTGTTGGGTGTGGCTTGGTGGTCATGTGACTGGATGAGTGTGGCCAACTTGGCAAGGTGTCATGGCACCTTGTTGTGAGTGACATTGAATTGGCCACAACAACTCAGTCACATGACCGATGCTGCAGAGATAGGGTGATTTCCTACGTACCTTCCCCTTGGGCTGACAAAAAAAAAAGCCCAACTAAAGATCGCAACTGCCTGCCAAGTTTGCCTGCCGAATGGGTTTTGTTTTGGGATAGTTTTTGTTTTGTTTTTTGCCAGAAGTTCCTCAGAGATAAATTTGCACTGCCAAATCTTACTGTACCTCATTATTGCAGAGCTGCCTGTTACTGCTGTTGTCGCTGCTGCGGCTGTCTAGCTGCCCACATCAGCTCAGGGCAACTGTGAGGAGCAAGAGGGGAAGCCAAGGCACTTGCCCCATAGCAGCCAACTTCAGTCTCTCTTGCTCCAGTCAGGCGCTCCCAGCGTGCACAAGAAGCACGAAGGGAGGCAGACACTGCACGGATGCGTTTTAAAAGTTAGAGAACTTCTTGCACTGAAAAAGGGGTGGCTGGAGGTGGCTCTTTTTTGGTCTCCAGCCGCTTCTTTTGACACAAGAATCCTCTCCCAACTGGGAAGCTGCTCTCCTTCTCCTCAGCCATACAGAACAAAACAGGCAGAGAAGGAAGGGAGCAGCCAACCAGTTGGGGAGTCTTCTTGCACTGAAAAGGGGGTGGCTTAAGGCGACTCTTTTTCGATCTTCAGCTGCCTCTTTCAGCACAAGAAGCTGCCCACCAACTGGGTGTCTGCTCTCCTCCTTTTCTGCCTGTTTGTTCTGTATGGCCAAGGAGGAAGAGAGCAGCCGCCCAGTTGGGGGAGGCTTCTTGTGCTGAAAGAAGCGGCTGGAGACCCAAAAAGAGGCATCTCCAGCTGCCCCTTTTTCAGTGCAAGAAGTCTCCTCCAGCCACCACTTTTTCAGTGCAAGAACCCTGTAGCTGCCACTCTGTTTCTTTAATGGGTCGGCACATGTTGTGTTTTTTTCGATGGGGCTGGAGAACACGCAGCAGTTGCAGGCTTCTTGCAGGGAAAATTACTGATTTTCGACTTTGCTCTACTTCTTGTTTCAAGACATTTAAAAGAGCTGTGGTGATACAGTGGTTACAATGTAGCATTGCAGGGTAATTCTGCTGACTGCCAGAAGTTTGATTCGAACTGGCTCAAGGTGGATTCAGCCTTCCATCCTTCTAAAGTCGGTAAAATGAGGACCCAGATTGTTGGGGGCAATATGCTAACTTTATAAACCTTTTAGAGTGGGCTGTAAAGCATTGTGAAGCAGTATATAAGTCTGATTGACATTGCTATTTAAAAGAAAAAATACCAGCAATTCTCATGCAGATAAAGAAAATATATGAATACAGTTTTCATTCTTCTTTAAACAACATGTTGTATAATTGGGGCTGAGAAACTTGGCTGAAATTCAGAGTTATTTTCTTTGCAAGATTAGTATGAGTTTAGATAAGAACCACAGTCCACCTTTGAAGTCTAGAATAACTTGTATGAATTATTGCTATATTATGGCTTCTCACCAAGATTTTCATAGTTATCATTATTTATCAGCCGTAGGTTGTAGTAACAATGGAAACTTTACCCCTTAGGATGACAGCAATTATGAATTTTACAGAGTCACAATGTCCTATACTTGAAGAAACCTTGTTTTACTAAAAGTTTTCCTGTCACCATACATCATTGCCAGAAATCCAATGAAATGATCCTTGACCTTTGAGACAAAAATTGTAGGTGCTGCATTGAATAGCAAGCTCTCCACAAGAAACTAAAATCTAGAGTAGAACTGCGGTGTTTTGAGACATTGTAATTAGGAGTCAGCAATCAATTTAAAAGTTTCATGTACATTCTTATTTATTATACTGAATTATACTCTATATTTAAATCCCTTTACTTTGCATATGTTCAATATATTTCAAAATCTATTTATATGTAACATTTAGGATAAAATTCCTTGTCTTGCCTCTGAATGTAATGAGTTTAATTAAGAAAGTTGAAATTATATTCATTTTTTAAAAATTCATGTTTTATTTACAGTTTTCCTTTTACACCATACATATTTTGTGGATAGAGCATTGACTGGGTCAATGTCCTTTTTAACAATGCTAACAATGATAATACAAATAAATAGATATAATCCTAATCTTCCAACTTCAACAATACTATTCTCTCTTTATAGTTCTTTCTTATTTTTTCCATTAATTCATTTAAACATAATTTTTTTACCATGTATTTATTATCCCCTATTAAGTCATATATTTAATATTTTAAAAATTACTCATTATTCTGCCATCCCAAATATCTAGAACTACTAATCAGATCAAATATTAACAAAATTCAGCCAATCCCAGGATTACATCTCAAAATCTCCACAATTTCTGATCCTTAAATTTTTTAAGTTCATAATATCTTTTAACACACTGTATTAATAATACAATTGACTTACCTAATCCTCAATGTCCACCTTCTACCCTGAACTTACTTTTAAATATAGTAAATTCTATTATCTATTAGTATATATGATATTATTTTCCCTATTTATATTTTCTAATTTTCCATTTTATTAATATATTTTATCACTATCCATCATCTCTTAATCTTTTTGGAGTTCCATCATCTATTAATTTTTTAATCACCTTTTTCTTTCTCTCTCTTGGAATCTTATAACTTTTTATAATATTTTTATACCCACTAAGTATTCCTTTTGGGTTGCCCTTTATCTCTTTCTGCTGTATCCTTTGAACACCCATCCATAAGTCTTTTTTTTTTTTTTGGAAGAGATTTTTTTTCCTCTGTTCTATTATAAACTTTTAAGGAATTATCTATTTGGTTCCTACTTATCCATCCTTTCTCTTCATTATCTTTGTTTTCTTGTATCTCTTTGATTTTTCTTTTCCATGGCTTCTTCTAATTTCTCATCTATTTTCTGAATATCTTGTTCATCTTTTTCCTCCAGTTGTTAAGGGGCTTCTATACTCATTTCTTTATCCTCAGACAATCCTCTTGTCTCCTTATTGTTCTTTATACTGTACTTTCATGCATGTTTTAAGCATCAAAATGATCCATATCCTTCTATTATCCCCTGGTAATCCATTTTATTACAATTCAATAAAAAAATACTCAATATACCTCTATAGTTCCAATGTCTCAATATTTAAACACTCCCACAGAGTCAGTTATTAGTAAAATTTAATCAATCTCATAGTTATACCTCAAAATCCCATAAGTTTATAATTTTTAAAATTCTTTAGTATGTTACAGTCTTTTAATTTTCCAGTTATTTGTCTTCCCAATTGTCCAAGTTTTAAAGTCTTATTTTACTTCTTTTCTCTTTTCTTTTATCACTTTTCTTCTTTTGCCTCATATGATATTCTGTTAAATAACATTAGTAGTCCAAATCCAAATTAGTCCACAATGTTTTTTCCAATCTTTCATGTCCTCAGTCCAATAACCAGTTTCAATAGAATTTAATCATTAGCATTTTAATTCATCTTAAAAATCTTCAAGGGGGTGGGGGTGGGGTGAAACTCACTCAGTTTCCAAATATGCAAATCACCTTCTAAGGTAAAGTCAAAGTCAGGCCGCTTTCCAGGCTCTGTTTACTTTCTTCTGTTATGTGTATTAAACATTCCTCATTTTCACTGAAAGATCTCACACTGTAGCTTCTCTTCTTCCAGTAGAGGTCTCTATGATAAAAAAACAGCTGAATGCAAATAAAAAAAGAAACAGTTTCTCCCAAAAATCACCTTTCAAATAATTTAGCTTTTTTTCTAGGCTTTCTATATTTTAAAACTTTCTTTGGGCATTCTTTCACCTCTTAATTTTCAATCTTTAATCTTTTCCATGTGTCTAATTTCTTCTTCTTTAGCACTTCAAGGTTATTTTAAAAAAATCTTATATTTAAATTGTCTTTAAAGTAAGAGTTGGATATTATCTCATCCAGTTTCAATGCTCTGTCCACACAACGCGCCAGCACAAATTTTTTGGTCCTGGTTGTCCCAACTTGTGACTGCCAAAAATGGCCATCGTCCCTGCTGCTGCTCAGTAGTGCTTGCTTCTAATTGTAGAGCTTTCTCAGTAGAGCTTGCTTCTAATTGTGAACTCCTCGTGGTCCATGAAGAGTCTTTCCTTCAAGCCCCTATAAGGCAGCTTTGATCCCATAGGATCTCCCGACAGCAGTTGTCAGCTGGATTTCGTGGGGCTCAGTAGAGCTCACTAATTTCCAAGCTGTTCTCACTGTGATGTCAACCAAAATTATATTCATTTTTAAAGTGAATGATAGTACTGTTCAGATTGGGAAGGTAAGTTATATATTTATTTTCTGATCTAAATAGCAATTATTTAACCATGATACACACACAGTGCTAACTGGAAGCAAAGATTAGGTTCAAAATCCTCATCTTGGCTTTTCTCCATATTAGATGATTTCCTGATACAGCAACCTTTTCTCTCAAAATTATAATTCCAAGCTCAGTTACAGATCTATTCAGTTATTTAGACATAATCAGGTCAAAATCAAGTCCTAAACCCTATAGAAAGTTAATAGGACAAGAAACAAGCTGTTCCTTCTAGTAAATCTGCAAGTGTTACTGAGTTTAAATAGTTTGCCATTAAAGAATAAGCCAAATTTTCTACAGAACATGTGAAAAAATGTTCAGAGGTATTTATTGCAATCAAAAGTACTGTAACCTGTTTATGTTATACTTTACACTACACACTATACATTATATTTGAATCAAATACTTTTTATCTTTGATACATCATATGTGGGATAGCTTGGTTTATGTAATAAATAAAAGAAGCAGAAAAAATCAGTGTTATCTGTTTCCTAATATTTCCTTTATATAGGAGATATTCATGTAGGACACACATTAAACTCTGATAACATTTAATAGCAAAGATAATTTTAACTTTAAATGAAATGAGGTCTTAGTAAATTGCCTATAAAACCCATGGTGGAAAGTTGGGTAGAAAAGACAGCTTTGGCTATAGAAAATATTATTACCTCTCTTCTACCAAGAAATGGAAATTTTGAGAAGGAAGGAGCCAATGTAGTTACATGCTGATATTTTATTTGTCCTTATGACCTGAGTTCACTGAAGATAGGTTTTTAAATTTTTCAATCTATTTCAAATGAGAATGTGTTGACTGTGTCATGGTCATTTTTCTCTTGATATATATTTTGTTCAGAAACACAAGAAAAATGAAAATGTTTTGGTAGATCTGGTTCTATCTTCTAGTAAATTGAGGTTAGTCTGGGATATTTACAGTAAAAACTGAATATCATTATACAGTGCAGGAAAATTGTACAGATGACATTACCAACATAAAACTGGGTAAAATATATTATAAAACATTTATTTGCTTCAACTGTTATTTGTTTCATGTAGGTAATAACAACTAGGAAATATTCAATTTTAGTTAAGTAATGCAAACCATTTTTTATCATAGAGACAAATTTTAATCAAGCTAAGAACATTTTTTTAAAAGATTATGTGTTAGCATCTTTCTTTAAGAGGGCATTTTTAAAGAGTACATATCAGAAAGTACATTAATATAGTTGCTTTTATTTATCTACATAATACCTCACAGAGATTTCACAGAGAGAGAGACATAATATCTACATCTAGACACAAATTTTTATAAATCAATTTCTGTGCAAATGATTATAATGCAGTATATTTCCTTAGATTATGGGTTAGTGAATGCAAGATGGCCATTTATAAACTGGGTTGAAATTGAATTGCACTTGTAAATTATTGGATGCAAATTGCAGTTAACCATGAATTATTTTAATATATTCTGAAAACTATATTATGAAAATGCACCTAAGCATTAGAAAATATAAAAGGCAAATATTTCACAGTAATTATGCTCTTGTATAGTGTAAAAACAAGAGTTATCTTGATCCAAATTGTTGATGCAACTCTGGTCAATAAATTCTAAAGTATATTACCATATACCCTAGTTGTAGATATAACACACTTACTATATTATTGGATAAGAGACTTACATCAGGATTTTGAAGGGGAAAAATGAAAAGATGAACACTACTTTTTTCATGCTAAGTAATTCTTCTCCGCTGTTAGAAAAAAATCATAGTTGATTAACTTTAGCCTATGCTACAAGTAAATCCATTAGAACCAGAGAAAGAGACAATGACTTGTGTTACAACTGAAACAAAACACAGATGTCTATAAAATATCTCACCTATAATTTTGACAAGTGCTCTGAACAATTTCTTTTCAGCTTCTTTCTTAGTCTATCCAGTGGAATTTACTCCGTGATATGACAGATTGGGACTATGCAGTAATTATATCCTTCAGCACAGGAATTTTTAGCTACTAGTTGGCTGGTCTTTTAGCCCTGCTGAGCTGTCACATAACCCCTACTATGAAAATGTTGAAATGATGCATTTTATTCCCATTACATCAAATCTTAACTATAGACATTACTTGTACCAATCTTGTCATTTATTGATACAGTACTGCCTAGCTGTAGAGTTAGGTACAGTAACTATAGGAAGTAGAGAGATAGGCCCAGGGAGCTTGTTAAAACATTTTGCTTTTCTGCTACCTCTGGAACTCTAAAAGCTTATTCTGGATGGGAAGAATTATTCTATATTCAATAGGAAAGTCCTCTGTACAATTTTTCAGTATTGTTCTACCAAAATTTCAACCAAATGTCCACCTTCAAAACTTATGCCTTTCTGTAGTGTATATAAAGAACTATAAAACAAAGTGTGTGTGGTAACCTTAAATACTAGTCAATTTTATTATCCCATAATCTTAGAAGAACACATCCAATTCTTCAATTGAATGGAATAAATTTCTATAAAAGAGATTTTAGAAGCACATGCAGTTATTGGTGGGAAAAGGTATGGTGAGAAAAGACAGAATTGCTTTGGGGGTTAGGGACTGGGAAAAATTGCTTAGATACTCATAAATAAAGTATGGTTTTGTCAGGTCTATGCAGCAAAATCAATAAGGAATATTGTGGCTCCCTCAAGGATCAACAATTCCCTTATTACAGGAGATTTATAGTCTTGAAAGGTTACATACACAGGTGGCTGCAGTTTATAGGGAGACAAAAATGAGAGGAGAATTGTAGTGAAATAGAGGGCTGATTTAGGATTGACCAAATGTGAAACAGTCATAACACTTGACATGGACAGTTTAGTGATGAATGACTACTTACTGAAACAGATGTCATCCACCAGGAAGCCATGGGATACATTCATCCCATGAGAAGTTAAGGCAATAGCTGTTGTTATTCACTCCAGATTGAAAATAATTATAGAATAGTTATACTGTTTGTATGCACAAATATATATGCATACATAGACAATATGTATCTTAACTTTAAAAATGCAACAAGTATAAACAAGAGTCTTTCATATAAATATCAGTACAAAATCAAATCTAGACTTGTGAAATTGATGTTCATTCCAGTTATAAAAACGTGAATGACTATTTCTACCAGGTACTTTAAACAGCTGGTAGAGCAGTTCACTGTGTGGATTGGAGTCACTTCACAGTGTCACTGTATCACAACAAAGTATTACATATTGATTCCACCCAAAAACTGCATACAGTTTATTAAATTTGGTCTTGCGTTCTTCATAGATAAAATATTAGCTGAAAATATGCATGTATCTTGTGTGTCTGATGGAGATATATGTAAAATGCATTATTTCTGGAAAAATATGGAGAAAATGGGCAACATATATAACATATTAGGAAACATGCCTTTTAAAACATGCCTTTTCAGGAGGAAAAATATAATCTAATATAGAGTGCACAAGCAGCTTGTTGCAACTTCTCAAAATAGTAAATATACCTGGGGCCAAAATTCTTTGTTCATTAAGCCTAAATGAAAAGTCTCTGGTTTTATTCTTATATCAACTTTAAGAATCTTCTGTATTAAGATGTGAATTCTGGTCCAATATTTCTTTGTTTTATCACAAGTCCACCATAAATGGGAGAGTTCCTTCTTTACATTTACATTTCCAACATTCATTTGAAGTATCTTTACACATTCTGGACAATTTATCTGGTAGGTACCAATGGTATATTATTTTATTAAAAATTATTTTCAATTATAATTTAATATAAATTTTAAATTTTTCACCCACTTTTTTCCTAGTGTTCTAGCATTATATTATGTCCAAAATTCTTTGCCCACTGAATCATATATTGCTTCATGTACTCATTCTCCAAGGTCAGTTTCAATAACAATTTATAAACTTTAACAATAATATGTTCCTCATTCTCACACAATAAAATGGTTAATCATATGATATGGTCATCATATGATTAATGTCTTATTTGTATCTAACATGTATATATTTCTTAATTTGATTTTTTGGGGAAAAATTATACAGTATAAAATTGTAAATGTGATTACAAATAACATATCTAAATTTTGGGATTACTATTATATATTTCCCAGTAGTTTGGTGTAGCTTTGTAATTAAAGTTAATTACACATTACTTAAATTACTAACACAAGATAGGATGTACAATTCTTCCATAATAGAATAAGAAGCTGAGAAGTAGAAATATAATGAAGAGAGGGAAAAAAGATTAATTTTCAATACCCCGGGCATACTTTGTCAGCACCAAGAGTAAAGATTGTTTCAAAAATAAGTTGAGCCAGAATACTAAGCTGGAGGGGAATTCTGGATGTGTGGTCAACAGACCATACTGTAGTTAAGCCAGCAATAGTTGAATTGGACAAGTAGCAACTTGCTGCATCTAAGCAACTTGCTGCATCTATATATAGTATATATACTATTTTACAATTGAAAAGTTGTTCTAGCTCAAATATGTCATTATTCAATGAAATTGGTGTCTATTGATGTAATGAAAAGGCTGATCAATGTTACAGGATCAATGTTGTGTGTAGAAACTGAGAAATCAAACAAATGTATAGGTTTTATCATTGTATCAAGAGACTTCATTTCTGTTTATGAAAACAAATGTAAAAAATTTAAAAAAAGAAATAATTTGGTATTTCACCAGTTTTCCAAGATTTATTCAGAATGATACATAAGAACCTGTACAGACTATTAGCTAGTTTCTTCTGTAACCTAATTTGCTGGTCTTCTTGTATCTTTCACTGCTCTCAGAATGTTTTCAAAAATATCATTGGGCGGGGACCATGTTTGCAGAATTTGTCTCTCAAAAGATATTAGGTTAGTTTAAGTTTCCTATCACTAGGGATCCAGACAGGCCTTCAAATTAAAAAAAACACAGGCAGTTTGATTGTAGATTACAGAATTCATATGTTCTTCCTATCTGGATGGGTGATAGTATATAATAACAATACTGCTTTTATTTCTCCCCCACTTAGTTTAATTTGGGCACTCATTCAAGTTTCCAAATAGAAATAATATAGAGTACAAATCCACCTTTTTATTATTTCTGCACAAATTGCACACTTCAATTTCTATATTCTAGTCCTGGAATTTAGCCCATAAGCCAAATTTTATTTAATTTTATTGATTGTTCTGTATTGCCTTCATTGTATCAGTTTCCATACTCAGAGAATTAGTATATGAATAATGAAGACCATGAATTTTATGAGCTGGTATTCTTTCAGATTTTTTAGCAATATGAAAGAACCTCTTCAACAACAATCTTTCTTTCTACATCGCACAAGTATTTTATTCCCATACTCCTGTCAGTTTAAAGTCTTTCCAAGCATGTTCCATGTGTACTGCCACTCACAATTGTAGTTTTAACCATTTGCCATCAATTTTGCTTCTTATTACACTGTCAGTTGAAAAGTTTTCATTTGTTTTGGTTCTCTCTTCCATCTTTAGGCATTTGAGAAAATACAAATGTCTAAGTAGAAAAGAAATGGATAAGTTTTCCCTTAATTTCCATTAGATTCATGGCAAACTCTCCCTAAACGTCTCTGTTCATTTGCTCAGTGAGCTTGCTTTTTGGAACCTTGCTCCTAAATTTCCCTTATAGTCTTGACCTTCAGCAGGAAGCAATTATGCAATCATCCACAATGGGCAGCTAACAGCTCTTAGGACACATTCCTTGCAGTCAGCAGCTATTCATGAGATGCCCTTTTCCCCTCTCACAACTCAGCATAATTTCTATGACCATTTGAGTTATTTCTCCTTATTATTAGACAGTTGCAAAGCCTCTACCGGAAATATAGTATAGTAATACATAAGTCAGTGATTCAACTGCCCCATCACCACAATAACATAGTCTTTTGCATTAAAAGTTTTTTTAAAAGTCTATTATTTGAGAATAAGTAAATTGTTAAAGCATAATAGCTTGAAAAGATCTATGACATTTAAGCACAATAAGTTTATCAAAGTATCTATCTCATTTGACTTTTTTCTATAGGTTTCTTAATTGCATGTAATTAACATTGTTTTGGTGTTTATATAAAATAAAGTATTCAAGTTGAAAACATTATCAGGCATCTAGTGTGCTATCTTGGTGTTAGAGGCATCAACATTCATGAAGCAACTGTGGCTTGGAATAGCTTTTTCTGAAATTCTGTTCAACTTAAAACAATTAGTCCATTATGGAAATCATGGCCATAAAATGCCTTCTTTGGTCATTGCAAGACACTTACTAGCTATGGGCCACCAGGTGGATCCAAACTTTGTGTTTAAAGTTTTACTGCACCATGGGAACTCTTGTTTTCTGCATTTTGCTGAAGCAGTTGCCATTAACCCATTGAAGCTTACCTTGTGTGTGCAGAAATAGCTATATGTCAATCTCTGCCTCCAGTGGGCTTGTCATTGTTTGCTTTCCTGCACACGTTATAAGCTTAATTAATGCTCTTGCTAGATTTTATATTTGAGACTGATTTTAACCATGTTATTGTAATGTAGTTACTGATGAGTCAATATGAAATGCATCTTGCATCTATCACTGTTGGTCTTTTAATCTGTTCTGTTTATTTCTAATAAATGAATGATAGGGTGATGTCTTTCACTTTGGGAGCATTACTAATCTGTCTTTTGTGTGAGTGACCAAGTTCTGTGGACCCTTACAATATTTGGATACTGGCAGTTGGGTTCATCACTTTAACTGAATAATGAATGGACCAGGACCGATCTTGATCATCAGCTGAGAAGGAGAGGCAGATGCGGTACTTATGAGTTCTTTTCTATAATGTATATTCATTTCTCAAGCAGACTTTTCCTCAAGAAACTTACAATGTTAAAGGCAAAGAAAAAAGAAAACAAAACTCATTTTGCTAAATTTGGCAAAAGCACTTTCCCCCCAGTTATCTCATTTTGTCCTTTGTTAAGAGTCACTTGTATCCTTATTTCTTTTCTTGGTTTAGAACAGTCATATTGCTACCCACAGGATACTTGGACTTCTCTCAAGACAAATTATAAATAGTCACTTATCCTTCTTTCCCATATGTCCCACTGAAATATCTCCATGTAAGTTAATTTTACATATGTTTGAAAGACAAATGTATTATTTGTAACTTTGGACATGGAGTGAAGAAAAATAAAAGGAAATACAATGGACTACATCTGGCGGGCAATACAATAGTCCATAATTTAAGCATAATTATATCACTTACTGCAGCAATAGGAATTAACATGTAATTATACAAAGAAATGAAAGAACTTGTAGGAAATTGAGTAATTTTCTTTATATCCCTGAAAGTTCATCTCCACAGATCAATGGTATTACTTAATAATGACTCCAGTTGCATGAAACCTGCTTATACTCTGCATTCTGTTCAATGATCAGTAAAAAAATAATTCTCATGGCATTTTTTAAAGGAAGAACTCCTTTTTATTGTCTATAGCTATGATGTATACGCCACAATAATTATTCCTGATTGCTCAGCTTCTGTACTTTGGAGTGATGTACTGTTTTATGGTTTGGACTACTGAAAAAAAATGATCTGACAGTCACATTTGCACTTCAAACTTCCTTTAAATAAATTTAACTCATTCAGCACATCATTTAATATGGCAGTTAACTGGAGGCAACTTTTTTTTGTTCCAAATAACCTCAGAGCATGTAACATTATAATTTTTCCCGGAATGCTTATGATGTATTGCTCTACTATCTATTCATTAAATTAAAGGAAAGATAATGTCTTCTGAGTGTAGAATAAGGGAAGATGTCTTTTTCAGGGAGTTTCATAAGTATTACAATTCTACATGCATTGAATCTGTCCACTGCCTTTACTTGAATCTTATTAGGTCTTATTAATCTTAATAAAAATAAAGGTGGGATATAAGTGAAATAAATAATGAAAGTCACATTTCCTCCTGGTTGCTCAGAAACTTATAATATCATGGCAATATGGTTGATACTCTTAGAAATCTGCAGTTTGTATTTTACTGAACAGAACCCTTGATGTGAATGCTGATGATTGGCGTTTATAAAGTAATCACTGTTTTGTCTTTTCCATGAATGTATTAATCTTAAATTTTTAATCCTGTTTGGCTTCCATGGCCAATTCTATATCATATAATTATTTCTGTGTCCAAACTAACCATCCTACAAGAATAATAGAACTTTTCAATAGTACATGACACAACACTTTCACTTACATGGATTAATAAAACTGATGGTGATGGTTTTTAATATAGGAATAAACTGCTTTAGGTTGACTCAATGACCTTTTTGAAGCACAAATGTTTAATATGAATGGTTTGTTAAATGGTTTGTAGTATAGGACAACTATTTAGCCTGCTTTTTAAAAATATAAACATTTTTCATGAATGAAGGCAAATATACATGTCCTGGGGTAATGTTGCAGGATCCAATCTGGGTTGATCACCAGGACCAGTTTTGTCTTCCAAGCTTTTGAACTCATATTGGAACCCATCCTCAGGGAACTGAGTAAAAATAGGAAATGCCTTATCAAACCCTGCACCAGTTAACAGCGATGTCCCCCAAGGGGGCATTCTAGGACCCACATTCTTTACACACTATATAAATGACATTTGTGATCACCTTATAAGTAACTGCATCCTCTTTGCTGATGATCTAAAACTATTCAACACCACCAACAATGCTACCAATCCTTCAAAGCGACCTTGATTATGTGTCTGAATGGTCAAACAGTTGGCAACTAAAAACCTCGACCAACAAATGCTCTGTCCTACACATTTGTAAAAATAAAATCAATATACCAAATACAATCTAGGCAGATAGGACTTCATTGATGATCCTCACTCTGTCAAAGACCTTGGAGTTCTCATATTGAACGACCCAAGCACCAGAACTCACTGCAACAACGTTGCAAAAAAAAAAGGCTTTAAGAGTTGTAATCTGATTTTATGAACTTCTCCTCTGGTAATACTGATTTGCAAACTAGGGCATACATAAGCTTTGCTAGACCAATACTTGAGTACAGTGCCACTGTCTGAAATCTGCACTGTATATCAGACATTAATACAATTGAGCAAGTCCAAAAGTATTTTACAAGAAGAGTACTACACTCCTCTGTTCACAACAGAATAAACTATACTACCAGACTTGAGATTCTAGGCTTAGACAACCTTGAACTACACTGGCTAAGATTGGACTTAAGCATAGTACATAAAATCATATGTTACAATGTCTTACCGGTTAATGAATATTTCAGCTTTAACAACAACAACACAAGAACACACAACAGATATAAACTAAATGCAAACCACTTCAAACTTGATTGCCAAAGTATGATTGCAGCAACAGAGTGGTCAATGTCTGGAATTCACTATCTGATTCTGTTGTCACATGATCAACCCCCCACTCATTTACCCTCAAACTAACTTCTATCAACCTCACTCCATTCCTAAGAGGTCTGTAAGGGGCATGCATAAGAGCATAATCATGCTTACCATCCCTGTCATATTGTCCCCAATTATTAGTTCCTATTTAATGTATTTAAACTTATGTTTGTTCTTATTTCTATTATATTGTAAGTATTTGACAAAATAAATAAATAAATTAAAATAAAATAAAATAAACTTCTTTGTGTGATATTTATATGGTGGCTGTTATGTGCAGCTTTTTAGATGGGTGTTGATAGTGTTGATGGCTGCCTATTAAGTCATCACTATGGTTTCCTTATATTGCCAAGCCCTCACTTCCTAAGTACTTTATTTATTTATTTATTATTTATTTGATTTGTCAATTGCTTATAAGATAATAGGTATAAGTATATACAAAGTTATGAATACATGAAATGGATACATATAAGAAAAATAAAAGAAACAATAGGACAAGGATGATAGGCATGTTGGTGTGCTTATGCACGTCCCCTACAGACCTCTTAGGAAAGGGGTGAAGTCAATAGCAGACAGTTTAAGGTTAAAGTTTTTGGGGTTTGGGGAAGAAACCACAGTCAGGTAGAGTATTCCAGACAGTGACCACTCTGTTGCTGAAGTTGTATTTCCCACAATCAAGTTTGGTGCAGTTAACTTTGAGTTTGTATCAATTGTGTGCTCTTGTGTTGTTACGGTTGAAGCTGAAGTATTCATTGACAGGTAAGTCATTGCAATGTATGATTTTATATACTATATTTAGATCAGACGGGAGGCGGCATAGTTCTAGTTTTCTAGATCTAGAGTTTCAAGTCTTAATGCCTTTTTGACTATGTAGTTACAGTGGGCATAGATCATTAGAGATGAGTATTCCAAAGTCCTTGACAGAGCTTGGATCATCAACAAGGTCTTGACTATTCAGCTTGTATTTTATTTTCTGATTTGTTTTTTTGCCAATATGTAAGACAGAGCATTTATTTGTTGAGATTTGAAGTTGCCATTTGTTAGACCATTCTGATACATAGTCAAGATCTTTTTGAAGGGTCGCAGTGTTGTCTGTGGTATTGAACAGCTTTACATCAACAGCGAAGAGAACGCAGTTGCTCTTAATATGATCACATAGGTCATTTATGTAGAGTATGAAGAGAGTTGGTTCTAGAACACTGCCTTGGGGGACACCACTGTTGACAGGTACCGAATTTGATAGGACGCTCCCAATTTTGACCATTTGTTGTCTGTTTGACAGGAATGCTTCTATCCAGTTATGAAGGTGTCCAGAGATACCATAAGATTTTAGTTTTAGGAGTAGCTTGTTGTGTACCACTGAATCAAAGGCTTTACAGAAGTCTATGTAGATTGTGTCTATTGCTTTGCCCTGATCAAGTTGTGTAGTCCATATGTTTTTGCAGTGTAAGAGTTGCAGATTACAGGATAGTTTTTTTCTGAAAGCAAATTGTTTATTAGAGAGTAGGCTGTTTGTCTCTAAATGGAGGATAATGGATTGGTTAATAATTGATTCCATGACTTTACAGGTGACCAGCATAAGGAGATTGGTCTGTAATTTTCAACTAAGCTGGGGTCTCCCTTTTTGAAGATGAGGATGACCGTGGCTTGTGACCATAGGTTAGGCAAGGAGCTGGTCCTGAAGAATTTTTCAAAGATTATGCTTAGAGGTTCTGCTATGGCAGTGGATAGCTTTTTTAAGAAGTAGGGACATATTCCGTCCGGTCCAATAGACAGAAATGGTTTTAGATTGCGTAGTGCTTTTTCAACATTGTCTTCTATAAAATCGATATGCATTAGATCATTGTAGATTTTTTGTGTTTCGGCTAGGAAATACTGGTCATGATCCATTGCTGTTTACAAATACTGAGCCAAAGAATGTGTGAAAGATGTTGGCTTTAATGGTGTCATCATTGCAGTCTTTACCATTAGGTCCTATCAGGTGTGGGATGGATCTTGAGTCATTCAGTTTGTTGTTTACAAAATTGTAAAAAGCGCGAGTGGAATTGTTGCGTGGAAGGTTTTCCTCTTGTTTAATGTGATAATTGGTGCATTCAGTCTTTATCTGGTGGCATACATTTTTGTATCGGCTTTTGAAATTGGCAATGTGACCAGATTTGTTTTTCTGTCAAAGGGATTTTTTTTTGGATTGGAGCTTCCTTATTGTTATGGGTAATTTGGTTTTTGGGGTGGGGGGTTGTTATTGGTACTTATAGTTTGATGACTCTTTTGACTTCAAGTAAAAATATGTTGTAATGGTCTTCAATAGTATTGCATCCAGTGAATAGAGATTCCAACAAGGGATGAAAGATCGTTGTCTATAAGATCATAGTTGCCTTTTTTGAAGTTATAATTGTGGATTACATCATTGTGATGATTTTTGTGTGGGCATATGTTGAAACAAAAGTCAGTCATATTGTGGTCACTGTTGGAAAAGTGTTCTTTAGTTTGTATTCTGTAAATTGAATTCAAACTATTGCAGAAGATGAGATCGAGGCAGTTGTTTAGTCTAGTATTGTTGGTTACTAGTTGTTCCAGTCCCAGATTTGTAACAGCATTGTAGAAGGTTGTGTTTATGGGTTCAGTTGTACATTCGTTTAGGGTCCAGTCAATATGAGGTAGATTGAGGTCAACCAGAAAGATAAAAAGCATATGGACAGGATGTTGCCCATGTTAGTGGTGAATTTAGCTTGTTTACATGTTCGATGTCATAATCAGGTGCTCTGTACCATAGTAAGAATCAAAATGTGATATTTAAGGATAGTTGATGGTCTCAAGAAGAGCAAGCTCTTGGGTAACTTGGATGTTTTTTAGATGTAAGGACTTTTTATAGAAGATAGCAATACCACCTCCTCTATGGATTTCACAATCTGATCGGTAAACGTGATAGTTTCTTACTGTGGCAATAGAGTCAGGGAGAGATGCATTGAGCCATGTTTCACAGGCAAATATGATGTCAAATTTAGCCATATTTAGTAAGAGGAGAAATTCAGGTATTTTATTCACAAGGCTTCTTGCATCGAGTAGCTTGCATTTAAGGCCAGCGGTAGTTGGAATTGTGGTAGTTAGGTGCGTGTGTGCCTAGTCTTGGGTGATGTTGGATTGGTTGAGGTAGGGTTGTGGTTGAAGGTTAAAGCTGAATTGTGGGTTGTTTGACTTACTTTTGATACAGTCAGCACGGTAATCAATGTACAGATCCTTCTTTCCATTATCTAGATGTTTTTTGAGTTCAGTGCGGAGTACACGGGAGCAGGCATGTTGCTGTATGGTTAGGTCAGGGCGAGAATTTACATTTGCTTGATTCATTTTTGCAAATGACCCTGCAGAAGCATGGGGCCACAGAACCATCTCTGTTTTTGAGCTCTCGGCCAACGCAGGAAATGTCAAGTATTTCATCAGGGGAGATAGTTGATGCTTGATAATCAGTGATGATGTTTCGGACAGTTGTGATGTCATCATTGTCATTGATGTACTCTAGACCAAATAAGATGGCATTTGGACATTTCCGTTCATGCTCACCAACTTCTCTGATGAGGATTGGGATATCATTATTTGTCTAATTTATGTTTTTTTGTGGATTAGGTTGTGGATTGGGTTGTGGTTGTTGGGTAAAGATGTGGGCTGTAGCTATTGGATGTTCAGGCATGTCTTTTTTTTCAAGGTTGGATAATCTTTCTTTTAAAGCATCCAGGGATGCTACTATGGTGTCAAGGGATATTATTCATGTTTCTATGGTATCAACTCTTTCTAACAGATCCAGTTTGGGTCTGCATAATTTGCAGAGATATGGAAACTTATTGGATGATTCTAGGTATTGAATCATTTGCTCAGGTAATCCCAAGCAGTCATGATGATTGTATTTGTTACATGGAGAACATTTGATGCAATTTTCATTATCCTTTACAATTTTGTAGCATTTAAGGCATGTGTAAGAGTCTTGTGGTTCATTGGTGGGGATTACTTTCTCTTTAGGTTGTGGTTTGGCATTGGATTTTTTTCTTGGCATGGTAGGTTTGTTAAGATGGTACGTTGATTAAATTACTTAATGAAACAATTTTGGGTAATCAATATAGCCAATATCACACCAATCAATCAATTGCAATAATCTCTCTAGTCAAATAATTTTGCTAAGCAACAATCAGCCTAATCAATTAATTATACTAATCATTAATCACACTGTTCAATTAAATTTACTAAATCACTAATTTTACTAATCAATTAAATTATATGAATCTTGATATTTTAAACTTATCAGTAATCATACCATTTGCACTAAATACTCTAATCACACTAATCAATTAAGCGATTAATAAATTATTTTATAGAAACTGATTATCTAATTGATAATCATTGAATATCTAATCATTGATATAGGTAATGAGGTAGAAAAGTTTTAAGTTTTGAGGTAGCGAATTAATCAGTGTTTGATTAAAGTAATGAGGTAGTATTGAGAGTCTGCAAGGAAAGGGTTAATTGTTTTACTAGCAGCTGTTATTTCCTGGGTGGGAGGAATTTACTGCTCTGATGGCTGCTGCTAATATGTAAACAATAGGCTGTAACAAGATGTTCAAAAGCACTCTGGATTAGCAAAACTCGCTGAATTAAAACACTTTAAGTACAATCAATATATCTCTGAATAAGATTGCTTTCCAATAGTTTTCTAAAGTTGTTCAAGTTGACTTGAGTAGTAGTAAAAATACAGTCCAGAAATTTGGGTTAACCAATCCAATCCGTCCTTTACTTTTAAAGTTACTTCTAGCTGCAATATCTTTTTTTTTTACTAAATCTTACAGTCATTCCTGATCATTAATTGCAGCTAATTTCCTCCTTTGAGTCCCACTTTCCAAGAAAAATTCCACTGCAGAAATTGGAGTGATTCTTACCAAGACTAAGCACACTGTTACAAGATCTTTCCTTTCTTTTTCACTTCCATCTTTCTTTTTCACTTCTTTTTCACTTCCTGGCTTTGATTCAGCCTTGTGGCAGTTCTCTTTTTAGTTCAAATGGAGGGGTTTTCTTCAGGTCAGTCGAGGAGACTCTCCTCTCCTCGCGACCACTGAAGCATTCCTCTGCCTTCACCACCCATCCAGGGTGACTAAGAGCCTCGGGGCTTTCTCCTCCCTCCTTGTTTCTCCCTGCCACCTGTCCAATGTGGCTCCAAGGAAACTGTGAAGGATATTAATGGAAACACGTTGTCTGGTGTGGAAGATACTTCAATCAGCTGCGTGAGGGATTTAAATGAAGGTATGCTGTTTGCACTCCACTGGCTCCAAGTGATTCAGTTCAAGAGCTCCACCAGTGTGGTTAATAGGGCTTGATGGAAAGAGCTTCACTTCTCTGGGGAAGGAGAGGAGGGCTCCGGATTGGCTATCAGGAGCTCTGCCAGCATGATTAGGGCTCCAGGACTTCAGAGTCCAGCGTTTTTGGGCTTGTTTTTTGGGCTCTGGTTTACTCACAGTTACTGGTGCAGGCGGCAGCTTTAAAGATGATTTCTGGTACAGGTGGTGGCTTTATAGGGAGATAGTGCTCCAGGAGCAAGAGCCTCACCTTCCTAGTTGGGTGCCACCATCTTCATTTTCTTGATAAGCTGAGGGTAAATCAGCACTCCTATTGTTTGATGAGAGGCCTTTTCCCAGGCTTCAATCACTTCCCTGGATGCCTTTGTGCCTGCTCATCCAACAATCTTAGAAGCTGCAAAATTGAATGTATGTCCCTGTTTATTGCAATATGAGTTTGGGTCTCCTTGTTTGACTGCTTGCTTGTGTTCTTGCAATCTGCTGGTTAGCTTCCTCCACGTCTCTCCTACATAGTCACAATCTATGGGCAATCCATGCAATTCGTGCAATCCTTAGGAAGTGGAGGCTTGGCAGTAGAAGAAAATAGCAGCGAACAGGCCCAAATCAATACATTTTGATTGATTGATCAATTATTTGATTGATAATGTGCACCAAACATTTTTTATAGCACATAGATTTTCTCCATAGCAATCTGTTCATAACATACTTTCATAACTTCCAGTGTTATATTCACTGCTACTGTAACTGATTCACTTTTCGGCTGATCCACCTTGATTCTCTTTTCTTCCACCTTTCTCATCATTAAACTGTTCTTCAGATAACTGTATCTTTGCATAATATGTTTAAAATAGGATAATTTCATTTGTGCCTCAAATGAGAATTTTGGGTTTATTTGTTCAATGATTCATTTCTTTCTTTTCTTAATTGTCCATTATAGGAGTAGATATTCATAGCATTTGAATATTTGATTTCTTAAATTAATTCCTGAAAACAAGAGATTAGTACACTTTTGAAGAAAATAATGTGGCCACTAATATTTTTTTAATTCAATGGGCACATCTCTTTGTTAATTAATAAACAAAATACTTGAACAAAAGTATTTAATTCATGAGACTCTCTGAAGAACCAGAGTATAATTTCACATTCAAATTTCAAAGCTTAATTTGATGCCCTGATTGCATTGTAGTCATCATATTTCAAAAGTTCCATATTTATTAGTGAATGAACATTGTGCCATAACCTTTTTTCATGCTGCCTTCTCTTTTGTGCCACAAGATTTCCAGGATATAAAACCATAGTTGTCTATCTCTGTAATGAGAAACTTAGGGTTCATCAAATTTTCCTAACTGTATTGCAAAAAAATCTCACAAACTTTACACAAAAGTATATACAGTACCTTAGGATATGAGATTTGAGTTATTGATTGTTTTGGACTGCAGTTTACATAACTCCTCATTTCTGGTTTATAGGTACTACCCATGGGTAGTGCTCCTGGGTATCATCAGTTTGGTTTATATGATGGATGGGTATGACACTTAACAGGTATGGTAGGTATCCATGAAATGACTGGTTGTTGCTTTCTGAAGCACATGTCAAATCTAAAGTCAGATCCTTATTAATATGAGCTGCCTGTATGTTCAGACAAGCAAGCAAACAACTCCATGTGAAGAAGGTCAATTTTATTGATAACAATTGTGTTTCTAGCAGCAAAGATTGTCAGTTGCTTTTACTGATGTGGAGACATGTCAGGACCTGGTAAAGAACCTGAAGTTAACATTCTTTGTTTTATTCAAAGCATGACAGAATTTTCTCATACCAGATGTCTGTCACCAAGCTGCCAATGACACATTTTGCGTCACTCAACTGTTTAATTTGTAAATGTACTTAAATTTTTATAGTTGTTTTTCTTTGAACACACATAGATTTCTTATATAAGGAAGTGCTTAGGTGACAAAAGTGTTACATATTAGAAGCTGACAATTTTTCCCCATTTGCAAGAGATTTGAATGCATTATACTTTTTCATGAATTTTCAAAATATGTGAAAATATTGCTTCACAATTTTTGTTAAGATTATTGCTAAGAGAAGGACTTTCAATATTTAATACTGGTTTTTTTTCTGAAACAATATTCAGAAATCATTTCTCTGACAATATTAAAAAATAAATCTACAGCAGAAGGCAAAGCATATGATTTAATGATCTAATAAGATAATATGACCTAATAAGATTCAATATAATTGTATGTTATATAGATATGGAAACTATTTCTGCAGAGAACCACTGTAATGGCCTTGGAGGAATTGTGAGAAGGCGCATAGAAAAACTGATTTAGGATCAAAAAAAGAAGAAAGCATTGGAAAAAATCTTAAGATGACTCAACCTTTCTTTGCTTTAAGAGAAAGGGAGGGAAAATACTTTCAGACTTTCAAGTTTTTGTTACTGTGCTCTATATAAAGTAGACATTCTTCTGGAGTATGTTTGCTGACCTTGTCTACCTCAAAGGGCTAATAATTCCTAACATTACATCATTAATACTTGAGTTTAAGGCCTTGTTTTGTTACTCCATAAACTGGAATAAGTAATATGCTACTGAGTTATAGTAGCCATTTAGAAAATGTAAAGGATTGTGGTTTTCTTTTATATCTTTATTTGCTTGCAGTAAGGATTTGTTTCAAAGAATAAATTTATTGTATCTCCTATTTTGATATAGATGAAGAGTAAATATTTTATTGCTGAAATATAACAACCAGAAGATATGATAAAGTACATCCAAAATGTGCTCTAGTATGAACAGAAAAGAAAAAACAGAATAATATTTTGAGAGACCTTCCCATATTTATTTCATCTTATTATTTGAAATGGATTTACAAAATATGGAATACATTTTTGGCAAGGACATCCTCCAGTATTTTCACTGTGTAAATTACAATGACTTATAAAGAAAGTTGGATGTAGTTTCCCACATTGTCAAGTTACTGTGCATTTATCAAGGTTTAGTCACTACCTGAAATAATTTATTTAGAATTCAACTCTTCTTTGGTTTCAACATGAGAATTTATTACACACATGTACCAAAGTGTTAGAATTCAATACGCAGGAAAAAAAAGGGGGAGGAACCCTATATCCTATGTCACCTCATGCATTTAATGATAAGCACTACTTTCCTACTCTTCCATGAAAATATTTAAAGAAACAAATTTGTGACTGAATAACCACAAAATGGTGTAGATCAAAGGCAGCTGCTACTTTCCCCTCATCAATACAATAATCTTATTGTAAAGATATGATTTCACTCCATTTGTTCATTCAGTTACTCATGGCCTATTATCTATTATACTTATAAGCATAAAAAAGGAATAACTCCAGGCATATGACTGAGTTGTTTAACATTATCTGGTATATAAGTACAATAATAAAATTTGGTGTTTATTTGTTGTAGAATTATTTGTTTGTTACTTATAGAATACACTGATATTTTAAATTGTTTCCAATTTATTAAAATGCAAAAAATGAAAATTATATTCAATTACAAAACCAGTTTCTCAGAAATCTTAAAATATCAATACACACACTCACATATACACACACATGTACATCTATTAATGTATGAACAATAAAATTATCCAAAAGGGTAAGTTTTGTTTCAAACTTCAGAAGAATATAGTATAATACATGCAATTCTTCATTTATGACCACAATTTCCATCATAAGTCATTGTAATTGTAAATCAGGTTGGACCTGATTTTATGACAATTTCTTGTTGGTTATTAAGCAAATCCATTTGCCCAATGAGCACTTTTGGGGGATTTTGCTGAAAATCAGCAAAAAAGTTTGCAAATTACAATCACATGACTGTAGGATGCTTCAACCAGTTCTTAATGTGAGCCAGTTTCCAAGTGCTAAGTTGTGATCATGTGATCATAAGGATGGTGTGATCGTCATAAGTGCCAAGTAAGTTATCTTTTCTAAAGGCATCATAACTTTTCATCACTAAATAAATGCTGTAAGTCAATGATTAGTTAGAGTTGACATGACATGAACACACCAACAAAAGTAAAAAGTAGCCAATGGTTAATATTGAACTTGTGCTAACATTAATATGGCTATTCATATTCAGACAGGTTCAATTACTCTTAATTATTCTTTGCCTGATTTATCATGACACCACATATAGTAAAATATGACAATCTTGTGTTATTTCAGAGTGGATATTGGAAAGTTAAAAAAAAACCTTTTTATACTGTTGATTGTTAAGTTTTGCTGGTCAGAACTGGAATAATTAGGGCATTTCAAAGTTGTGTATAAAACTGGCAATATACAAGAAAATGTCTGATTGTTTCTACCTGTCCTGAATTGCAAAGATATACTCATAATGAATGTGGTATCTTTTTGTGTCTTCCAAATACTAGTGCTAAAGGGAGAGGATTACGTCAGGCTAAGGTGAAGGCCCTTCTCTGATGAGGGATATCCATGGGAGAGAGTCCCAGTTTACCAGCTGTAAATTGCTTGTTTCTAACGTATTTGAAAACTTTCCTAATATAAGTGGAACTAAGCCTATAGGAAAAAATATCAGCTTCAACCAGTAGAGGAACACACTGTATATTTTCATGTTTTAGTCTCTACTCTCACCATTCCAGCTTCCCTATATAGTGAGGCACTAGGACATAGTGAGGAACTTGGAAAATTGCTCTTAAGAACTTATATTGAACAAGTTCCAGTGATGAAAGTTTGCAGTGATAGTGGTCTAAATAGTGCACCAATTGTGGTAAGGATTTGGCCTCAAAAAGCTTAGAGATTGCATATCATTCATCTATCTATCTATCTATCTATCTATCTATCTATCTATCTATCTATCTATTTATCTACCTACCTACCTACCTACCTATCATTAGCATGGATCTTTTATTTCCATAATATGGAAGATTACCCCAGGTATCAAAAACATTCTACTTTTTCAGTGGCCATGGTTAATAGTCTTGGGAGTGATTTGGGGGTCAATTTGTGAACATCATTATTTCTGTTTTAGAATAGTTGATTTCCAATTTCCCAGAGGTTTTCAACTTCTCTTACCAGGGTGTGCAAGGGGGTCCAAAGATCTCTTGAGTCCAGAGGATGTTCCCAAGACGATAACTGCTTTCTCCAAATATAGCACGATACTATTATGTCTCTTTGCTAGTTATGGTAGGTAGAAGTTCTGATAAATTTTACACGATAAGTCAAATTTTCACATTAAGAGGTAATAATTGGTATATTTGTAATATAAGAACTATAGCAGCAATTTTATTTCAATGGGATTTAAGTATGCTTAAATAGCCCCAAGATCCCTATTTATATTTGTTGATGATTTTATTGCTTTCTATTTTCAGTGCTTTATAACCTAATAAATCTCTCGGCTGAAGGTATATTTGCTTGCCTAAATGTACATTCTGTATAAAATTGCTTATTCTTAAAACACAAGTGAAGTGATGCACTCTAGAGAAATTCTTTGAGTCTTTGGATAGTATCCTAAAAAATATATCAGCTCATATGAATCACACTAAATCAGAGAAATAAAAGTGGCTGATCAGTATAAATATATATATGGGATAACCTCCTATATGCGTATTTGTCACTGTTGTTGTTTATTGTTTGTTTGCCAGGTAAAGGCAATTGCATCAACAATGAAAATGATCATAAATTTAGCAGTCACAGTAACTAGGAGAAGCAGAATTTCAAGCAGGAGCTGGAAACAGATTATTCGGAGTAGATTGCACTGTTATGAAAGAATAAAACTTTGCTCCAAGAGCTTCTTAATCCTCTGCTACCACTGCCTTGCGAGGTCACAATTCTAACAAGGATACATTTTCACTAATAGAGTTAGTGTTCCTGTTGTGATATTCCCTAAACCAGCTGGAATCAGTATGATTCATTATGGTAATCATACTTTGTTTTGAGTATTTTAGTGTTCTCTATACTAAGCTATCTTTCAAAGCTAGGATTGCAATGTGGACCTGAGGCAAAATAATTGGTATAAAATTCAGGAATCAGAGGAAGTTCATATTGAAAGAGCTGTTCTGATTATAACCAGAGTTTCTTTTTTAGCATAACAGAAGCATTGTGTGTTTTTATAATTATTTTACTATGAATCAGATTGTCAGGACAGACATTTCTGAATATTATTTCATTGTTCATTAATCTCTCATGAGGAAAGGAGCTTTTCTCCTATGACAATAACAGAAAAAACAGTTACTTCAAGAATATTCTAGAGAGTCTAACTCTTCATAAGCACATGTAACTTACTTCCTCTTGAACTTTTGAGAGACCCATTTAATAGTGACTTTTTATTATTAAAAATAAAAGTTGACATTTTTTTCATCCTCCACCTTTAATCCAGAAATTTAATCTCTAGTTATACCCCATTTTGGAATAAAGATGTACCCAGACAAAAATGCTGAGCCCAGTACATCTGTGTGATTGCTATTTCTGAAAATGTATTTTCATTTTTGTTATGTCAGGAAGCCTCCAAAATTATTTGTTGCTACAAGAATCTGACTTTTGCAATAGCTGAACACTAAGTTTTTTTAAAAAAAAAATCTGAAATGTTCCCCATTTCTATTGTTTCCTTCTTTCAGTCATTGAACTGAATGCATTATATTCTGAATTCCTTGCCTTTTTCTCTTTGAATTGAATGATAAGCTAAACTCTTATAATTACTGCTTATTTTATTGCTTTGTGTGCTAGTTTCAAATATTCTTTGTACTATATCCTAATAAATTGTCAACAGCTTACTATCTGATTGTCCTTATATCATCAATCCTATATTGTTTATATTTATAGTTCCTTTTTAAGCTTCTGGAATTAATGACCTGTAATATTAAGGTTCCAACAGTGAAAGATCCAACTCTAAACTGGAATAAAATGGAGACTTCCAGTTGTGCTCCTTTTGCGTCAGAGCAGAATCCATGATCATGCATGGTTTTGCTCTGTGTTTTCTCACTGGAGGGTCCCAACTGGGACCAGAACCATCTTGTAGGGGTAGTGAAGAAAGGAGGACCATCTGTTGGGTCTAGGGGAGCCGCATCTCCCCTGCCGGGCAAGGAAACCCCCCTCTGAAGATGAGCTGCAGCAATGGTATAAAATGGTGACCATGAAGAAGGGAGGCAGTCTGGGAAACTAAGACTGTGCTGGAGGGTGAAGTTGTGAATGGGGTGTGGACCAGGCAAAATATTTGGACATTAAAAGGTACCCCGGAATTAAAAGAAATAATTTTTATTAAAGATTGTATGAGCGGAGACCAGAGAGAAAGAGAAGAAAATTGGAAATTTATGAAATTGGCTTTGGACTTTGAAAATAATTAATTTGGATGTGGAAAATTTAGAGGAAAATGTTTGACTATAAAAGACTTGAAAATTGAATGAGATAATCATTTGGATTTTGGCACTAAATAGGCATTAATAAAATGCTGAAATTGAATGTATTAAAAAATAATAGCTAATAACTGGAATTATTAGCAAAATTAATAAAAGCTTAAAAAAGGGGAAAAAGCAAAAAATAAAGGGTGGAATGTGGAAACAATTGAAAGCTCCATGGAAACAATTGAAAGCTCCACCTAATGGTAAAGGAAAAATTTCAGTGACATTTGAAAAGTGCTTGGTCTATTTAAAATTGTAATTTGAAATGTAACATGAGGAATTCTACTATAATAAAATAAAAACCCTGAAAAGTGAAATATTAGAACATTACAGAAAAGAGATACATGAAGAAATTGCTCGGGATTGTTTGGTGACTTTGAAAAAAAGTTGGAAAAGAAAGTAACAGAAGGAAACTTGGAAATAAAGACTTACAGACATTGACTGTTGAAATTAAATATAAAAGATGCTGGTTGAAATAAATTACTGGACAATCAGATTGAATATAAATATTAAAGATGGAAATGAAGTGCACAAAATGAATGAAATATGTGTGGAAATAAGATCATAACTACAAAACATGAAGGAAATAATGAAGGAAAGCTTGGAAATGTTAATATACTATACATTTAATATACTATTATACTACAAAAATTAGAAATGAGAAGAAATTATATAGTCAGGAGAGTGAGAGACAATGGTCAGAAGAGAAATAGGCAGGAGGATTCTGCATGGAAACGAGTTGTGATACTTAAGAATATAGATTTAAAAAGAGAAAAGACTGGAACTGATATTTTTAAGGATTGCTGCTAAATCAGACATAAATTTACTTGAAATAGATATGGAAATGGGAATTTACTATAAGAATATTAATTGATATTTAACAAAGCAATTAATAAAGTTAAAATGAATTATGAGAATTGCAATGGAAAGACTATTATCAGTTCCCAAAATTAAGTGAACTGATTAATACCTTTAAAATAAATAGATGATTTAGAATGTAATTGAGAAAAGAGAACACCATGCGGAATCTGATTTGAAATATATATGTATACGTATGTATATATCAAGACAAAAAAAGCCACACAACAGACAGAAGATATTAGAAACCCCAATCAAGGAGAACACAGCAAACTCCAAGACCAATAAACACAGACCAAGACTCCCAACCAATCAGGATGAAGAAAAAACCATTCTAAAACAGCAGGAGGCTAGCACCAAATTTAAAACAGAAACAGCTGTGAAAGTCTGACTCACAGACGAACACAATACAGAAGCCGGATGATGGCAGATGAGATTCTGTCGAAACGTTGCTACAACTTTAAAAGCACAACTATAATGACATGGGAAAATACCCGAACAAAGCTGAATATCATATATATACATCTCTCTCCCTCTTTCTCTCTCTCTCTCTCTCTCTCTCTCTCTCTCTCTGGCATTCAGCTTTGTTCGGGTATTGATGGCTTGGCTACGGTTGCATGATCCTCGGGTGGCATGGGCACAGAACACCATTTCATTCCCAAGTCTCTAGTGTTTGGACCACCTAAAACACATCTGTGCTGGTCAAGACATCGTTGCCCCCACTGTCTCTGTACCTCCTGAACTATCTGACTTCTCAGATGTTTTTAGTGAGAAAGAGGTGGATCGATTATCCCCGCATCGACCTTATGACTGTCCTGTGGACCTCCTGCCCAATGCTCTGCTACCCAAAGGTCATTTGTATTCAGTGTCTGAGCCTGAATTGGCCACTCTTCAAGATTTTCTGGACAAGAACTTGGCCCAGGGGTTTATCAGACCGTCATCATCTCCTCTTTCTGCTCCTGTCCTTTTTGTGAAAAAGAAGATGGGGGATTTGCGCTTGTGTTGTGACTACCGCAGGCTAAATGCCATTACGGTGAAAAATAGTTATCCTTTGCCGCTCATTCCAGAGCTGATGGAGCGATTACGAGAGGCCACTATTTTCACCAAGCTCAATCTTCGAGGGGCTTATAACCTGGTGCGGATATGCAAAGGAGACGAGTAGAAGATGGCGTTTGGTACTAGATAAGGCCACTTCGAATATACTGTGATGCCTTTTGGGTTGACCAACGCCCCCGCGGTCTTCCAACATTTCATGAATGATATTTTTAGGGTCATGCTTGACCAGTTTGTGGTGGTGTACCTGGATGACATTTAAGTCCAGGGAAAGCCACTTTTGCCAAGTTTGCCAGGTACTACAACATCTTCAGGAGCATAGACTATATGCGAAACTGGAGAAATGCCTGTTTTTCCAGATTTCTATAGAGTTCTTGGGACATATCATCTCTCCTGTGGGCATTGCCATGGACCCGCGCAAGGTGGAGGCTCTGCCTAGTTGGGAACCTCCTTGTCGAGTGAAAGACGTACAACATCTTTTGGGGTTTGCTAATTATTACAGGTCCTTCATCCTGGGTTTTGCCAAACTGACGGATCCCATCACCCAGCTCCTTTGCAAGAAGGTTCCATTCCAGTGGGGGCCCCCACAGCAACAGGCCTTTGAGGCCATCAAGAAAGCCTTTGTTGCAGAACCGATCTTGAGGCATCCTGACCCCCATCGTCCATTTGTAGTGGAGACGGATGCATCCAATGTGGCCATTGGGGCAGTGTTGTTACAAGCCCCAGCTGATGGCGCACCTCTTTTTCCATGCACATATTATTCATGGAAACTTACTACTTCCGAGCATAATTATACAATCTGGGAGAAAGAGTTTCTGGCCATTAAGGATGCGTTTGAGATCTGGTGACATCACCTTGAGGGGGCTCGGCACAAAGTGGAAGTTTGGACGGATCATTGTAATCTGGAGCACTTGACCACTGCTCGGAAATTGAACCAACGACAGATCCGATGGTCGTTGTTCTTTGCTAGGTTTAATTTTTCGGTCACGTACATCCCTAGTGGTCAAAATAAAAAAGCAGATGCTCTGTCATGCAAACCGGAATATCGGTGTCCTGAAGAACCTCTTCCTCCACGTACGGTGTTACCACCGGAATCTTTGGCCATTATCCAGGAACCGGTGGATTTGAGGGCTCGGGTATGAGAGGTGCAGTGTTTAGATGATTGGTCGCAGCAGAGAATGGGGGAAATTGGACCTGACTCCCCATGGACACTGGAGGAGGGTTTACTACGACATTGGGGCCGATTGTACATGCCCACCAGGACACTTAGAGCCCTCATCATGACCCAATGTCATGACAACCCAGCTGCGGGTCATTTGGGGTTCTTCAAAGCCCTTCATCTGGTCACAAGGACATTTTGGTGGCCTTGAGTCCGGCATGATGTCTTTGCTTATGTTGCCTCTTGTGTACCGTGTTGGCAAGCAAAAGCTGCGTCGGGTGCACCTCCTGGCCTTCTGCAACCACTACCGACTCCGAACCAACCCTGGGGGGCAATTTCCATGGACATTTTAACACACTTGCCCTCTTCATCGGGTTATATGACAGTACTTATGGTGGTTGACATGCTCACTAAGATGGCCCATTTCATCCCATGTAGAAGGTTACCATCAGCTCGTGTTACTGCCCGGCTTTTTCTGCAACATGTATTCTGTTTGCATGGCTTACCGGACAGAGTTGTTTCAGATTGCGGTGTCCAGTTCACCACTCAATTCTGGAAGAGCCTAATGAATGCATTATGGGTGCAAGTATGTTTAGCGTCGGCGCATCATCCGGAAACCAATGGCAGGACTGAGAAAGTAATTGGCATCCTTGCCCAATACCTTAGATGTTTTGTTAATCAATGACAAAATGACTGGGTGACCTATCTTCCTTTGGCAGAGTTTGCTTTTAACAATTCTCAGCACACCTCCTCCACATGATGCCTTTTTACGCAAATGTGGGTTACCATCTGAGGTTTTTCCCCTTGTCAATCTTGGATTACCCGGTTCCAGAGACGCGAGAATTTTTATTGGAACTGCATTCAGTGCACCAATTGGTCTCACACCAGC
Source organism: Pseudonaja textilis (assembly GCF_049901715.1). Taxonomy (NCBI): domain Eukaryota; kingdom Metazoa; phylum Chordata; class Lepidosauria; order Squamata; family Elapidae; genus Pseudonaja; species Pseudonaja textilis. The sequence continues at coordinate 46,493,844 of NC_141996.1, forward strand.
GATGATCCTGTTGTTGATGCCACGGTGGTTGGCATTCACAATTCACGATGGCTGAAAGGACGATTTCAGTACTTCGTCAGGAGGCTGGAGAATGAAACAGAAATTCGTTCCTGGGAGGATGTGTCCAAGGTGCATGCCCCAGACCTTATCTGGCTATATCATGCACAATTTCCATCGAAACCACATCCGGATCACCAGACTCGGGGGAAGGGCCCTGTGGTGAGGGATAGTGTTGTGACTGGGAGGTTTGAGCCTGCTGTGCGCTTTGAGTCTGATGTGTCAGAAGACACAGGTTCGAAGTGATGAGGAAGATTTGGCATTGGGTTTTGAGCCTGCTTTAATGGGAGATGCAGACGTGAGCCAGGAGGATGAGGAAGTGTCGGAATCACCATCCTCTCCAGAACCTTCCTCATCATTTATGCCTCAGGTGTCAGCAGATGATCGACAGAACATGCCAGAATCCTTGGGTGATGATCAAGCCAATGAATGTTGATGTAAGGACTAGACGTAGGCTGAGACGTCAAGCACAAATTGAAAGGAAATGTCAAATCAGGGACTGAGTAGAGAGACTGACATGCCCCTTCAAGGAATATAAGGAGGCGTGTTAGCTTGGAATCCCCGTCTGGGTCAAACTTTGTTATTTACGTTCGCAGTTTGGAAAAAGTTTTCTGTTTGCCGTTCGGCTCTGATTTATAGTGCTGCTCGTTATCTGGATCTGCAGACAGCTTCTGGGAAAGCTGCCAACGACGACTTCAGCCAGAGGAAAGTTAACTCTGTTGTTCCTGATATTGTCTGTTCATGTTTTTTCCTTTGGACATTTGGACTCTCTCCTTGTGGCTACAGGCAAGACAGAAAACACACACACACACACACACACACACACACACACACACATATATATATATATATATATATATATATATGCATATGCGATATGCGATATGCGATATGCGATATGTAGTAATTAGGAGATTATTGTTATTGATGTAGAATGCGGTAATCAAAACATAATTATATTATGGTAAACTCTTACAATGAATTGTAAGGGAATAAAATGGAGGAATGTATAAGGTAAAGGGGTGGCAAATTCAAATTGACAATGAAAGGGGGTAATTTCTGGATAATTAGAATTAGGGTGAAATTTATTCAACAATGAATGGAACAATAGTTTGTGATAAATTTGCAAATGTGACAGATGAAAATAAGTATCTGTAATGCAATATGAATTGAAATTCAAAAAAATTAGTGTAATGAATATAATAATATATGAGAATATTTAAAGAAAAATGGAATAAGTAATAATATGATATGAAATTGAATATGAAAGGTAAATATGTAAACATGATCATGTTTGTATTAAAATGTAAAAACCCAAAGAGATGTTTTTTAAAATATAAAAACAAATTTTTTTATTACAATAAATAAATAAACTGGAATAAAATGGTTCAACCCTTGATACATTCCTTGTTCTCTTATTTTGAAAAACGTTGTACATAAATAGAATGTAAGCCTTGGTTTTAGATGTTGCTAAAAATTTGCCAAATAATGTTGTTTTACTCTTTGTATCATATAGTAGTAGATCAGGGGTGTCAAACTCAAGGCCCGTGGGCTAGATCCAGCCCGCAATGGTCAGATCGTCCCAGTCTAGCAAGTGTGAAGAAAGATCAGACCAGCATAGTTTTGGCCCAACCTACCCAGTGTGAAGAGGAAAGATAGGGCCAGCGTGGCGTCACCCTGGTCTACCCAATGCAAAGAAGAAACATGCCAGCAGTTTGGGAAATGGTGTCAAGCTCTGCCATTGACACCCAGTTGGCCACACCCATCCAGCCCCTTGAGATCAACCACACCCCTGATGTGCCTCAATGAAATTGAGTTTGACACCCCTGTAGTAGGTTAAGCTTCTGTTCATAGGAATTCATTGAAATGTACAGTTTTAGTCATGCCTAAAATTTTATATACATATGAAAAAAAGCCTTTCCCAGAGAGATACTCAAAATAATTAAATAAACATAAACATAAAAAATTAAATTATTTTTCCTCAAAATGGTCACTTATTAATGAGTTTTTGAAAGGTATAATTTCCTTCTAAACTCTGTTGTTATGTTTCCATGTATTTATTGCCACCTAACAGAATGACACTTTTTGTAGATTGCATTCAATTAGAATGCTTCATATTTTCCCCCAAGTCTTATCCTTGGTTCTTTTGTTACTGTAATTCACTAAGCATAAAATGTACCACTTTCAAAACAATGGATTTCTACCCTTGAATACATATACTATACCTTGATAAATCTAATCCATGTTTTCTGATCTTTATTTCAGCCCTTTCATTCATAATGACATATGCCTATGTCTACACTTCCTCAAAATATTTCATCAATTTCACTCACAAAATTGGAACACCTTATGGATTAAAATAAGTACATTATTCAGAGTATTTTTAAGAAACATAAGCAACTGAGACTGGAAGAATTCCTCTTGGTGCTGGTGGACAAATGGTTGGAGAAAGTCATGAAACTTCATTTTTTGTATATGACAACTGCAACAAAAATTATTGTAGAAAAGATTTTACAATACCTGCAATGGGATAACGTTTGCTGAAAATGATGGAACCTGCCTAGGTAGCCAAATTGACTTGTCTGATTAGAGAAAAGTTAATATCTATATTTATTGCTGCTAGAAAATATGGGGTGGGTTTTTTTGCACAGAACAAAATAAACTAATAATCTGTGGTTTTGATGATTAGATAGTATATATTAAATAAGAGAGTCATGATGTACAGTATCTTTAAACAAAGAGGTAAATTTATAATTATATTAATAACTACTGTAAAGAAAATTGGAAGCCACTTTTTTATATCTTCCTTCTTTTTTTATTTTTTTTCTTTCTTGCACTTTTAGGTGTCTATTTGATTTCTTTTTCTTTTTTCTTCCCCACTCTATATTAATTCATATTAGTTTTAATTAAAAGTTTCTTTTTAAAACTTTTAATAAAAACATACATAAATGTTTTAAAAGGAAGGGATGAATGAAGGAATGTATGTGTGCAAATTCCTGGCCAATAAAGAATTCTATTCTATTCCATAAAGAGAAAGGGAAAGAAACAACCAATGTGATTTTGTGGTGACTATAATCTCAAATAGCTCCAATCCAGCCCAGTTATCATTCTTCTGCAATCCATTAAATTTTTTGAAGTTGGTTTAAGAAACAGTAGCATGAGTCACAATCAGCTTAGCCTGCAGCTCTGAATTGATCTTATTTTAATTTTTGGTTTCACTGGATCTCTTTTGAGTTACTGGTATTTTTTATTATGAGAGGATAAGTTAATTGGGGTTCTTCTCATAGTTGGTTTAGTTTCCTGAGCTTAACTATTTGCTGCAGGCATTTCATTACCCAACTAGGTAACATCATCAGAAAGAATCCTGTAACTTAGTTGGCTAATGAAATGTCTGAAAGCAAACAACCAAGCTCAGGAGTATCAAGAACACCAATAGTTCAAACCTGAATTACAAATATTCTGTTTTCTTAGTAAATCAGATTAGTCAACCTTATTTTTTTATATTCTCAACATTCTTGTTTATTCTAGTTAACTTCCCCATTGACTAGGTTAAGTGTGGAAACAGGCTGTAGCTATTTAAAACTATCAAAAATTCCTCAGTAAAAATCTGACTTGAGTTAATATGCATGCCCACAAGATATACATGTGCCAATGCTGTTTAAAAAGCTCTGGAGAAATCTATTGAAAATTGCACTGATCCAAAACCATGAAATGCCAAATTAAAATCTGCCTTGGCCTACAGAACATTATTGGGCATTTTATATACTGATTTGCATCATCAGATTTGTTGAATTCATAGAGCAGAACTGTCAAAATGCTTACTGGTGTGCATTTATATTTTAGAACTGAAGTGCTGCATTTATATCATGCCTTTTTTAGGAACTCAAAGCCACTTATGTGTTTTAAATTATTCGTATTGTACTTCACAACCCCAAATAAGAAAAAAATGCAAGAATTGGTTAATTACTAGGTTCATATTATATTTATATTAAAGGGTAGTATAGTATATTATCAATGAACAAACTAGTTGCACAGAAGCAGATAATTGAATTTTCTCTCACCTGTTTCAAGACAACATTTTCCTTTCACCAATTATACAGGTAGTCCATTCTTCACGACCATTAATTAATGAGCATTCAAAGTTATGATTGACTCCCCCATAGTTACCCATCCTCCAAGTTATAACTGCCATATCCCTTCCCTGTGTCACATGATTGCAGCATCCTGAGGTTTGTGAGCTGTGATTTGCAATGTTTTGGCCAGGTTCTGGTGATTCTGGTGATTCCAAAATGCCCATTTGGGAAGAATAAATTTGCTTAACAACTATGTGATTCACTTAACTACCATAGTGATTGGCCATATGCTAAATAAATATAGAAACCACAGTGACTTATTTTACAACAGAGCATGTCCTATAGGTTGAGGAGAAGGGAGGACAGATGGGAGGAGGAAGAGGGAACTACATGAACAAATGAGAATTATTCTGATACACACATGCTAAGTCTTCAAATCTGAACCAATATAACACTTAATACCAATAATAAAGTCAGTGTAGCATTTTATTTTCTCAGTTATCTTATGTATACATTTTATATTATTAAGTTTTATTGACCTGTATGCCAAGAAACTTTGTTGAAACTCAAGGAATGCTTTCAAAAAAAGAAGCTTTTACATTAACTCAAATTTTCCTAGTTTCTAAGCGCATTTCTTCATTGCCAAAATAATATGCTAAGCCAGCAAAATTTTTATTATTTATTATTGCTATTCCTTATTCTGCTGCAAACATGCTGCCACTGAATAGCACTATTTCTATTTGCTGCATGTCAGACATTCTAAAGAAAGAGATTGGTGAAATCCACTAGCATTGAATATTTCTCACTTCATACAAAATTGCACCAGTGACTGGGAAAACATCTACCAATCAATCTCCTTAATATGGATGAGGCTCGACCTCATAGTACAATGATCTGTCAAAATTCATTCCAAGATGCCTAAAAGCAGAATATCTGATAGGAGTGTTTTGGAACTCTTTTCAAGACACTAAAAAGATATTCTTATATTATTGGACAACAATATTTAACTTGTTAACACCAAGAGGACTACTTAATCATGAGTTTGGTAGTTTTATGGAGAGTACTAGATACTGGATGAACAGTTGAAAGGCATGTAGCCTGATTGGGCAATTCAAGAAAGAGGGCAGTTCCTGCTGCATTAGATAACTGTACCTGCCCAATGATTATTTGGGATGGGTCCTCTTCTTTTTCTCTTTTATACTGTTCCAATAGGAAAAAGTGAATTGGGGACAGAATAATTTTGTAGTGGCCAAATATATATCCTAGAAATAACAATACATACAAGACAGTGTTGTTTGGGGTTTTTTTGTTTAGTTTTGTTTTAAGTGAAGCATGAAAATTATCCTATATCGATTTAGCTTGGTCTACACTATTTTGTCATGACACAATTTTTAAATGGCATTGTCTGTTTAGATATTTAATATTAGTTTTATTTATATATTAGCAGAATCAAATCCAGGTTTGGCCAAATAATTAGGAAAAGCCCTAAATGTATGAGAGCTCTATTGCTTCAATTATGTTAATCAGAAAGAGATAATATACTAGGATTACACAAAACTTCAAGGCAGCCCTTTGATTTAACAAAACTTCAATCAAACCTTCCCATCAAAGTAGATTTATGAATCAAAGCAGAGACCTACTTTGACACACCGAAGCAAATCAGATGGCTTCAAAGTACTTCCTAGCTTTTGAAGCACTTTGGAGATTTGATAGCTTTTCTCTTGTGTCTGGGATTTTTGCAGACAATATATAATGTTGCAACATTGATGGACATTGATAAGTGGTGTTCTGGTCTCACAGATATTGACAAGAGTTGACAGACAATAACTTTTATGACCTGATTAAACTTGCTGCCTTTCAATAGTTTTTTTGGAGAAGAAAGGCTAACAGTGCTCTGGGTTTCATTCACTTTCATATTGGAACGTTATTGTAGTCAGCTCCAAGCCTTATTTTTTTATCTCACTTCTGTTAATTGGGCAGTATACTACCTGATCTAATAGAATACTTTTTTATAGATATATATTTCTAATTGTCTACCAGAAAGGCATAAAAATGGACTGCCACAGCCCTGCAGAGCAATCACTGGTCTGTTCTGCATGAGTATGAGATTTAGCTATGGTTCCTGGCAGCTAAGTAGCAACTTCCCTCTACTTCTATACAGTTCTCCAATCCACAGACAAACTTCATAAGGTAGAAGAAGTAGTAGCTAAAATTCTATTTTTCTCCCACCATAGACTTCTGTTGGTAAGCAGGAATTCTGGGATACAGACACAGATTAACAGAGTTGGAAGGGACCTTGTAGGTCATCTAATCCCACCCCTCACCCAAGGAGCTCATACACCATTTCTGATAGATGGCAGTCCAGTCTCTTCTTGAAAACGTCCAGTGATGAAGCTCCCACAACTTCTGAAGGCAAACTGTTCCATTTGTTAGTATTCCTCTGCACTCTTTCTAGAGTCTCAACATCTTTTTTATACTGGTGACAAAAACTAAATGCAGTATTCTAGGTAGGGTCTTACTAAGTGTTTATAGAATGGTATTAGTAGCTCACTTGATCTTGTTTATATTCATCTGTTAATACGATTTAGGATTGTATTGGCTTTTTTGGCTGCTGCTACACACTTTAAACTCATATTTAATTGGTTGTCCACTAAGACTGCAAAATCCCTCCCACAGTTACTGCTATTAAACCTGGTTTCATATAGTTTATATGTTTACTTTGGGTTTTTCTTGCCTAAGTGTAAGACTTTACTTTTCTCTACATTGAATTTCATTTTGTTAGATAGTACCCAGTGTTCAAGTCTGACAAGATTATCTGGATCTTGAGCCTATCTTGAGCCTATCCTCTAGGGTGTTGGCTATTCCTGCCAGCTTAGAATCATCTGCAAACTTTGTAAGTTTCTCTTCTGTTCCCACATCTAACTCATTTATGAACATATTGAAGAGTGCTGGGCCTAAGATGAAAGCTTGTAGTACTCCACTACTTTGCTTCATGTAAATGTAATACCATTAAGGACTACTCATTGAGTATGGTTTGTCAGCCAGTTACAAATCTATCTGATGGTGATGCTATCTATCCGACTTTTTTCTAGCTTACCAAAAATAGGTTGTGGTCTACTTTGTCTAATGCCTTGCTGAAGTCTGGTATGTTATGTTCACAATATTTCACTGATCTATTAATTTAATCACTATACTGAAAAATGAAATAAGATTGGTTTGGCATGATCTCTTTTTAACAAACGATGCTGACTTCTGGTTATCATTTTATTCATTTCTAGATGTTGGCAGATATGTTTTTTATCTTTTCTGGTGTCTTCCTTGGTATTGATGTTAGGCTGATTGGTCTGTAGTTTCCTGGATCTGTCCCTCCCCCCCCCACTTTTTTTTTTGAAGATGGGAACCACATAAGCTCTTTTCCTGTCCTCTGGTAGGTCCCCAGTGCTCCAGGATCTTTGAAAGATGTGGTACAGTGGTTCTGAGATGACCTCTGCCAGCACCTTTAGAACTCTGGGATGTAATCCATCAAATCCCAGTGATTTGTATTCATTAAGATGAGAAAGTGTTATGTTACCATTTTTTTTGCTCATTTTAACTTTTATTTTTAATCTGTCTTACAGTTATGTTTTTGGTAGGTTAGACCGTTGTTTCTTTTTGCATGAAGACCAATGCAAAGAATGAGTTAAGCAAGTCTGCTTTTTCTCTGCTGCCTGTTACTTCTTTGCCATCTTCTCTCTTTAGTGATGTGACTGTTTCCTTGATTTTTTTTCTTGTTATTTATATGTTGAAAGAAACTTTTTTAAAATTATCTTTGACTTTTGTTGCAAGTCCTTGTTCATTCTGAGCCTTTGCTTTTCTGACTTCATCAATGCAGATTCTGGCTATCTGCTGATATTCTGTCTTAGTTGTGTGTTCTTCTTTCCATTTTTTGTACTTGTCCTTTTTTTCTTTGAATTTGTTAGAGAGATCTTTGTGCAGCCATGCTGGTTTCTTCTTGGTTTTCTTGTTTTTCTTTTTCAGTGGCATTCTGCTGGACGGGACTTTTATGATAATGTTTTTCAGAGTTTCCCAAGCTTCTTGAATTGTTTTCCCCTTAAGGATTTTCATCCAAGGAATCTTTTCCAAGTTCTATCTGAATTTGTTAAAATCAGCTCTTAAAATCTAGGACTCTGGTATCATTGTACTCTATTGTTGTGTTTGTATTATGGTGAACTCTAGTATGACATGATCACTCTCACCTAAAGTTCCTGCAGTTTCAACTCCCTCTATTACTTCTTCTCTGTTTGTAAGAATTAAGTCCAGTATGGCTTTCTCTCTAATTCCCTCCTCTACCCTTTGGACAACAAAATTATCAGTTAGGTTGGTCAGGAACCTATTCAATTTCTTACTTGGTGAGGAATTAGTTTTGCAACTGAAGAAAGAGTAATTGAAGTCTCACATTATTCTTGTAGTGTGTTTCCTACATATATTTGTTAGTTGGTTGGCAAAAAGTAAATCTATTTTTTCTGCTTGGTTGGGTGGCCTGTAGTATACACCTATGTCAATGTCATTCTGTTTTTCTTTTTTATTGACCCATATGCATTCTAGAAGGTTTTACTTTTTGCTTTCATGCATTTATGCAGCAATGTAGTGGTACTTTATATACAGGGCAACTCCATCTTCCCTTTTATGGGGTCTGTTTTTTTTTAAAACAGTTTGTATCCTTCTATCAGGATGTTGCAGAACTGGCAGGAGATGTGGTGGAGATGTCTTTTTGACTCTCCCACTACTAAAAAATAAATGATCATGGAAAATAGAAGCTAAGGAAGCTGATCCCTAGTCTTACCTGAAGGTGCTATGAATCATCCAAACATCATGGTGTACATTGAAAGAACACAGAAAACACCATTTTGAAAGAGGAATAGGAAAGGTAAATGCAAGCTGCCTTTGTGATGGATCAAAGTCAAGATGAAGATGCTATCAGCCATTTAGATCTTTTTTGAAACTTAGCAAAATATCTTCTTGGCTCAATTGCCAGTCTCTGTGGAAATACCCCTCTCAGTTTGCAGGCTTGTTTGTTGTTCTTTTCTTATTGCTACAATCTCTACCACAAGTAAAATCTCTCTCTATCTATCTCTATCTTAATCATTTCCTGAACTGAATCAAATTGAATTTTTGAATCATAAATCAAACCAAACCCTAATGAAATCTCAGATCTCAAATTTGAATCTAATCAGAACTGGATCACATAATCCTATAAAACACATCTGCTTCTCTTCTGAAAATAAAGTCATTAAAAACAATCTACCACATATTTTAGTAATTGTAACATGTTTCTCCTGTAGAGAAGTACTATCTGAATAATTCATATTCCACATTCAGATTGCACTGATCCAAGTTTGCATACTGCAGGATAAATTGTAAGGGAAAATTATGATTCATTGTCAGAACAAATGAAACAGAATCATTGTGTCGACTTCTAGTATTAATCTAATATTTTCTGAGCCTGAAAAACACATTATTACATTTCCACTATGTTAACTGATGGGAATTCAAATTCTACTAACTGCATAACTATGAATATTATGTCAGTCTTCAAAAAGATAATACTTTTCAGATGAAAACTAATAATACGGGTGGCAAATTCTGAAATTGTTTCTAATGAATGATTCAGGCATTTCTCTGAGACTAACCACTGAAATTGTACCATAAAAGCTTAGGCTTCCGGAAATATAATATATAGGCAGATATAAATCAACTTTATCTTTTGTTTTCAATGAATATTTGTTTTTTCAGGATGGCGGAGCAAATGTATATAAGAATTATGGGGAAAATGAGGAAAAAAACTGATGAGGACAACTACTGAATAAATATTTACAAGAGAGAAAAATTTATTTCAGTCCCTTTAATGGAGATTCTCCAATGATAGATAATTATTTAATAAAATATGTCACTCCAATGCATTACATAGGTTATTATTTCAATGTATTATTCTTCTCTTCTATATTTCATAATATGTGCCCTTAACCACAATAGTCCAGATAATTATTTTTTAAAACTCTTTTAGCAGTATTTATTTAAATTGGTTGGATCAAGCTGTGTTATTCTACATGTTAAATTTCAATCAATCAATAGTATATGTATGTAATAAATTTGAAATATATATGAACTACTTGAACAATTAAAAAAGCCCAAATAAAGTTTTTGATTAAGGGTGCTGCAGCCAAAAGTTTTATTGGTTGATGGTACCAGTTTATATTTAGTACATTATATATCTACAAAAAATAAAAATACTTGCAATGGAAAACTTCTTCAAAAGTGTCAGTATAGATTACTTTTGCCAAATGAAATCTTTCTATTGCTGCAATTCCAATCATAACAATGTATGATTTGTGTTATGCCTAAAATTATATTTGCTTTCTTTTAATATGTGTTTATGTTCAACTTCTTTATTTTCTATAAACTGAGTATTAGTATATAATTGAAGATTTGGTGGGTCAATGCTGTCCTAATTTTCATTGAGTGCTTATGCATGTCCAGTACAGTAATTTTTTCCCCTTTCTCCCACAATACATCTATTCTTTTTGAGCTTCTTATTTCAAGATTATTATGTCAAAACTACACAGGATTCAGGGAAACCCTCAAATGACTCTTGCCATTCTTTACTCAAGCTGAAGTATCTATTGCCTAGAAAGCAGATTTCTCACAGAGAAAACAATTTTGTCTTTTTTATTTATTTATCAAATGTAGACATTGCCCATCTTACTATCCAAATAACACTGGGTGATTTACAAGTCAATTTCAATTTTATATGATATGTGATCATTCCCTCATTTACACCCCACACATATTAAAACATACATAAACATATACACACAGCATTGTGTTTGTGTGCATGTGTGGTTGTTTTTATGTATGTTGCATATACACTATGTTATACATACCTACATGCATAGATGTAACTGATTGCATTCCAGCTTCTGCTCTGTTTTATGGTTCAGTTAGAAATCAAAACAATCTTGAACTCTAAAGTCAAAAAATTCACATCTCACATACTGTATGCTCATTGTATTAGTTCTCAAATTGTTTCATGTAGTTCAGTTTTATTGCTCAGACATTGGAAGAGGAACTGATGAGATAAAACATTAATTTTGTTTCTTCTGACATCTGTTCATACTCACATGTTTTCTATTCCTCATGTATTGTAAAGCTGCTTTATTATTTTTCTGAATAGCTCTTGAAACGTTCTAGACAGAACATGTCTTCACTTAAATTAACATTCATTTAAAGCTCCACTGCCATGGTAATGTAGAACTTGACAGATCCTTAACTATTGCAATCCCACCTGTCTTTCTTATATCTATTTCTTTGTTGCTCAAGCATTTTTCTTTTAATCTCATTTCTCATTCTCACTTCTCTAGTTTTCATTACTGCTCCTGCACTTACTGATTGAGAATAAAAAAGGCTGGATACACTAAAGGAGATATTGCAGGAAGAAATATATTTCATGTGAACATTCATATGAAATGTAGCTAAAAAATATCTTCATTCTATTTTTCTTTCTGCCTTAGGGTGTTTTGTTCTTTTCACTTAAAAATAATACTAGAACTTGTTCATATTTTTTCAAATATACATCTGGACCATTAAGTTATAAATGTGTACAATCTTGTCAAAAAGAAGCAAAAGAAATCTGCTTGATTAACATAAAAACATATATCATACTAATAGTTTCATATATATTAATAGTAAGCCTGTATATAGAGGACAAACTTTATAAGAACAAGTTTCAGAGTTTACAAGCTTTATACTAACATTCTTATCCAAGCAGGAAAAAAATTAATTTTGGAGGTTTAAAAGTTAAATTGATTGCCAAGGAGGCATTCGTTTTTAAATTTATTTTGTTGTAAGAAAACAAAGAAAAAACTAAAATAGTAAACATTAACTTGTAAAGATTGAAGTATTGCAGTAATTATTGCATATCAATTCAAAAGCACACAAAAATATTAGTAATGTTGTTCTATAAAATAGACTTTAAAATAATATTAAACAAAAAAAAAGATTAATCAATTGTAAGTCTATGGAGATTCTCATTCAACCAGGTGATGATTGTCCTAAGAGTGCTTTTCCAAAAGGCAACTAGACTTTCTGGGGGGCGGAGCTGGCATCTCAGCAGTACAGCATGCAATCTTGAAGCTCCAAGATCGCCACTGATATCTCCATTGCAGGACAGTTCCACCGGACCTAAACTGTCCCGTAGAGACCGTGACTGAGGAGGGCACATCCTGTCAATCCCAGGGACATCACAAAGTCCCTGGTTGATCCAGGAAAAACCCTTTTGCCGATGGAACTTTGAATTTGGTAAAGCTACTGAACTAAACTGGACTGGTTTCTTTTAAATTTTCATCCTTGTTTTTATTTTTTATTTTATTTTTTTAATAATTTTTTTGGAAGTTTGTTTTGATTAAGACTCTTTTGGATTGGAGTTTTTTTTTTTTTTTAAAAAAAAGAGGAAGGATTCCATTTTCTCTTTTTGTTTCTGGTATTGGATACAAGAGGGGGGAGTGAAAGTGAAGGGGGAAAAGTAGCATTGCCATTTAGAGGCTTCGACATATTGTTTCTTTCTTTCTCAGTTTGTTTATGTACTTGCTATACTCAAGGACTCTGAGCTTTGCAATGGAAAAGATAGTGGGATGAGCATGGTAGATTGTTTACACAGGTGCTCATCTGTGAAACTAAATAATTAGAGCTTTGAGCTGAAGTTGAAAGAAAGAAGATTGAAGTGACCTTGAAAATACTGGAACCAGAAACACTGAGTTTGATTTATTAAAGAGCCTTGGATTCTTAGTGGGAGCAGCTGACTTAACTCTAGATTATTTTCCATCTCCTATTCTACTCTCCCACCACCCAGTTTGGATTTTTATGTTTGGATCTTAACCTTCTATTCCAGAAACTAGAATGTAATTTTTTTTTACTTTTTTATCTTCTTCCTTTTCTCTTTTTTTATTAAGAGAAATAATTGGATTAAGGTACATAAGTGCCTGACTCTCTCTCTCTCTCTCTCTCTCTCTCTCTCTCTCTCTCTCTCTGTGGAAACTGCCTGCCTATACTCCTTTTTTTTTCTTTTTTCTTTTTCCTTTTTCCTTTTTTCCTTTTTCTCTTTTCCTCTCTACAGGTAAGCACAAGATGAGCAGAAAGACAACACCACCAGCTTCCTCAATACCAATAGTCTCTTCACCATCTGGAGGACAATGGTCCATACAGACAATTTTAGGAGAAAGAGAAGAAAGTGATATTACAGATGGTTATGCAAGGAATCCAGAAGATTGAAAAGAGAATAGAGAATATTGAGCAAAGAACTGAAAAGACAGATGAGAAAGTAGAGAACATTCAACAGATGATGATGAAATATGAGGATAGAATTAAGAAAATTGAAGAAGATATACAAAGGGTTAAGAAAATTGGAGATATTGACACTTGATTGAGTGATATTGAGAAATGCAGATGCAAACCATTAGGATGGGAAATAGACAGATCAGAATTCTACCTAAGATTTCAAAATGTAGAAGAAGGAAAAGGTTAAATTCTTGCTGAAATAATGACAGAAATACTGACAGAAGCATTAGAGATAACCAAAGAGAAGGTGATGGATGGTATGGATGAAGTGTTCCATGTATATACAAGATATGCAATGAGAAACAGTCTACTAAGAGAAGTTCATATTAGATTCACTAAAAAGATTATTAAGACACAGTTACTACAGGTGGCAGGAGAGAAAACCTTAAAGTACAATGATAAAGAAATTGTGGTGCTGAAACTGGTACCAAGAGTAATAGAGATGAGAAGAGAATATTTATTTTTGACTAAAGAGTTACTTAAAAGAGGAGTAAATTACAGATGGCTGATGCCAGAAGGACTCTTGTTCACCTGGCAGGAACAAAGACACAGAATTGACACAGTTGAAAAAGCTAAGCTGTTCTAGTTAGAATATTTTAGTTAGAATATTTTAGAGGAAAAGAGGAAGAAGCTAGAAAGGAAGAGTCACTAATTGAATTCCAAGAGGAGTCTATGCAGTAATTGAAAAAGAGAAAGAAGAAGGTGCAGTAGGTGGTGTACCCAGAGAGCAACAAGAATTAAGACCTACTAGAGCAATAAAACCCTCTCATAAAGCCTAACATGGATAAAGAAAATTGATTATGATTAACATAAATGGACTTAATTTGTCTACTAAAAGAAGGAAAGTATTTTATAAACTAGAGAAACTGAAATTTGATATAATTTGCTTACAAGAAGTACATAATAAAAAAAACATGAATATATAATTAAACAAAAAAATAGGGAAATTATTTACATCGCTGGCACAATCTTAAAAAAGAGGTGTGGTTTTATATATTAAAGACACAATTTTGGCAGAATTAATTTATACAGATGACGATGAAAGGATTTTGATGGTGGAAATAATGTTAAAATTTCAATTGCAATTTATGTTCCGAATGATAACCAAGAAGAATTTTACAGGAAATTACATATGAAAATAATTGAATTGGACTATGTTAATATTTGTATGATGGGAGATCTTAATGGAATAGTTAATGATCAGTTGGATTACAAAACGGAGAAATCAACAAAGAAAGCTAGAAAGATATTACCTTCTTTCAAATAACAGAAGAATTCAACTTAAAAGATGCCTGGAAAGAGAGAAACATGGAGAGTAAGCAATACACCTTTTACTCAGACATGCTTCATGGTCTAGAATAGACATGATATGGATGTCAGCAGAACTACTGGCTAACATACGAGAGATCGAAATAGAAACAAGCACTTGGGCAGATCATAACCCAGTGACAGTTACTTGGAGAGAACATAAGAGATACAGATGGGCCTTAAATAATACGATATTAAAAGAAAAAGACTTTAAACAGAAAATAGAGAAAGAACTTGCTTTCTTTGACAGATTTAACAAAATGGGGAAACTTACAATTATCATTGATTGGGAGAATATCTACAATTAAGATGAATGTATTTCCTAGAATTTTATATTTATTCCAGACAATTACAATCAGAATAGGGAAGGAGTTTTTTGAAGATTCAAATAGAATTGTGCTGAAATATATTTGGCAGGGCAAAAAAGCAAGAATAAAATTAAAAATTTTACAAGATGCAAGAATAAAAGGAGGGTTTGCCTTGCCTAACTGGGAGTTGTATTACCAAACAACAAATTTGATGTGTATAAAGGAATGGATAACATTAAGGAACAATAGACTATTGACCTTAGAAGGGCATGACTTGCTGTTGGGATGGCATGCCTTCCTTTGGTACAAGGGAACTAAAACCCAGGGGTATTTTAGAAGACATTATATTCGAGACACATTGTTTTTGAATTGGGAGAAGATAAAAAGACAATATTATTTAAAAATTCCACTATGGATATCTACCATTGAAGCTTTTTATTATCCAATAATATATAAAAAGGAACAAACAGTTAGATATGGTGAGATATTGAATGAAAAGGGTGAATTTAAATCTGTGCAAGCATTGGAAGAACAAGGTGTAAAAATGAATTGTTTTTCATATTTGCAAATACAATCTAGATTTGAGAAAGATGTTAAAGCAGAAGGTATTTATGATAAGTTGACTGACTTAGATAAGATCCTGATGGGTACTGATGAAAAGGTAATTAAAAAACTTTATGGACACTTATTAGAATTTAAATTGGAGGAGGAAGAAGTTAAAGAAACAATGATTGCTTGCGGGAACAATTTTGGATATGGGATTGATTAAGAAAAATGGCAAAAATTTTATAAAATGACAACATCAACTGCATATAAAGAAAATTTGTATAAGATGTTTTACAGGTGGCATCTACCCCTGACGAGACTTCGAAAATGTTTAAGAATAAATTGAATAAATGTTGGAAGTGTCATCAGATACCTGGTTCATGTTAATATATGTGGTGGACATGCTCGGACGCAAAGAAATATTGGACTAAAATTCACACATGGTTGGAAAAAATGATAAAACAATATATAGACTTTAAACCAAAGATATTTTTATTGGGAATTATACCGGAAATATACAACAAAGAGTTGAAATATTTGATTGTAAATGTACTAACAGTGACTAGGATTGTATTTGCTAAGAATTGAAAAAATGATAAAATACCTATGCAGGAGGAAGTTATTAAGAAAATTATGGACTGTGTTGAAATGAGTAAATAGACATTTGAAATTAGAGAACAAGAAGAAAATCAATTTTATATGATATGGAATTTGTTTTACCAATGGTTGGACAAAAAGACCTGGTAATGTAATAGACTAGATAATTTTGTGATAGAAATTTAATAGATTGCTATAAGACATAATATAGACATATATAACCATTGGTTGAAAGTATAACATAAATTCTAAGATAAAACTTGGAACATCTCGTATAAAATGATAGAATAAATCATTTAGTCGTGGATGATTAATAACTGATAAATATACAAGCATATGTTAGTTCGACAATGTGAAAATTGATATAAATTGTGAGTAAATGACTACAAAAGAATAGCACAAAAGATTTGTAACCAACTGACACACTGTATAGATATAAAATGGAAGATGGTTTTATGTTTTCAGGTTTCGTATGTTTGTATGCTTGTTTTTAAAAATAAAAATTCTTCTTTTTTAAAAAAAGGCAACTAGACTTTCTTGTTTTCTTCTTTGAAAACATTTCACTTTTCATCCAATAAGCTTCTTCAGCCTGTCCAAGAGTAACTTAGTAAATACAGTCTGTAACACCCATTGATCTTGCACCAAATAGAAATGGGTATGCAGTTATCTTCACCTGTTTATTCTTGATCATGGTAATGTACATGTTAACAATTATCTTGAAAGGTATAGCATATGATTGATATTGATTGCTAATTTGTGATATAATGATCCAAGTTCAAAGAGCTAGACTTGGTCATGATATCATTTCACACCTTTTGTCAACTTGGCAGTTTTGGGACAGACTCTGTGAATACCTGTGTGTGTATATGCAATATTACATATCAAATACAGCATAAATTCTGCATGCAATCCAACCATACTTACTGTCTTATACGTTTAATAGTCTACAAAACTGCACTAAATATCTGTTTGGAGAAAAATATGCTGGAAAGGCCCTTCATGAATGCATCGCTAATTCCCTAATTCTCAGAATTTGACTCCTGTTATCTATGAATGTTCTGAGCACTGGGTCTGATAATCCCATTGGGCAACTACAAAGAAAATGCTACAATACTGTCTCCCCAGCATTTTCTCTGGTGCAGCAGGTGAGAGAGAAGTTAATTATCTCAAGATCCATAGCATCAAGGGAATATTGTGCTTTATAACCAGAATTAAGTCACATTGAATAATTCCCAGTTTAAGTCAATTTATGTACAGTATATATGCATTATGGCTATAGTTGAGTGGAAAGAAATGTTGATGGAGAGTAGCTCTTATTTCTTATAAATGTCTCCATTCCAGTAGTAGCAAGACATCACATGTTTGTAGAATATCCAGAGGTGGTATTCTACAGGTTCTGACCAGTTCTGGAGAACCGGTATGGAAATTTTGAATAGTTTGGAGAACCAGCAAATACCACCTTGGACAGAAGATTCTACAGTATCCTTCCCCTGACATGCCTATCAAGCCATGCCCACAGAACTGGTAGTAAAAAAAATTAAATCCCACTACTGACTTCCCCCCCCAACTTTAATACATAGCGTATGGGGAAAGAAGGTGTTCAGAAAAGAGCAAGAAAAAAACTCAGGGGAATGTAGATATAAATCTTTATCAACCAGTTATTCCTACACTGATTTTTATTCAAAAACCAGTGGTGACATCTTCTGCATATTTATCTAAGAATAATAGCCACTGTATGCAAAATAACTGTTGAGCTTATATATATAAATTATATGTAGTAACACACCTGGTTTTCTCTCATTTTGCAGAGAAATTCAAATCTATTATGGAAACATATCTGCAAGAGCAAATATGTGGTTTCCATAGAATAGAAAACACAGGACTGTCTTACAATTTGTACTGAGGCAATTCAATCAAATTTCCAAATTAAATTGACTTTCCAAATTAATAGAATTGTTGAATTAGATCACAATTTGACCTGGAAAGATCTGCTAATCCAAGCAAATTAGATTAATTTGAATGACCTGCAATTGGAAGTTTTATCAGTTTTTGTGTTCCATTGAAGATAGTTCATAAACATTACAATGATCATAGATTTAAGGTTGCATTTGTTTGTATTTCATTTCAAATATTTCTATCATCAATTGCAAGTGCTCCAAATTGTTAATGCCATATTTATACAATTTATTTTTGTAGTTTTTAACTGTCTTTACTAATCTTGGCTGATTATAGGTTGCCCGTACAGTTTTACTCATTTTAAAATATGTCATTGTATGCTGAATTAGAAGAATGCTTCCTTAATTTATGTGATTTATATGCTAAAGGAAAGTTTTAGAAATAAGGACTGAGTGGCAAAAGTCACTGTTTATTGAGGACAAGAAAAAAAAATCTGTATTATATTTGCAAGTACAAGTTATAAAACACATGGAGCTGAACAAATGGAGACATCACAACTCAATTCTAAAAGATGCTACAAATCCAAGTTATTATGCATTTCCCTCTTGAAATTTGAAAAAGAAAATGCCTCTATAGGCAGGTAATCTTCGCAGTGTGCAACACATCCAAATTATTTTCTCCTAAGTATCACCTTAAAATTAGCACGTGTTCTTTATCACTTCCTCCTGGGGTTATATTTTGCTGTTGATATCTCCCCCAGCATAAAGGGTCCCTCTTCTGGAGTTTCTATTCTGCTGTCAATTTGTATTTAAATCCCTTTTCTTACTACTGACACATTTTTCCTAGCTCCAAAGCTCTCCTTATTTAAAATATAACATTCACACTCAGTTGCCCTATGTAATGAAGCAATCCCTGCTATTGACATGTGAATGCATGTATTTATAAATCCAGGACAAAGATGAATGTAGTCTTTTATAGAGACACACAGAGATGTTTCTATATTGAAAAATGAGAGATGAGTTCAGGCTTCATTACTAACCAGACAAAAATTATGTAAGCTACACAACACCCAACCTTTATTCATTACTGGGCAGGGCAGGTGGCCATGTGAATGGCAAATTTAAGTGGTCCTCGCTTAATGACTAGGTCCTTGCTTAGTGGCCAGTTGCTTAGCAAGTGTTTTTGCCAGTTTCCAAGGCCAGGAGAGCCCTGGAAAGGGCAAGGCGAGGCATGGGCAGCTACAAGGAGCTACAGGGAGGGTAAGGTGAGGCTCGAGTAGCTACAAGGAGCTACGAGGAGGGCTGAGCAAGGCCCAGGCAGCTACGAAAAGCTACAGGGAGGGCAAGGCAAGGCTCAGGCAGCTTCAGGAGGTACGGGGAACTCAACGTAGATTTGAAAATGACAGTCTATAAAAAAGATGTTGCACTGTTGTATATAAAAGAATGGTTGATATTTTCATAATTACAAATCATTAATTGAAAAAGAAACTTAAAATGGAAATACTATTAACAAACCAAGGGAGTTTGTTATTTTATGCCAGTGGTGGCACAAAAATCCTAGCCAAGACTACTTACCTGGACCAACAGTCCCTAATGGAATGCTCTCTCTATAGCAGAGAGAGAGAAGCCAGGGGAAGCCATGTTTGGTCACCTAACCCTTTTAGAATGCAGCTTAAAAATGTACTGAAGCTTTTTACAGCCACATGCAGATATAGATAGATAGATAGATAGATAGATAGATAGATAGATAGATAGATAGATAGATAGATAGATAGATATAGATAATATAGATATAGATATAGATATAGATATGTATGTATGTATGTATGTATCGATGGATGGATGGATGGATGTGTGTGTGTGTGTGTGTGTGTGTGTGTGTGTGTGTGTATGTATATATATATATATATATATATATATATATATATATATATATATATATATGAAGCACAGAGCCGAAGACAGAAGCCTGAAGATGATGAATGAGACTTCATCGAAACGTTGCCTAGATACGTCCAATCTTACGCGGGAGAAAACCCGAATAACCAAAGATCCATGTGTGTGTGTGTGTGTGTGTGTGTGTGTGTGTGTTGTAACTCGGAGGTTTGAACCCGCTCTGTCAGAAGACATAGGCTCGAGTGATGAGGAAGATCTGGCATTAAGGTTTGAGCCTGCCTTGTTGAGTGACATAGACGGGAGTCAGGAGGAAGAGGAGGACTTGGCTCTAAGATTTGAGCCTGCTTTGCTGGAAGCTTTGGAGTCGTCTTCCTCTCCAGAAACTTCCTCCCTGATTGTGCCTCAGGTGTTGGCAGATAATCAGGAGAGTGTGCCGGAGTCATTAGCTGAAGATCAAGCCGAGAAATGCTGGTTAATATTAAAGTTAACAGCAGCTAGAATTATATTTTCACAAGAGTGGGAAAATGAAGAGATTCCCCATAGATGAAAATGAAATAAAAAAATTACAATGTGCAGAAATGGATAGAGATAAGAGGTAGAAATTAGGCGGAGAATGATCATTGCTATGTATGAATTAAATTCAGAAGGTTGATAATTATAAACACGTTGATATAATTAACAAAATTAGAAATAAGTCAATACAAAGAAATTTAAATAATTTTTCTTTTATACCGCTGTACTTATTAATATTTGTTTCTGCTTTGCTTTTTCATTTATGAAATATTTTATAATACTTTATAATATAATATAAGTATAATAGAATTACAGAGGTAAGGTAAAGTAAGGATATATTATTACAGAATAGATTGGTGATGATGAAATGAACATTATAAAGTAGATTAAGTAAAAATGGTGATTTGCTGGCATAAAGTGATGTAATATTAGTAAAGTCTAGTAAGTAATTAATAATAGTAATAATGTAAATATATATAGTGGATTTATGCTATAAGGATTAATGCAAATTGGAAGGGAAAGACTTCAGAGATTGTGCACAAATGATTTGTATCAACTGACACACTGTATGTAACTGAAGATGGTTTATGTTTTATGTTTGTTTTGTTTCTTTAAAAAAATAAAAAAAACATTTATTTTAAAAAAAATCCATTTATGTATGCTATATGTAACAGCAATGTAACATTTTGTTTCCATTTATATTACATTGATGATATATATAGATATTTGTTTCTGATTTGCTTTTTCCCAATAGGTAAAAACAAAGGAGAAAGAAACATCAAGATGAATAGTAAAATATTTTTTATTTATTTATTTAGTATCTGTTTTGTTTTTATGATTAATAAAAACAAAAACAGATATTTACTAAATAAATAAATAACTTACCAAAATGAGTCAGGCAACTTGGCTAGCCAGCTATGCCGGGGTCCTCCTCAGTCGGGCAAGGGAAGGTGGCGCTGGCCTAGCCAAGATGGTGGCCGCTGGGTGGGTGAGGCAGCAGTGGCTGGCCCGGGAGTCAGAACTTGACTGGGGCTGGCAGCGGTGGCAGCAGGAGGAGGTAGAGGACCAGTGGGGCTTGCTGCTTTGCTTCCTCACTCACCAATCGGTGATGGGAAGGCAAGGCAGCAACAATGGAGGGCCACGAGTGAGGGAAGATAGTAGCAGGCAAGGCAGGGAGCATCAGTGAGGGCATCCCGGGAGTCAGCACTCGACTGGGGCTGGTGGCAGCAGGTAGGTGACTGGGTCATACTTACCGATCCACATCTTCGTAGGCTGGGGTAGGCAGTCCGGGTGGGCAAGAAAGGCAGCTGGGGCTTGCATCTTTAATGGCAGCTGCCACAGAAGGAAGTCCAGGCAAGGCAGGCAGGCAGGCCTGGGAGGCAGGCCAGGCAAAGCAGGTCCTAGGAAGCAGGCTGGGCAAGGTAGGGCCTGGGAGGCAAGCTGGCCTGGTGAGGGAGATTACCGGTGGTGGTGACCAGGGCTTGCGGCTTGCCCCAGCAGGACAGCAGTAGGCAGGCAACGACAGGTGGCTGGCTGGCTGGCTGGATGGCTGGATGGCTGGCTAGCTAGCTGGCTGGCTGGCTGGTTGGCTGGCTGCTGCTGCTGCTGCTCCTACTGCTGTTGTAAATGATGGCACCTGGTGGAAAAAAATTTGTAGATAGCGCACATGTGCTATAAGTAGAGTTAGGGCAGGGCAGGTGGGGGAGAATAAGGCAAGGATTGCTGCACATGCAGGAAAAATGTTGCACATGCACAGTAAAAAACCTGGGTTTTGGAGTGTAGGAGTGGTGGAGAGGGGTGGGGGCCAGGGTCAGTGAAGGGACAGGCGGGTGAGGGAGAATGAGGCAAGGATTGTCGCGTATGCATGAGGCACATGCACAGTAAAAAAAATCCTGGTTTTTGGCCCATAGGAGCAGCGGAGAGGGGCGGGGTCAGTTTTACCAGTTCTAAGAACTGCTGGTGACGTTAACAACTAGTTCTACCCCGGCTGTACTTTGAGGAATAGCCTTGCTACAAAATAATAACATTGACTTCCTTAGGATATATTCTGTCACTCTACCAGGTTCTTCTGGCTACAGAACTCCAAGTATCTTGCCTGCACTTAGCTTTATAAGAACATGCTGTCTCCTGTTTCATTACTACTCTATGTATGTACTTTGAATCCCAGTATATCTTTCATTTTTCTTTAAGGGTAAATTCTCTTCTCAAGCAGAAATTAGGTCTAAATTGTACAAGTCATTTTCATTTACATTCTAAGCTTTCTGAATGTTTTGCTTGGAACCCTTTTTTCATGCTTAAACAATACTGGTGAACCATTTCAAATAATTTAATTGTTAGATTCTAAGAACACCAGCTGATTAAG
Source organism: Pseudonaja textilis (assembly GCF_049901715.1). Classification (NCBI taxonomy): domain Eukaryota; kingdom Metazoa; phylum Chordata; class Lepidosauria; order Squamata; family Elapidae; genus Pseudonaja; species Pseudonaja textilis. The sequence goes on from NC_141996.1 coordinate 46,516,768, forward strand.
CTCCTGCCTTACCAGAATAAAATTAAATATAAGCATAGCCTTTCTCCCTTTTCCTCTCCCACTAACACGTGTCCAACTCAGAGGTGGTATTCAACTGGTTTGCACTGGCTTGGGTGAACCAGTAGCAGTGATTTGGCATGGGTCACCAAACCAGTGGCAACCCCTGGCTGGCCATGCCTCCGACCCAGTCGCCCAGTTGCCCAGTCACCCAGTTGCCCCTGTTGCTCTCCTAGCTTTCTCTACCACGTGGCGGCATGGCGCAGCTTGGGCGGATGTCCCAGGGCTGTTGCACATACGCACTGCGTGTGCAGATGCTACACATGAAGTGCGCATGTGCAGCAGTCCTGGGACCCCCATCCACCTGCCTGCCCTTCTGGAGCACATTTTCTTCCTTCTCCGGCAGATGTGCTTCTTCCAGGCTGGCCCAGCCTGGCCTGCCAGCAGGTGGATGGGTAGATATCCCAGGGCCTTCTTGCCCGCTTGTGAGATTCCTGCATACTTTTTTCAGTGTGGTGGCTACAGTCCAGCAGCTGCACTGAAAAAAGCACACCCTGTTCTATGTGCTGGGCCCAACAAGTCTGAGCAGCCGGCACATAGAACAGGGCTGCGCCAGACCATTGGAGAAGCAGAGCAAAACTGAAGATGAATAGCCGCTTCTTTCACAGCACAGAAATCCTCCCAGAATCGGCCAGCTGGTCTCCTCTCCCTCGGCCATACAAAACAAATAGGCAGAAAAAGAGGAGACCAGCTGGCTTATTCAGGGTGGATTTCTGCCCAAAAGAGGCTGCTCGAGACCAAAAAAGAGACACTTTCAGCAGCTGTCCCTTTATCCAGCTGGTCTCCTCCCCCTTGACCATACAAAACAAATAGGCAGAGAAAGAGGAGACCAGCTGCCTGATTCGGGGAGCATTTCTGTGCTGTGGAAGAGGCAGCTACTCATCTCTGGCTTCACTCTGCTTCTCCAACAGTCTGGCACAGCCCTGTTTTATGTGCTGGCTGCTTGGACCTGAGGGCCCAGCACATAGAACAGGGTTTGCTTTTTTCAGTGCGACTGTTGGACTGCAGCTGCGCTGAAAAAAGCACTCAGCAGCTGCAGGCATCTCCCGACAAGGGGATGAGAAGCCCCATGACATGTGGTCACTTGCTGGGTGGCCAGACCAGGCTGGAAGAGGTGCATCCACCAGGAGAAGGAAGAAAGCATGCTCCAGGAGGGAGAGCAGTTTGGCTTCCCCTCTTGCTCCTCACAGTTGCCCTGAGCTGGTGTGGTTCTTTACTTGGGCAGCCAGACAGCCACAGCAACACCTGTAGCAGCAACAGGCAGCACCACAACAACGCGGTACAGTAAGATTTGGTGGTTCAAACTTAAGTCCAAGTGGCTTCTGGCAAAGACAAAACAAAAACCATCCCAAAATAAAATCCATTCAGCAGGCAGACTCGGCAGGCAATTGTGATCTTTAGTTGGGCTTTTTTTTTTTTGTCAGCCCAAGGGAGGGGGGAGAGGGTATGTAGGAAATCACCCTGTCTTTGCAGCATCAGTCATGTGACAGAGTGGGTGTGGCCAACTTGACATCACTTGCAGCAAGGTACCACATCACTTTGCCAAGTTGGCCATGCCCACCCAGTCAGATGACCACCAAGCCATGCCCATCAAACAAGCCATGCCCACAGAACCGGTAGTAAAAAAAATTGAATCCCACCACTGGCCCAATTGATATCACAAATACCCTGAACATATTACTTCCAAGATAACAACCTTAATACTGACAAACTTCTTAAATACAGCAATATAAAAGATACTGCATAGCACTCTAATCAGAATTAAACAGCCTAAGTGCTTTGAAAAATATCAACAGCTAAATGTTGGTCAAAATTGATTGCTAAATATGCAGATGAATAAGGTTGATGAAGTTAGTGTATATAAGAGTATAATTTTGCATTAATTGTTTTATTTTTCATTGTCTATAAATGATAAGCATTAATACATGTAACTTATCACAGTTATATCAGTAGTCAGTAGCTTTGAATTAGCCTTTTTAAAGATGGTGTGGCCACTTTAAACAGAAATTAAAAAGACAGAAGTCCTGTCTTTTTAACAGAAAAGCGGGGAGGGGATTTCCTCTTAAGTTATCATACATACATAGCTCACTTCTGATGCTGAGTTTGGCATAAAAATATCAGTACAAAATGCCAGAGTATTAATTGCTTGTCAGTAATGCATTAGAACCTTAGAGTGTTGCTTTAGAGTGTTCAGATGGATTTTCTGACAAAACTTCACCCTTTTGCCTCTATAATAATTGGATGAAAAAAGCATTTGATGGCTTTTTGAATACAGGAAAATTTGACCACGGATATTGAAGGGAATGGCTGAGTGCTGAGCATTTACAAACCTTTTGGCCTTGGCTGTAGTTGAATATTACAAAATGAAACCTATTTATTTTACCTATGTATTTGGACCTGAAGCTACTGCGTGACAATTTTCCTATCATCCATCTAATTAATTGAATCTTTTAATATGCCTCTGATATATGGTTGGATCTTAGTCTCTTTTGTCTTAAACCCATATGGTTTTAATTATAATAAGCATTATCTATTTTAACCTACATTTCCATGATATATTTAAACATTTATAGTGTACAAATCAGAAACTTAAATTTTTTTCTACTATTGGACATTCAAATGGTTTACTGTCTATTGGGTAAGAGATGAGATCAATGAGTTTAATTTCTGGACTGAAATTTGCTTTCAGTGCAAAGTTCACCATAACCTGCAGACTAGATATGCACCTTCTGCCCTTTCTGTTTCTTGACCCATCACTTATTGCAAATCCCATTTGTTCCTTTTGGAACTTAGATGCATTTTTCAACTTTTCTGTTTCTTTCCAAAAAGCAGAATAATGTAGGAAGGATAATGTCCTCTGATTTCTTTTGCTCAGTTGACCTAAGGGGAACAGAAGTGTATCTACAGAATTCTATTATGGAGTTGCTAGGATAAAAGAGTTATACTCTGAGGGGTCACTTGCTATATTCCAGGCAATGAAACAAGGAACACATTTCTTAGTTTAGCAGAGATGTCAAACAAGCTGCTTTTATTCTTATTCTCCATGATTTTTTCATGCATGGTGGTCAGTTCTGTAAAGGCTGCAAATGGAAACAACTAACAAGTTGCAGTTATTTCTCTAAAATGTCAATGAGGCTTGCCACCCAAATAATCCTCAGCACAGCAAGCCAAGCTCATTGTTTAAGCAAAGGACAAAATATTATGAACAAAGAAATACACATAATGTGTGTCCCACTGCCTGAATTCTGTGTGCATCCCCAAGACCCTGAAATTGCACTAACCATATTTGACCAAATAACAATTAAAGCTTGAAATCAGAAAGAAAGTTTGAAAAAGCAAAGTGTTTGGATTTTAATCCTCCACCTGAAAAATAATTTGACACCAAAAATCAATTGCACAACTTCTGAACATTTTTTTGCATTTTTGCCTCTCCTTTCCATTTCTATCCTTAAAATCCTCACCAAATATGGAAAAAATCTGACATTAAAAAAAATGAAATTTGCTACTTATCTTTGTGGCTTTCAGGAGTCAGCTGTAATATCAGGAACCTGACTTGTAGTCTCAGACCCCAAACATTGTCCATACCTCTTGCAAACTATAAAAAATAAAATTATGACATATTAGCAATTTTGCAACCAATATTTTCTTGCAATAGTTGAAACCATAATATGTGTTATTATTATAACTGGGGTTGGGAGGGAAAGTGATATAGTACTAGTGATTCTGTAGCAGGTAAAGTGAGGCACGTGTGTCACAAAAACCACCACTCACTTGCCAGATTCCTCCCTAAAATTTCACAATCTCTCTCTCTACTTGAGTTCCAGGCTGTTGAGGTGTGATTATTCCTCCAAGTAAACTCCTTCCATTTGAGGTAGAAATTCTGTTGTAACCAACTGCTCATAAACTGGGAGATGCTTCCCCTAGCCTTGAATCTGAATAGTACACAAGAGGAATTTACCCTTTTCTATCAATAAACTTTTAAATAAATACATTTATTTTCCTCTTTTGACCACTGTAGAACTTTAATTTAAAATTATTAGTTAAGTTAAAATAAAATACAGTATATTTAGGAGTATAATGCACTTGAAAAACTTGCTGTAAAAGACTATGGAGATAATTGAATAATAAAGGCAGAGAATAAATGAAGCAAACAAGGTAAAACTTTGTTATAAAAACCAATGCATCTACATATAGTTGTCTGACATACTAAGTGAGCTCTTGCTTTTTTTTACTAAAATAATTGCTATAAAGGTTTTTTTTTACCCAATGTAAAGTTTTTAAAAATAAATAAATTGGAAATTGTATGGAAAATATAATATGGATATATAGTATTGTTTGATTTATGCCACAAAGATGGAGTGGATACTTGAAATCATCCAACCATTTTATTCAGAATGATTTGTTCCTAATCTGGTGTTTCAGGTCTTACAGTGATATATCATTGATATAATAAAATCTAACCACCTTGCTATTGGTTTCCTTTTTCACTTTCTTTCCAGCTATTCCAGCATTGTGGAGTTTTCAAGAGAGTTGGATCTTCACAAAATATATTCAAAATATGACAACATGAACCTGATAAATTGAGCCTACAGTGAGGACTTTGGGTTGATTTGTTTGATGATTCATTTGTTGGTTTTCAATGGCATTGTAAGGATTCTTCTCCAACAACAATGTTTAAATTGTCAATGCTCTTTTTATCTTGCATCCTTAAAGTTCAATCTTTGTTATTAATTTGGACATGGTTATCCTCTATTAAACAAGTAAAGAGTCTTAATGCCAGATGTGGGGAGAACCCAATAAAATTGCTTTAGGGTAGGAAGGGATGAGAAAACTTCAGACTGAAATACGATTTCCTATGTATTTTCAATGTACTGTACAAGTGATGAATACAGACTTCAAGTAAGAATATTTACTACTCCAATTTGTATTTTTATTAGGATGAGAGGAAGAACAGAAGAGAGATGTCTAAATAAGAGGACTTTAGAAAAAAATATGACTGTGATTGTTTTTGACTCTGGTCTACCTACTACTGAAATCATTCCAATGTATAACTAATATATGATTTCTGACATTAGTCTAAACCTATATGGCTTCCACAAAAGCTGCCCTGCCCCTGATATCAAAAGTGAAAGTTTCTAATTTGGAGCTTCCCAAGGAACTGCATAATATTTGAAGAAATAAGTTAGCTCCTTTATTTTTTAAAGAAAGCAAAGAAATCTTATTATTAGCTATTATTATTAAATAATTATACAAATATTAAATCATAATTTGAAACATTATTTATTATGGATTATAGAGAAGGAATGGTAAACCTATGCCCCTTCAAGCATTTGGGCTATGTTAGTTGGCATTGCTGACAGTTATATTGTAGCCACACTGAAAAGACTGGTAATTAGGTTTTTCTGAATCATTTTATTTCTGGATGGATATTTCAAATTATTTCATTCACTATAAAACCACAGTCAGTTGTTCTTTCTTCTAAAGTTTCTAATTATGGAAATAAGAAAAATACTGATGATGCATTTCTAGCTATTATTACTTCAACAACTAAGCAAGATTTTTTTTAAAAAAAAATACGATTTATGTAAATCAAGCAAAACTAATACATAATATTTCAGGAAATGTACATCTCAAAATGTAAATAATAGTGTCACGTGCTATGGTTAAATTGCTATAATATTTATTAATGTAGTACTAAGTAAATGGATTTCTCATGAATGAAGGTAAACATGGTATACTGTTCCATGTTGCAAGATCCAATCTGGGTCAGTCAGCAAGACCAGAGATTTAGCCTTCCAAGCTTTAGTCTTCCAAAAATTCTGATAAAGAGAAGTTCTCTGAGGATGGGCTCCAGCAAAAGTCTGAAAGCTCAGAAGACTAAACCTCTGGTCTCAGTGACTGACCCAGACTGGATCCTGCAAATGGGTTTATTCTGATGGTTCTTTTTAAATATCATAGTTTTCCAGATTCTGGAAGTTCAGGAATAACATTACATTCTTGCATTCACAGCTCACAAAACTAGGTGCTAAATAATTAATTAGAATTTTAGCTAACTGAAATAATTATGACACTATTATTGTGAGGATTTCTGAATCTTTCTTCTCTGTTGCTGCTTGTGGTCTGAATCATCCCACCCTCGGATATTTATCCAGCTCCCAACAGTCCATTAAAAATCTGACTTTTGCACCAGATCTTAATTTAGGATGGAAAAACTTATATAGATTTTTGTTTGTGGAATTAGATGGCTATCTATTCAAATTCATTTCGATTGAGATGTATATTCCATCATATTTCTAGATAATTCTTCTATTCTTATTCTATCTTACCTTTGCCTCTTTTTTCAGAGTAGAAGTGAACACTTCTAACAACAAAAGTATTCTCGTCATCTATCACTTCTATTTTCCAAAGTCTGTCCCCAATGTAGGACCTAGTGGATTCTTACAGCTTTACCAGATATGACTGACAACAATTTGTATAATCATTACATGACATCATACAAAATCTAAAACCTTTCAGTGCCAACTAGTGATTGTCCAAAACTTTACAGATCAGTTCTACATCCTACATTATTGGAATTAAGAGTTTGTTAGAAACTGGAACTTGTATTTCTTTTCCCAATTTTGATTCTGAAGATGAACAAAGAAGATCAGATGGAGCAAGAATATGATAGGCTTCAAGAAAGATATCCACAACCTCATGTGATGCTCCATGATCTGATTTTTCCCATTGCTGTTAGATATCAGCCAACATTATATCTTTTGTACATCCCTGTTAATTTTCATAGCAGAGAATAGAAAAAATCTATTCCCTTATTGTTTTTATAGAAAAAACATATCCACATTTTATACATTACAAGGCAACACAAATAATTGTTTTAATAGTACCTTTTCAGAAAACAAACCTGTCGATATGGATTTTCATTTTTTTCTAATTACCTTAGAAATTGTAGTGTCATTGAATGTTGTGTTCTTACTTTTCTTTTTAGTTTCCCATTGCTTCTTGCATTCATTAGTGCTACATACTTCTAACAGTACTTGAAACACTGCTTATTCTGAATATGATAATATAAAAATAATATATTGTCATCAACAAAATATAAACAAGTCCTTATTCCTGCAGAGACACTTAAACCTAAAATTGTACCATGTTTTCTATCCAGTGCAAATTTTAATGCAAAAAAGTAATATCCAGGATTCTATCCTTTTTTGCAACATTAGAAATGCCTTTTACTGTTTTCAGTGACCACACTCTAATGTAAAGTATTTAATCCAACAGTATAACATTCTACCACTTCTCTGCATCTAGAAAGGCCCTTTTTTAATCCATTAAAAGGTTTTGCCTACCAGTAAGTTTTGTATACCTATCAATTAAAATTGCTTATTTTGGCTGCCTTATGCTTTTTCTCTTCCTCCTTTCACTAAATGTGTTGGGTTGAGGTTATGATTATCAATTGGTTGTTGACAGTTACCATTGTGAATTTATGTGCTCCTGCCATAAACACAGCAGGATATCACACTAATTAATTTCATATTTGGTGAGCAAAATTGTTTCAGACAGCAGATTGCAATGACAGTGATGGGCAAAAGAAAGAGAACAAGGGTTTCAGATATAAAAAATGTGAGTTTACATAATAGTGTTATTTATTATATTAGAATAAGAGTTGCCTGCCTTTTTGCTTTTCACTGAAGCTGTGAGTGCAAGGTAAGAGAAGACCAAACCTCAGTATGCTTTGTTCATACTCTTTTCATTTATTCATTTGAATACATGAGGATCCAAAGTCCCTGCCACATTATATGAATTTCTATTTGCATAATTGTTTTTCACATCATACTTTAGTTACAGATTATAATTAGTACTTATATTGCATTGTCTACTAAACCCTCTCTCTTTAAATCAAGGTTATACATGTCTTTCTTGATTTATCTATCTTTGGTTGCATTTGATTCATTACTAGCTTTTCTGCTTCCTGCATCAGTGCTTTTAAAAAAATGAACAAATATATTCTCATCCATTTGCAGCTGCCAGATTCAATAGGTACAGTTATATACATTCCATTACTTTGTACATTCTTCCACATAGATGTTAAATATTACAAACTCAAAAAAAGAGAAAGAAACCTAGTTCAGCATCAAACTTAGCAAAACACACAGGCATTCCAATTAAGCCCTTGAAAAAATCCTGAATAAATAAATCTATTTTTTTTCATTGTTCCACATTAAAACCTTTAAATAAAATCTTGAATTTCTTCTGGTTAGTGAGGATTGGAGTTCAAAAGAATTTTTAAACATTTCCACCCATCTATCCCATAAAACTGAACCAAGCCTATTAGACTGAAATAATATTTTTTTTTATTTGACAACCAGATAAAACTTCTGAAACTTTCTGACCAGATTTTCCTTCTGATAAAATGTGTACTATTTCCAACTGTATGTATATAATATATACTGATCTCAAACATATCTGCTGCTATTGAATAGGAATTTTTTAAAAAGCTCTTAGTTGTTTTCATTAATTAGCTGTTTTATTTCTGAATTAAACAGTTTACAAAGTTATGAACCCAGGATTCCCTGGGTTCATTAATCAGCATGAGGTAACTTTTAACCAGGTTCAAATTATTTAAGCTACAGTTCTATTGTTTGATGGTGACAAGGTTAAGCTCTGTGTAGTCTTATCAGAGACACCAAATGCTGCCATCTTTCAACATGCAGCTTAATAGTCAGGAATACTTACATAGGCAATACAAGTTACATAGATTTATTTTTAGAAATTACATTGAGAACTACGGATTACTAACAACTCAGAAATTAGTTTAAATCTAGAAAATATATATATATATATATATTTCTTAAGTTTTCGTGGGTACTTACATGTATGGCATTCAGCTTTGTTTGGGTATTTTCCCACGTCACAGATGAACACTATACAGAAGCCTGATGATGGCAGATGAGATTTTGCCAAAACGTTGCTACAACTTTAAAAGCACAACTACAATGATGTGGGAAAATACCCGAACATAGCTGAATGCCATACACACACACACACACACACACACACACACACACATTCTTAAATTTTCACGGGTACTTACATGTATGGTATTCAGCTTTGTTCAGGTATTTTCCCACGTCATTATAGTTGTGCTTTTAAAGTTGTAGCAACGTTTCAGCAGAATCTCATCTGCCATCATCAGGCTTCTGTATTGTGTTCGTCTGTGAGTCAGACTTCCACAGCCGTTTCAGTTTTAAATTTGGGGATAGCTTACTGCTGTGCCAGAATGTTTTTTTTCTTCATCCTGATTGGTTGGGAGTCTTGGTCTGTGTTTATTAGTCTTGGAGTTTGCTGTGTTCTGCTTGATTGGTGTTTCTAATATCTTCTGTCTGTTGTGTGGCTTTTTTTGTCTTGATTGGCTGGCAACATTGTGTTCCTGTATTGGAGGCTTTTAGTGCAGCTTGGCTCTGAGTAAATGGATGGCTATCATTTATTAGGAAGCTAGGTTTCATCTGGGTGCCTAATTGGGGTGTGTTTGAGCTAGAGGTACCAGGGGGGATCCGTTTATGCCCAGGTGTTTACCTGGCTTGTGGTGTGGAGATTTTATTTGTTTGTGAGTGCAGGCTTCCAGATAATTGACAGTCTGGTGGAATAATTGCTTCTATTCATGCTTTCAGGTCATTTTTGAATCTCTATGGCTTCTCTGATAATTCTGTGGCTGGGGTTTTCTATAGTGGCTAGAGTTTTGGTGCCATTGAAGTCGATGCTATGACCTGTTGCTTTCATGTGTTGGACTAGTGAGGAAGTGTGTTCCAGCATTTTTACTGCAGTTTTGTGTTCATCCAGGCAGATACTTATTCTTCTATTGGTCTGTCCAATGTATGTGGCAGGGCATGTTGCACAGGGGACTTCATATATGCCTTGGTTTTCCAGGTCAATTTTATCTTTGGGGTTTCTTAGGATGGCTGCTATTTTTCTGTCTATTTTGAAGGCAGTCTTGATGTGATGCCTGTGTAGTATCTTACTGATTTTGTCTGTAGTACCTGTGATGTAGGGCAGGACAGCTGTTCCATAGGTCTGTTCATCTTCTAGGTCTCCATTATGTCTCAGTGTGTTTTTGTGGATCAAGCCTGTGATTTTGCTTTTGTGGAAGCCGTTAGCTATCAGTACTTTAGTCAGGGTGCATAGTTCAGTCTTTATGTGTGTCTTGTCTGTCAGGCGTTTGGTTCTGGCGATTAGTGTTTTGGCCATGGAGTTTATCTGTTTAAAATTTAAAACTGAAATTTAAAACTGAAACAGCTGTGAAAGTCTAACTCACAGATGAACACAATACAGAAGCCTGATGATGGCAGATGAGATTCTGCCAAAACGTTGCTACAACTTTAAAAGCACAATTATAATGACATGGGAAAATACCCAAACAAAGCTGAATACCATATAAATAAATAAATATAAATATAAATATAAATATAAATATATATGTTTTCTTAAGTTTTCGCGGGTACTTACATGTATGGCAAGCCTGATGATGTGGCAGATGAGATTCTGCCGAAACGTCGCTACAACTTTAAAAGCACAATTACTATGATGTGGGAAAATACCCGAGCAAAGCCGAGTGATTGATAGATATATATATATATATATATATATATATATATATATATATATATATATATATGAGATTTTCAGAAACAACAAAAGACTTTGGCTGAACATGCTCAGATTTAGTAGTATTTAGGTGGAAAGGCCTAAAGAAATTCCAGGATTATTGTTAGATCTTGGGCACAGACAATAAGAGGCTGCAGCTCAGTCAATTCTATTTTATTTTCTACAGGAAAGAAGGTGTGAACTGCAGCCAAAGCAGCTCTTTATACAGCCAAGCTAGCCACAGCTCTGACCATTGATGGCTGTTTGATTTTTCCCGCTCACTCGATTCAACCAATAGGAAGTAAGTGTGCTAATATCTAACAATTATGAATTGGAATAATAAATTGAACACTATTTCTTTAGGCAGCAGCCTAAAACGTATCACTTACAAAATTTGAAATTCATTGTGCCTGACAATGGTGTGCAGCAATGTGTTTCATTAAGGCAGCCCAATTGAGTGCAATAGCTGGCATATCCCTTTTTGTCTAGCAGATTGTCACTGGCAGGCTCTGATTTTTTCCTGAGCTACTGGGCTGCTAGGTTCTCTGCTGGTTTGCAGTTGCTGGTTTTTGTATAATCTTGTGGATAACCAAATGACTTCATGTGAAAACAATCAACTGTCCTCAAAATTAGAAGCTGCTTCTGCATAAACTGGGTCAAGTTTGTCCCCTCACTTTTCCACTGCCCATCGCATTTCAAAGCTTCTTTTGTCTTCTTTCATATTTAGTTGGCTAGTAATTGCATCTTTCAGTTCAAACTGAGGACATTTAGTACTTCATTTTTATGAAGCTGGACTATAATTTCTTCCTTGTTATATGGATTCCATGGGCCTACAGAGTCTACAAGAACAGAGGAAAGAAAGATATTCTTTTTCCTATTGGTCAGAATACTACAGCAACAGAGCTATGAAGGTTCCATAGGAATAAAGAAAAAGCAGAAAAGAAGGGGTCTGCATTATGTCATAAGTTATGAATATTTAGAATAGAATTTCTGAGGTTAGCATAAGAAATTAAGTTTCTAAGCAGCAGCCTAAGAAACAAAAAGTTGATTAGACTATAAGTATAAAATCACCCCTAAAAATATTGTGGACTTCAAATGCTATCATAGGTATATCTATGGATATGTCCATGTGGTCACCAGAATTTACTTTACTGTTGCAACTTTTAAAAATATCCACCATAATACAGATTTTTTTAAAAAATGGAAAATATTACTTTTTCTATTACACATGTTAAATGTGAACACTTTATGGGAGTTTAGGCCTATGGTGAAATCACAGTAAATCTTATGATTATTCATTTTATTAAGTTCTATAAAGCTTCAGAAATAAAGCTTTACATTAAGGATATTCATAGAGGTATAGTATAGCTGTCGTATTATATAAAATGTGCATACACAGAAGTTTGAATATTTTTATTCAGAGCGGTTTTAAAAAATACACACCAATGAACATTTGAAATGTTTTGTGAATTTAGACATGAATTTAACAAAGATATAACCGAATATTTTTCAGAAACATTATAAATAATGAATAACTTATATTTATAATATGGCATTTTACAAATATAGATTTATTTTATTTTTCCACCAAAAATGGCATTGAAGTATCTAAAAAAACCCACAAGTTAATATAACTGAAGAATTGCAAATATTTATGGAAGAATCAACAATAGTTATAAAATAATAAAAAGTGGATTTAAAAAAAAAATACAACTTAACCACATTCTTTAGGACAATTTGCAATGTATTGTATCATTCCAAAATAAAAATAAGAAAGCTTTTTCAATTTTAATTGACATAGGAGTCTCTTCAAAGAAACATCTTTGGAAGGAATCTCTTGCAATCAATGTGTAATAAAATAGAATCTATACAAAGACATGATGCAGGTGCATTTATGTGTCAAAAAAAGTCCAGATGGCAGCTACAACTGTGTTGTTGATGTCCTGCCCCTTTTTAATTGTCTGACACATGTGAAAAAAGGGGCAGAATTTTAATGATATAATTGCGGCAGCAGCCATCTGGACATTTTTATGTACTCCCACAGTTGCACCTAAATCTAAGACATTTTAGACTTTAAGGATTAAAATCTAACACCTTGAATTGAACTTTGAAAACAACTGACAACTAGTGTAGATCTTTCAGAACAATAAAATAATGTGCCAATTGGTAATTTAGAAGCCATGTTTTGTAATAATTGATATTTCTGGCATTCTTTAATGTAGCTTTAAATATAATATTATGTACTATTATGGTATGATGTGTATATTCCTTGTTACCTACAACAATTGTAGGTAACAAGGAATACCTGTTGGTACAGTAATCCCCAACCCTTCCATTTTAGCAGACTGGTGGAGGCAGTGGTGGTGATGGAGGGTGAGGGAGTGATTTCATGCATGTGTGCTGCTTTCACAAAAGCAGCTTCACTTTGCACACTCACCCTCCACTTCTGTGGCCCAGTTCTGAACCAGGCTGTAGACCAAGGATTGGTGATCCCTGTGTTGGATGATATCTACTAAAAATAGTCCCAATTGTCTAATCCACTGCTTTACTATTACTCATGTCCAAAATCACTTTTGTAAAAATCTCATCCATAGTCAAAGTTGTTAATATTAGTTATTGTGTGGAATCAAATTATAGAAGGTAAAATTTAGTTTTGAAAGGTTTCATTATATAGGATCTTAGGTTTACTATAAAAGTCTGAGTACAATTTAAACAAAATGAAAATGTTTGTTTTCAAGACAATATTGATGATTATGATTTCCCTCTGTCCATGTCCTCCTTTTTCCTCTTTGACCAGTGATACGCCAAGATATGGCTAAGACACACATCATTTTCCTAGCATTTTCAAATAAGCAATTTAACCCAAACTCAATTCAGCTTCATATTTTTTAACTCATACTGTACCTGTCCTACCAAACAGATAGTCAGAATTTCAATTTATTTTTCCACATTAAATAAATAAGTATCTCTTTTGAATTATTCTGGGCATTCATTTTAACTATAGTTAATCAGATAGTTATGAAGTTTGAATGTACAACCTTGGATATAATGCAAACTTTTCATTTTTAATTGTATTTTATATTATATTTTGGTGTGTGTGAGTGTGTGTATATATACACACATACAAACATATTGGATATACACATTAAACATATTTTTAAATTTCTCCTTATATTATATGTCTGTAATAACAATGCATATATGTTTTATAATATTTCTACTCAACGATTAAGCAACTAGCCTTTCCTGTTTTAAATTTAAAAAAAATTTGCATTGTCTCTGAATTAATCTGCTATTTAAATTCATTAGAAACATTTTAAAATATCAACTTCCAAGTGGCTTAGTAAATTATTGAAGCTGTAAATTTTAAGTGATTATGCTGTGATCTGATATTTAAGAGAAATGAATTACGCACACTTAAGTGTATTAAAATAACACCAAGGAATACAAAACATAATCAAATCCGAAGGAAAAAAAATACACAGCTGAATGCAACATATAATTCCATTGTTCATATGCCGATGAACAGTCAAGTTTAATTCATCTATGTATGCTCAAAAGATACTTTTAATTAATGATTCCCTTTTAATGGATGGAAATATTCCCTTCTAATTTAGGTTCTAAAATCTCAGTAAACCATTTCCCCGTAATAGTATGATCATAGGATATATCATCTAAATAATTAAAATACTCATAAAACTGACAGTGGAATCCAACTTAAGTCAATCAATGTTAATCATAACAATAGTTATGCCAGAAGCTTTAACAATTAATTTGTAGAAAAGGTCCAGTCATATCAGTTATAACCTATTGAACCTGAAGTGAAAGATGTTTATGAATCATTTATGAATCAATGCCTGGGGAATAGAGATAAGTTTTGGATGGATTTCAAAGCCTTTAGCTGACAAAGAATGACTTTTAATAAAATAATAGTCATTTGTTCATCTCCTGCTTTGGGTACCATGACTGTATATGGATGGGAGGGATGATATGTTTAATATTGGACTTGAAGCTAGACCTTTCTTGGTTGCAGTGTAAGGATGTCAAAGCTTAAGATAAAAGTATATTTTAAATTAATGAGATTTGAACACATTGCGCTATACATGTTTATAAGCACTATTATCATTTGATGCTAATGACTGGACCTTTATGAAAGATTTAAAATATTAACTCCATGGCTCATGTATTCATTGTCTGCAGATTTGTAATTTGAAAACACGCTTTAATGGTGATTAAAAAGTTAAAAATAAAATAAATCCTGAAATTATTTTACACAATAAGTTACTATCGTTACAAACTTCTTAGAGGACTATTGCTATTATTGATGATAACATGAATTATCTCTCTATTTCAGATGTTCCATCTTTTTTAGTTTCCCTGAAAAGTATTTTCATAAAGAATGGAAGACTCTGCTACTACCTCATTTTTATTGCCAGACTAGTACACACCTTATTCCTCTACCTCCAAGAGAGGTTTCTCTTTCTTTTCTTTTTTTTAAAAAATCCTCATTTTTCAACATTTTGTTCTGGAGGGCTTGTGGGCAATTTATTCATGCCTATATGAAGATGTTGGTTTTAATTCACAGGTTCTTGGTTTGTTTATAAAATTGGAGAGTGGAGCAGTGGTGGGATTCAAATTTTTTTACTACCACTTCTGTGGGTGTGGCTTGGTGGGTGTGGCAGGGCAAGGATACTGTAAAATCTCAAGTCAGAGGTGGTATTTGCTGGTTCTCTGAACTACTCAAAATTTCCACTACCGGTTCTCCAGAACTGGTCAGAATCTGCTGAATACCACCTCTGAAATGGAGGATATATTTATCTATAAAGTAATTTAGAAACTATGCAAAATTCATTGGTGACTCAAAAATTTTATACAATAAAGGTTGGACTTCATTTTAGTTTGAACCGTTTACATTTCTTTGCGCTAAATTGTTATGAAAAGAATAAACATTTTAAAATTTATAAATCATAACAAGAAAGTTCATGCTTTAAGAATTAAAGATTTTTTAAGCAAAGAACTACTCTTTCATTCAGTTAAATGATTTGAAAGTTAGAAAAAATGAACTAAGAAAAATTATCCAGTGCTCATAAAAATGAATATATAAGTAATATCTATCTTATGTTTGCCTGCCTTCCTGCCTGCCTTCCTGCCTGCCAGCCTGCCTATCTATCTATCTATCTATCTATCTATCTATCTATCTATCTATCTATCTATCTATCTATCTATATAACAATGCATCCTATAGACTTGTGATGGCGAACCTATGACATGTGAACCTATGGCATATAACAATGCATCCTATAGACCTGTGATGGTGAAGCTATGGCACATGTGCCAGAGGTGGCATGCAGAGCCCTCTTTGTGGGCACATGAGCAATTGCCCAAGCTTGGCTCTGCCATGCATGTGCATGTACGCCTCCCACCAGCCAGCTGGTCTTAGGGTCTCTGCAGCACATGTGGGGGGGCTGGGTGCATACTTGGGGATCTGGGTGCATGCACAGGGATGTGTGTGCATTCATGGGACACATGTGCATGCACAGAGATGCACACACATGCATGAGGGACACGTGCCTATTGCATTTTAGGGATGCACATGCACACACACACACACACACACACACACACACACACACACACACACAAACACACTTTGAGCACTTGGTGCCGAAAAAGTTAGCCATGACTCTTGTTAGTCATAGACTCTTGTTAGTTAGACTCTTGTATAAATCTAACTTTTTTCAACCCTTTGCTTATCTGAACAGCATTAGGATTAGCATTCAGTGAATCAATATTTAAATAGGAGATAAAGAGAATATTTAAACTTTGTCAAATAAGATTGGCATTCAATAGTTAGTTTCCAGTTAGAGAGGAGAAGACTAAAAGAATGTTGAACTCCATTGTAGTATGATTTATGTGATATAAATTATAGTAATGATTATGTAGGACTTTAAAAAGTTAAAATTAATTAAAACTTTAAAGAAGTTTGAAGCTTCAAAAGAAGTATGTATTTGTTAAAAAGAATATAAGTAAGAATAACCAGGTATGAATATATTTATACATTAATAAAGAGTTAGGTATTAATTAATTCATCTTCCTCTCTACTTTATTTGTTTGCTCCCCTGTTGTCAGAGCTACAAACTCTTTCTGGATCAATCCGTATGTTAACTAGACCAATGACTACAAGATGGTCAGTGAGTAATCTGCTTCTCCTTGAAAGTTCTTTGTTAAGAATATGGTAATAGTCCTGGTAACCTATATGCTTGTCTCCAAGGGCTTCCAATATATAATTACTTCAACTAGTGATACTTTTGCTTCAGGACAGAAATCTTGGATGAGAAAAACCATACCTTTGTCATTGCCTTATCTTCTCATTTCCATGAGGAAGCTGACGACACTCAGAAGAACTACTGAGAGATGAACTTGCCAGTCCTGACAGTACTGCCCCTCTCATTTTGGGAGGAAAGGAGGAGCAGTTTATTTGAAAGAAACCTGACACCAGACTAAATATCCTCCTTCATACACATTGGATTTCATCTTTAAACAACAAATGAGAACCTTGCCCAAGCAATGAAGAATTTAAAGGTGACAACCAGTTCCTTAAATTGCATCTGAAAACATACAGGTGACTAATAATGCTCCTTTGTTAGTGGTTTCACATGTGTCACATATATGACACAATTTACTAGCCATGAAGTTGCATTTTGCACTAGTTGAAGTTTCTGAATGCTTTTCAAGGGTAGCTGGTGTAGAGTTAATTACAGTAATTCAAATGAGAGGTCACAAAGTCATTAGTGACTGTGAACATACACAACATGGATACAGCCCAAAGTTGTACACAGGCTGTCCAAGTCACAGCTGGTACCTTCTAGCATGAGCTATGAATTCAATACTCAGATTTCACACCGTGTCTGTCTGGGGCAATGCCACCACATTCCAAGACCAAGGATGGGAGAATCTTGTCACTCCATCATACTTGCGTTAAGTCAAAGCCCATTGCACCCAATCCAGACCACTACAGCCTTCAGGAACTGGGATAAGCCATCCATAGCATTACTCAGGTGCCCCAAGGTGGGGATGTATTGAAGATTATTCACCTTGAACTGGAAGACAAGCTCACCCAGTGATTTCAGTAGATGTTAAATAGGAAATGAGAGAGAACTAAACCTTAAATGTCTATGAAGATTCTTAATCAACCAGGTCATGGTTGTCTCAAAGGTGCTTTCCCCAAAAGGCAACTGGACTTTCTTGATATTAGAAAGATTTATATTTGGAGGATAAAGATAACCCCAAGTGCTCTCAATGACTCTCAGAGAGATAATGTCTAACCTTCAGAGTGCTAATGACCAGATGACTGCTAAGAACATAAATCCTCCCATTCCCACCAGTCAGTTAAAACTGAAGAAGTTTCTTGGATGAGAAGTAAAACATTTTCAAAGGAAAAAACCCTAAGAAAGTCCAGTTGCCTTTTGGAAAAAGCACTTTTGGGAAAACAAGCCCTAAGTCATCCCAGAAAGTAAGACTCACAGGTAGGATATTTCCCTGCTGCCCGCATAATCACTCATTGGAACCAAACCTAGAACAAAGAAAAGAACCAGACCACCTCCAATTCCCAAAGCCAGGTCATAAGGATGCTATGCTTGATTTTATATATTTATACCACTGGAAATTTAGAGCATAGTACCTGTGCAAGTTTATTCAGGTGTCAGTTTCATTTTATTCAATAAGTTTTTATATCAAGAATTTATAACTAGAAATCTAATTGTAACTAGAAATCTAACTGACTATGAATGAATAGATAGTACCGTATATACTCGAGTATAAGTCGACCCGAATATAAGCCGAGGCACCTAATTTTGCCACAAAAACTGGGAAAACTTATTGACTCGAGTATAAGCCGAGTTTTTCAGCACATTTTTTTGTGCTGAAAAAAACCCCCTCGGCTTATACTCAAGTGAGATTCCCTCTGAAAAAAAAAAAATGGTGTGGAGCTCCGGAGCTGGGCAGCCGTTTCCCTGCTTCCGTGTTTCCTTTACATCTTGTAAGCATGGGGGTAATCGGAAGCAGAAAAGTTCTTGCATGAGGATATATCATTTTTTCTTTATTTAACTGTTTTTAGGGGGGGGGAAGACCCACCGTCATATGAGAATGCTAAGACACGAAATCTATCCGCCTGAAAATAAGTCTGTGTGTGTGTGTGGGTGGGGATTTTAACAGAGGGAAGACATAGAGAGAAGGCAAAAGCGAAGAAAGATCCTTCAGGGGAAACTGAGGGGGAGACTCAACCTTGGTCCAGATGAGCCCCCTTCCCGCCCCTAAGGAAGCAGAGGCAGCCAGCAAGGGCAGGCAAGCCCCGCCGCGGACTCCGTCCGTCCTCGCTCCCACCCACCCACCCAAAGCCACGAAGTCCCCCAATCGCGCAGCCCAGAATCGCCCTCCCCTCAGGGCAGGAGGAGGAGTGTTTCCTGAAACAAAGCTCCGCCGTGCAATGAAGCGCCCTGGCTCTGGCTCAGAAAACAATGCGAGCCGAGGTGCCGTTTTCTCAGCCCTAGCTCCTTTCAGTCCGCTCGGGAGGAGGAGGTGGTGGCAGCGGCTCGTGTTGTTTCTGAGATCTCGAAGCGGCGCTGCCACCTCCTGCCTCCTGTGGACTGAAGCGCTAGAGGCAGGGCGCTTTCATTGCAGCGGCGGGAGCTTCTTGTTTCAGGAAACACTGGGCGTCGTTGCTGCCCCTGAGGAGGCGATTCTGGGCTGCGCGATTGGGGACTCGTGGCTTTGGGTGGGTGGGCGGGTGAGGCGAGGACGGACAGAGTCCACGGCGGGCTTGCCTGCCCTTGCTGGCTGCCTCTGCTTCCTTAGGGGCGGGAAGGGGCTCATCTGGACCAAGGGTGAGTCTCCCTCAGTTTCCCTGAAGGATCTTCTGTCGCTTTGCCTTCTCTCTATGTTTTCCTCTGTTAAAATCCCCCACACACACACACAGAGACTTATTTTCAGGTGGATAGATTTCGTGTCTGAGCATTCTCACATGACGGTGGGACTTTCCCCCAAAAAAAAACAGTTAAATAAAGAAAAACAATACATCCTCATGCAAGAACTTTTCTGCTTCCGATTACCCCCATGCTTACAAGTTGCAAAGGAAACACGGAAGCAGGGAAACGGCTGCCCGGTTCCGGAGCTCCACACCATTTTTTTTTCAGAGGGAATCTGACTCGAGTATAAGCCGAGGGGTTTTTTTTCAGCACAAAAAATGTGCTGAAAAACTTGGCTTATACTCGAGTATATACGGTAATTTTCCTGAGGGGATATTCTTCTACATTCTCTCTGTCTGTTGACATTTTATTCTGTACCTCCTCTATTCTCTGATTCAAAACACTTTTATTAATTTGTGTTTTAATCTTTTCATATTTTGACATATCCAACATACCTGATATTAATAAATTTAATTTATAACCTTGCTTCCATATGTAGCTGAAACAAGAATGCATTTATAAACTAATATATATTCTTTATATCTATATAGAAATACCAGAATAAGAACTGTCAGAGATAGATAGGCAAACAAAAGAGTCTAAGTCTCTGTGGTCAGAGGAAACACCCATTGTAGGTAATCTCGACTCTTTTACTATTCCCAAATAAAGCTTTGCTATTGTAAAAGTCCTGCCAGTAGAGGACAAAACATAGCATCTATTGATATGGGCACTGTACTTTAAATTTGTCTATGTCATTGATCCAAAATTATGTGAACACTAGATATGAGGGAGATGCAAACTAACAAGGAACAATAGCGAACCATAATTTCTCCCCTCCCAAAGGATAAGAGGTCTCTGAAAAGCTAATTTCTTATTAATTTTACTTAAGCAATAAAGTAAGACCTTCTGACTACTTTATGCTAAAATTTGTGTTTTCCATGAATGGCTGAAGTTATAACGAATTGCTTGTAAGTATAAGTGCATTAATATGTTTTTTCTCTAGCTATATCCCTAAAGTTGTTGCTTAGGTTCTTAAAAACAGTAATTAAGCGAGAAAAAATCTTGAATTTGTTTAAATACAGACAGAGATAATACATTCAAAATACTCTTTTGAACTCATATTTGAAATATTTTAAATGTCTCATGAGACTCACTCATCTATGAAGTTATGTATGAACTTACTTGCATTGATTAATATATTTAATAAATTATATCTTTTAAATTTAAGTATATGATTTTTTTTTCTTTAGGCCAAATCAGGTATCAGACTGATCATATCAAAACTATAATAAATAGGGTACTGAAGAAGTAAGTGTATGGAAATTCTCTCCCCATAATTTTTTTATTGGCTTTTTTTCATACATAAACATAATGCTGTTTGGCACTCAAGTTAAAGCTTGTCTATATTTGATACTAATGTCACTTGAATATCATGGGCCTGACTCTGTTGCTTGCTTCTATGTTAAATTAGTAATATTTAAAGAGAACAAATATGGAATGAGTCAACTAAAGTGGCTAATTTTACGACTATGATAAACAAATTATATGGCAACTAGCAAACTTGTATGATTACTTCAGTAGTATGAGAGTCGGACATATAAAGGTGGGTCTCACATTGGTCAAAGAAATATGACACTTATTTTTTATCAGATCCATCAAAGTATTTACTGTAAATGACTAACAACACATCCATGAATATATCAGAAGATTTAATGAGAACTTTTTAATTTCGCAACATATGAATTTATTTCACAGCATATTTCAACTGAGAAATTACATTCTAGACCAAGCCAAATCCAAAAATGCTGGAGAATTCCTGGAAGCCTGGTACTCTGACTAATTGGACATCAATAGGCACATAGACATAAACAACATGTACACAGTATACAAGAGATAATCAAGAAACCAAAAAACCCAAAACACCTTTTCACCAGCAGTCAACACCCAGATGAGCTTAGATTAACATCAGACCAATAATCAAGAAGTAAACAATCCTCAATTAAGGAACTGCCAAACAAGCAAACAGTAAACAGGCCATTAAAAAAAAAACCACCAAGATAATGCCCACCAAAACTGACAGGACCAGCCACTAGAATACAAATTCAGAAAAATTTCCTTCTAGCACTGGTGATATTACCTAATTTGGGTAATGAAACATCTACCAGAAAACAACCAAACTCAGAGACCACCAAGTAACCCTCATTTTAACCCTGAGTTTCAATTATTGTCCTTTTTCCTTTGAAAAAAGAATCTTGCAAGTTTCATGCTGCTCTATTTAGATTTAAAGTACATTTGTTTTTTAGTGTCAAATTCCCATATTTGAGTTATCCAAATGGACACCATAATATTATAAGTAACTTGCTACTGCAGGATTATGCAGTCCAAAAATTCCAATATTTTGAAATACACGTGCCATATAACTAAATGGACTAAACATTTGCTCTATGAAAAAGTAGCACCATGCGAAAGAGACCAGGAATGCAGGTCAACATAGGGAAGGAGTGAAACCTCCAAGACCAATTGGATTACATCCCAGGGTTCTGAAGGACTTGGCAGATATGATCCTGGAATCAGTTTCTGCACCAGTGGTGACAATAGGACATGTATCCCAGGGTAGTGTTATACTGTTACAGGATCTAATCTGGGTCAGTCACTGTCACCAGGAACAGAGGTTGGGACGAGCAGGCACAAAAACAGTCAGGGAAGTGACTGAACCTGAGAAATGGACCCTTGTCAATAAGCAGGAGTGCTGATTTACCACGAAGTTACCAAGTATTTAGGAGGTGAGGGCTTGGCAGCACAAGCAAACAACAACCAAACACTTAATAGTCAATCATCAACATCCCAATTAACATCTAAAAAATCACATAAACAGGCACCATATAAATACCACACAGAACAGCCAAAAGCACTTACTCTATCATAGAGTAGCTCCCTGAAGATAGGCTCCAGTAGGAGTCCAAAAGCTCAGAAGACAAAACTTCTGGTCCTGGTGACCAACCCTGACTGGATCTCCAAAATAGGATAGATCAGCATTTTTTCCTGTTTAAGAACTAACATATCACAACCATAAATGTTTGTTTGTGTATTTATGTTTATTTTCTCATAGGGCTAATCAGTATTAATGTACCGTGTTAACTATGTGTGCATTGTCTGTGAGTTTCTAATTTATTGCATTTATTTTTCCAGTTTATACATAGCCAAAACTAAGCAATATGATAAAAGATCAAATTATTACTAAAATAAGGACCAGATGGAAACACTGTCTCCTGCTCAAAACTAATTTTTTAGCAGTCAGGTAGAATAAATTGAACATTTATTATAACACAAATGAAGCTTTGAATGTATTTGACATTCAATAGTTTCAAAAATTCTCTCATAATGGCTCCATTTTTAAAAACTAAACCAAATCTACTTATCCAAGTTTCCATGTCATGGAAATACATTATTAAAGTATTTTGCTTTGTCAGCTTGGAATAACCTGACATCTGTGTACGGATATTTATGAGACTCTTAACAGGATGAGTCCTTATGTGCTGCTTCCATGTGTCCCTGTCTTTCTGCTTCTCCTTATGTTAGATCTGACTGTTTTTTTATGCACTAGGAAGCAGGTGGTGAGCTGCATATGTATTGTTAGCAATAACAACTTTTAAAAAGAAAACCAAAACATCCAAAAGAGTAAAACTAAAATCCTCCCACCAGAGGTCTATCACCCAACTGATCTCTAGGAAAAGAAACAGGTTTAAGGGCTTACCTGAATTGTTGCCTTCTCTGGAGGATGCTGTTCCAGAGAGCAAGTATTGCAATAGGAAACTGAATAACATCAATTAAAATCATGATACTGTAGTATTCTTTATGTACAATATATTATCCTAATACATTATCCTTTGCAAATCCCTTCCACAATTACAATGAAAAACTCCAGATATCACAGACACTTTTGTTAGTTTCTTTAGTTGGTTAATTTTAGTTAATTGTATGCTGAAAAAAAAATATTACACTTTTTTAGTTACACTTTTATCAATGTAAGCGATAATCGATTAATGCACCCAAGTTTAGGAGACATACAATTAATTTGTAGGAAGATTTTTGAAGAGCCAGAAATTAACTAACAGAAGCTGAAAACAAGATGTCAAATGCTAGTTACTACAGATATATCAAGATTTAATTGCTGGTTCTTGGCAAGTCTGATAATAAATATTTGCACTGACAAATATTATTGAGATACAGAACTAACACTCTGGTAATACGAACATACTACATCAATTTAAT
The DNA here is from genome assembly GCF_049901715.1 of Pseudonaja textilis. Taxonomy (NCBI): domain Eukaryota; kingdom Metazoa; phylum Chordata; class Lepidosauria; order Squamata; family Elapidae; genus Pseudonaja; species Pseudonaja textilis. Next base: position 46,540,695 of record NC_141996.1, read on the forward strand.
CTGAGATACTTTGCTTATAAAACAACTTGCATAATCTTATCTCAAGTGCTGATAATATGACACTGTACTGTAAACCTTTTGCAGTGGTTACTATCTGGGAAAAAAGGCAGGTTGGATCATAATTGATGGGTGACACAAGTGCTTGATGAAGTAATGAAACATCTTTTTGGGAAAGACTGTATGTGAATTTATATTTTTAATTTGCCATTATCCATGGAAATAATATGAGCCCCGCTTTACCTTAACAGAGGCCAATCACCTCCCTTGTTTGAACTTTGGACAATCTGCATCTTTCTCCTGCAGTGGAGTTGTGAACATCATATTCACACACAAACATACGCACACACACACATACACACACACATATGTTGTGGCCCCGATTCCTGAGCCTATGCTGTCAGAGGAAGAAGACCTGGAAGATGAGGAGGAGGAACTGGGGATGTCTTCCTCCCCAGGACCTTCCTCTCTGGCAATGCCTTCCTCCCTGATAATGCCTCAGCTTTCATCAGACAACCGAGAGGAACAGCCTGAGATTAATCAGGAGGAAGGCATATCGGAGCAGCCCCTGAGAGGAAGTAAAGAGGAAGAGTGTTGGCTTGATCCTAAGCAGCATCGTAGGGAGAAATGTGAGCAGCAACGTAAGGAAGCGTGGGAGGGTCAGAGAGTGAGCTGAGTCATTGATCCACAACCCACAGGGGGTAAAAGTGGGTGTGTTTTCGGCTGGAACTTTGTACAGGACAAAGTTTAATCTTACTTCAGATTTTCTTCATGAATGATTTTTGTGGACTGCCTTGTAATTTTCTGTGAGTAGGTTTTTATTTGTTATCAATTTGGACTTGGCAGGCAGAGCGTGTTGGAATGCCAAGGATATTATCAGTTCCAAAGAATTAACTCTGTGAAGTCTGAGCCAGCTTGCCTGCCTGTGTTTGTGTGAGTTTGTATTCTTTCATCTTTTGGGAAAGAAGAAAAGTGAGACAGAACATACATACATACATACATACATACATACATCTTAAATATTTGTAGAATTTAAGTCAATCAAGTCAATTTTTGAATAAAGTACTTGTAATATCAAATATGGAGACCAGAACACCCCCCCTCCAGACCCGGCACCTATATGAGGGCCCAGAGGTCTGTAATGGATAATTAGATCAATTTAGTTGCACTTATTGCCTGTGGAATCCAGCAGTTCAAGTCCTCTATCATCCAGTGGACTGGTAGTAGGGACCCCCCCTTCCCAGGCCCCCAAGAAGGGAAACCTTGTTGGGTAACTTGCCTCACAGACAATAACAATTACTCAGCAAATTTAACCATGCGGCCTTTAAAATGGCGGCTGCCTCGTAGCAGAATGAAAATGAAAGCAGCCATCACTCCCTGTCCTGCTGAAAGCAAAACCGCTCAGCAGGAAGGCACAGGGGCTAATTCCCTGCCCTGTTCTGCGGGGAAAGCCTCGTAATAAAAGGAAATAAAGGCTGCACTGTTTAAATTGAGGCTCCAAGCCTCGAAGAAACAGAGCGTTTACTCAGCCGGCTGGGAGATCAGAGAGACAAGCCTCCTTGTTGAGAAGTTTAAGGCAGCAGCTCTGAAATGAGAGGCTTTTAGCCTAAGGGCAGATCGGAATGATAAGCCTCCGTGTTTATGAGGCTTTAGCCTCGGGAGGCTGGAATGCTTGTAAAAAATGAGCGAAATGACTTTTGGAGGTTCCCAAGGGTGGTGGGGGAAGCTGGTGACAGAAACTATGGTACCTGACCTGAGAAATAAATCAGCTAAATCAGCTAAATCACCAGTGTTCTGTTCTGACCAGGAAAATAACAACACAACCTATCTGAAGAAAGGCTGAGCTAAAACTGGGGACGCTAAGGAGGAGTCTTATAGAGGAGCCTTCCTAGAAGAGACTGAAGCACCTCCCAACACTGGATGCTCTGAACAGCTCATGGGAGAAATGTAACATTACAAATAGGATAATAATGCTGTCATGTTTTTAAATAAAGGAACCCTAAAAAATCTGTTAGTCTGACAATTAAGGTATCTAATGACTACTTTACTGGAATTATGTGAAAATATTTTATACTGGCTACTCAACATTGCCTACATTAGAAGAAATTTGACATCCATACAATTCTAGTGGGATACATGTTGAACTTTATTGGTGGAAGCATGTTGAACTTGATTTGTGGAAGGATGAAGTATAATTGTGATCACTTTAGTACTCATGATTTTAATAGTTCTTGGCAACAGGAACCCTTTACATGAAATCTATACCTTTACTGATACTGGTTTGTAACTGAATTTGCATCTGTACTTTGTTTTCATTGGAATGGTTTTTTATTGTAGCACAGAAGCATATTGATAGCAATCTTTCTTTGTCCAACTTCCATTTGATAAGTAATATGAGGCAGAAGAAGGCAATAATATTGAGTTGTTCCTTTATCAGTAAAATCATTATAACAAAGGCAACTATAGAAGAACCATATGATGCAGAATTGAATTTTCTTAACTTATTGCATATTGCCATACTTTTTCTTAACAAGTATTTTGACTATCAAATCTAGCTATAAAGATAAACAATATCTTTATCATTTCTTCTTCTTTTTGTTAATGCTTTGGGCATCAGTGAGGAACAATTTTACATTCTTTTTGCAGTTTTGTGATCTCTTCTTTCAAAATGCTCACTCTTGATATATTCAAAATATTATATCCACCATCCATCCTATGATCAAAAGATTATTTTGAAGATTCAAGTATCATATATTTATTTATTTGCTCTTTTTTCCAGAACAATGGCATGTAGCCTTAAAAAGGAGCTATATATTTCAGCATAATAATTGTTTTGTACAATGTACTGGTCTTGAGAGGTTCTCCTCCTCCCTTTTAAAATTATTTCTGAATATAGCTAAAAAATTAACAGATGGCTAAAGAAATGGTTACCCTAGGGTATCATCTTGTTTGATGGGGTGTTTGGCTGTTTCTTTGCAATACAGAGCAGATGTTCTGGAAATGCCAGGAAATAAACAACCAACAAAATGAAGAGGAATCTTGTAATTTTTACAGGATCTCTTATTAATTAATAAGGACTACAAGTATACAATATCTTAATGATAGTGTTATTTAATCACAGAATCTAAATTATACATTAGGTACTCTTGAAAGAATTCTGCAGAAAAGTACAGGTCTATCACCAGGCAGATTCTAATATAAATCTAATTATTTTTGATGATTATTTTTCTTACATAAAGAAAGCCAAATGAGGGTGTACATGTCTTTCTGATGCAGGAAAAGATAATGTTTTTGTCTCCTTTATTTATTCCAGATGATAAAACCTAGTTTGGCTATAAGAAGAAGGCATAACCCAATAATGCATACTCATAGATGGCAAAGATGAATAAGGTTTCATTTAATTCAAGGCAAAACAACAAATAAACAAAATTTATATCTGCTGGATATAAAGAAGTTTAATACCTTCTACCAGCCAATGTTCAATATAAGAGCTCATGTTGTTGAACTGACAATTTCTCTTTTATTGGTGAATTCATAAGAATAATTTTTAGACACCTTTTCAAGGAACTTCCTATCACTGATGTTTTCCCCAATGGTTCTATTACTTTTAGCACTTTATTTTGAAACTAGAAAATAAAATGCTGCACAGTAATTGAAATAGTCATTGAGCAGGTGAAAATTTTGTTCAGGTTGAAGGAAAGTACAGTGTATAGCCTTTGTAATGATCTTAAGTATATGTTAAGTCTACATGTGTCAACACTTACAAATTGGTATGTACAATTATTTGAAATATTCTTTATATTCAGGAATTTATGGACCAATTATATCATCTTTCATTCTAATTATTTTCCTTTTCTATTTTGTAGAAGGGGGACAAAATCTATTATTTAGGAAATTGGAATTCTTGATGCACAAATATATAGATATGTTTGAGTCACAGTTTTCAATACTTCATAGTATGAAAAGAATCAATTCTGACACAGGCAGAAAATTAGATGAGCTAGTAAAAACAGATAGTACACAAAAAATATTTAATAGGATTTACGGTATATCGGGGTTTATTGTTATGCTTTTAATTCTTCAGATTTGGTTAATATAAGAATCTTTATTTTGGTTAGAGAAGTAATGTTAGATTTAGGTAAGTAGCCTAAGAGCTGAGCCTGTACTGTGTACAGGCTCTGGGTTTTCATAGCCTGATACCACTACTTGGTTTAAGTTGGAAGCTTAATAGTTCCTTCTGCCACCACACTTCTTCACTATGAGTCACACCTGGACTTTCTTCCCTATCTCTAACATGTGTGTGAGAGAGATGGAGTTCTCGCAATTTGTGTTGCCATTCTGAAAATTAAAGGGTCAAAAATGCAAATGTTGAAATTATTTCAAGAATGCTACCTTCTGGGTATCTAAACTAATTCAAATCCCCAGAGGTTGTGGGAGGAGCTGCTGGCTGCTTGTGAAGAAAGCAGAGGGTGAGTAGAAAAGAGAGAGGCGGTTTGAATTGCTTCCATTGCATTTCAAATTCCCAGAGGTTGTGGGAGGAGCTGCTGGCTGCTTGTGAAGGAAGCAGAGGGCAAGTAGAAAAGAGAGAGGAAGTTTGAATTGTTTCCATTGCATTTCAAATTCCCAGAGGTTGTAGGAGGAACTGCTGGCTGCTTGTGAGGGAAGCAGAAGGTGAGTAGAAAGGAGAAAGATAGTGGCCTAATGACACGTGAATCACATAACTATAAACCAAGAATACCAATAAGACATTTAGGGTAAGTGCGCTTGAGATTGTGATTTTATTTTATTTCAAAATGACCAGCTTAGTTCAGTGTAATATTTGTTTTACAGCTGTCTTTCACAGTACTCTTTTCAAACTTGGATACTGTCCTCTTTATAAAAAAATTACCAGTCTACATGCACAGATTACCTATCTAGAATCTCTAATCTGTGCTCTCCAAGCAGAAATTAGGTGCCCAAACCAGCCATCTATTGAGCTGCCGTGCTACCAGCCCCCACTACCACAAAGATCCTACAGGAAAAGGGCAGTATGGACAACTGTGGGATCTGGCAGGGTGAGAACTGTTGACCATAAACACAAAGCTTTTGCTGTGTCCCAGCATAACAGATACAGTGCCCTTGCTGACCTTAATAGGGACACTAAAGTGACAGGTCAAGGTAGTTGTGATAATGATAACTCAAGTAACCCAGGGATCACGGTCCTAGAAGAAGAACTTACTTTGGAAAGGAAAAAGTGTGAATCAGGTATTACGCACCAGTCATACAAGAAGAACAAGACATCCAAAAAGAGAAGCCACCTTCTGGTTGGGGACTCAGTTGTAAGGGATGTAAATTTAGGAAAGGATACTGAGGTTTGAAAGAGGTTAGGTGTCTACCAGGTGCTACTGTCAGCAGAGACAAGAAGCGTATTCTTAAGATAGTCAAGAATGCCAGCAAGGATTGTGATGTTGAAGCTATTAGACATCTTGGTACAAATGATCTATCCCAGAAGGATGTACTTTCTGTTCAGAAAGACTTCCAGAGCTTGGGGTATGAACTTAGTAATATAGGTTGTAGGCTTATCTTTGCAGAGGTTCTACCAGTATACAAGGAACAAAAAGGGAAAGAGCAGTGTGTAGCAGAGCTTAATGTGTGGCTAAAGGAGTGGTGTAAAAGGGAAGGCTTTGGCTTTATTAGTCATGATGTCTGCAGCTAGTCCAATGAAAAACTGTACAAAAGAGATGGTTTGCATCCATCAAAGAAAGGGACTGAGTTACTTGGCATTAAATTCACAGATTCCCTGGATAAACATTTAAATTGAAAAGCGGGGACAAAGAATTAATGGATTCAGAACATTTCTGTCCCCTAAAATGAATAAGGATAGCAGCGCATGCAAAATAGATGTTTGTGCAGGTAAGATTATCAAACTTGATGCCAACCAAAATCAAGCATTTAATAGTGAGTGCCATACCATGTGCACTAATCAAACAAGTGGCAAGAAAGTAGGGGCAGGAAGGCACAACACATGTTATGTAGACAGTAAACACAGTGTCAGACGTAAAGATCTCAAGTGACTATATACAAATGCACAAAGCCTGGGGAACAAACAGGGTGAACTCAAACTACGAATACATGAAGGTAAATATGATATAGTTGGAATAACAGTAACTTTGTGGGATAAAACCAATGACTTGAACATACCAGTAGAAGGATACAAACTGTTAAAAAAAACAGACCCCATAAAAGAGGAGGTGGCACTGTATGTAAAGGACCACTATATTGCTAGAGAAATGCATGAAACCAAAGATGAAAATCTCCTAGAATGCATATGGGTCAGTGTAAAAGAAAAAAAGAATGACATGGCCATAGGTGTATATTATAGGCCACCCAAACAAGCAGAAAAAACAGATGACCTTTTTGCCAGCCAACTAACAAACATATGCAGGAAACACAATAGTAATGGGAGGCTTCAATTATCCTGATATTAATTGGAAAACTAATTCTGCTCCAGGGGAGAAATCAAATAAGTTCCTAACCAACCTGACAACTTTGTTGTCCAAAAGGTAGAGGGTGAAACTAGAGGGACAGCCATACTGGACTTAATTCTTACAAACAGAGAAGAAGTGATAGAGGGAGTTGAAACTGCAGGAACCTTGGGTGAGAGTGACCATGTCATACTAGAATTCAACATAACACAAACACAAGCAACAGAACATAATGACACCAGAGTCTTGGACTTTAAAAGAGCTGATTTCAATAAACTCAGAGAGAACTTGGGAAAGATTCTATGGATGAAAATCCTAAAGGGGAAAACTCAAGAATCTTGGGAAACTCTGAAAAGTACCACCATAGAAGTCCAGACAAGCACAATACCACTGAGAAAGAAAAACAAGAAATCCAAGAAGAAACCAGCATGGCTGCACAAAGATTTCTCTGGCAAATTGAAAGAAAAAAAAGGACAAGTACAAAAAATGGAAAGAAGGACATTCAACTAAGGCAGAATTATCAGCAGATAGCCAGAATCTGCAAAGACGAAGTCAGGAAAGCAAAGGCTCAGAACGAACCAAGACTTGCAACAAAAGTCAAAGATAATAAAAAAAAAAGTTTCTTCTAACATAAATAACAAGAAAAAAAATCAAGGAAACAGTTGGTCCACTAAAGAGAGAAGATGGCAAGGAAGTAACAGGCAACAGAGAGAAAGCAGAACTGCTTAACTCATTCTTTGCATCTGTCTTCACGCCAAAAGAAACTATAGCTCAACCCACCAAAAACATAACTGTAAAAGACGGAACAGAAATAAAAGGTAAAATAAGCAAAAAAAATAGTAAGAGAATACCTGTCTGATCTTGATAAACAAATCACCAAGACCTGATGGATTACATCCCAGAGTTTTAAAGGAGCTGGCAGAGGTCATCTCAGAACCATTTCACCATATCTTTCAAAAATCCTGGAGCACCGAGGAACTACCAGAGGACTGGAAAAGAGCTGATGTGGTTCCCATCTTCAAAAAAAGGGGGAAAAAAAACAGACCCAGGAAACTACAGTCCAATCACCCTAACATCAATACCTGGGAAGATACTGGAAAAGATAATAAAAAAAACAGATCTGCCAACATCTAGAAACAAATAAAGTAATAACTAGCAGTCTTTGTAAAAAACAGATCATGCCAAACCAATCTTATTTCATTCTTCAACACAGTGACTAATTTAGTAGATCAGCAAAATACTGTGGATATAATATATTTAGATTTCAGCAAGGCATTTGACAAAGGAGACCACAACCTACTTCTTAGTAAGATAGAAAAAAGTAGAATAGATAGCACCACCAATAGATGGACTCGCATCTGGCTGGCAAACTGTACTCAACGAGTAGTCCTTAATGGGTCTAAGTCTACATGGAGGGAAGTAAGCAGTGGGGTGCCACAAGTTTCCGTCTTAGGCCCAGTTCTCTTCAATATCTTCTTTAACAACTTAGATGTGGGAGTAGAAGGGGAACTTACCAAATTTGCAGATGATACTAAGCTGGCAGAATAGCTAATACCCAAGAAGATAGGCTCAAGATCTAGATGGATCTTGACAGACTAGAACACTGGGCCCTATCTAATAAAATGAAATTCAATGTAGAGAAAAGTAAAGTCCTACTTAGGCAAGAAAAACCAAAATTACACATACAGACTGGGTGGAACCAGGCTCAATAGCAGTAACTGTGAGAGGGATCTTGGAGTCTTAGTGGACAACTAGCTAAATATGAGCCAGCAGTGTGCAGAAGCAGCCAAAAAAGCTAATGCAATCCTAAATTGTATTAACAGAGGGATACAATCAAGATCAAGGGAAGTACTAATACCACTGTGTAAAGCCTTAGTAAGACCACACCGAGAGTACTGCATCCAGTTTTGTTCACCACATTATAAAAAAGATGTTGACACTCTAGAAAAAGTACAGAGAAGAACAACCAGGATGATTAGGGGACTGGAGGCTAAAACATAAAACAAACGGTTGCAGGAACTGGGCTTGGCTAGTCTAGTAAAGAGAAGGACCAGGGGAGACATGATAATGGTCTTCCAATATTTGAGGGGCTGCCACAGAGAGGAAGGGGTCAAGCTATTTTATAAAGCACCTGTAGGCCAGACAAGGAATAATGGATGGAAACTGAACAAGGAGAGATTTAACCTGGAAATAAGGAGAAACTTTCTGACAGTGAGAACAATCAACCAATGGAACAGCTTGCCCTTGGAAGTTGTGGGAGCACCATCACTTGAGACTTTCAAGAAGAGATTGGACTGCCATTTGTCAGAAATGGTGTAGGGTTTCCCCCTGGGCGGGGCCTTGGACTAGATGACCTACAACATCCCTTCCAACTCTGATTATCTGTTAATCTGTTAAACTAAAGGTTTTGTAACTATAGGTTTCAGCCCTTCCCTTGTCTTTGAGACATACCTTAGACCAATCCCACTGATCACGACAGGGTTTTTTTCTTTTTTTGCAAAATCCAAATCAATATATCAGCGCTCACCATAGATAACATAAATTCTGCTTTATTTTAATTCTACAATATTACTGAATTTAGTAGACTTTTATAAATTGAATAACTTAAAAACTGGAAAACTGATGTCTCCATTATTCCAACAGCCAAAGCATAAAGAACAATCCTTAGGATCTGAAATTCCACATAAAAAATAATATTAATGTCAATTTATTTAAGACACTACACTGGAATTAACATAGACAACTATGGGGAAAAAAAGTTTTTCTCGGTGCTATAAATGTCAAGACTGGATTACTACTAGACTAGGATGTTCAACGATATTTCCCCCAGAGAGCAAAAATAAATAAATAAATAAATGCTAGGCTAAGAAGGAGATAGAATAATATATTCCTGGGATTAGGTTGACAACTATGAGGAGAGTTGTAGAAGCAAAATCTGTGGGCACTTGAAACATTAAGAAACTTTAAAAGGAGATCAGTAACTAATTAGGTTATATTTGTTAAGTTAGGCTTATAAGTATTCACATATGCACTCTTCTGGAATAGAAAAAGGGCATTACATCCAAACAGAAAACATTATTGGTTTGCCTATTTGTAATAAGAATATTTGTTTTAAGTGACATGTCAACTTTATGTGTGTCTCAATTAGTTACTATTGCTTTCGACCTTCCAACAGCAAAAATGTACATTGATTAAAAGTGATATTGTTTTCACCATGTTTTCACAATTTGGATCAGAAGATCTCATGAAAAGGATTAATCTATTATTTGATATAATAACAGCATTATTCAATTCCTGCTACTCTAATCTTCTGCATGTCCCCCAGATTGTCTAATTTAATAGTCCAAAATTTCTTATACAATTTAAAACATTAGAGTGAGAAGGAAGATCCTTGCTGAATTTTACGTCATCTTAATTGTAGGGGAAATATCACAATAGTAACTATTCAAGCAGAATAATTATTTTGATTAAGAATATTGGAAATCAATTTTTATTAAAGCATAAAAATTAACTACTTTTATATAGGACATCAACTCTATCTCAAGCAGGATGTTTCTAACTAAAGCATGGATTTGAACGTGTAACTAAAGGTGTATTTCCCAGATCTTCCCTTTCTGGAACATAGAAAAAAAAACCTTTTGTCTTCTCAAATTGAGAAAGGTGAGAAATCTCGGGGGAGGGGTGGGGGACAGATGTAACTAAAGTGAGGGAAAAAAAATGAAGGCCACATTTATCTTCCAACCTCAGATTTAAGTGGAATTTGCAGGAAAAATGCAGGAATTTTCAGAAAAAAAAATCCTGGTTATAAATTGGCCCAGAGATAACATTCATTACATTTGTCACCATTTCTTTAGAGCAGGGTTGTCAAACTCGTGTCATCATGGTGACATCATAGGAAAAAAACCCTTCACTAAACTGGACAGGGGCGGGGCCAGTATGTGACGCATCCAGCCCCACAGGCTGTGAGTTTGACACCCCTGCTCTAGAGGAATAGACAAAAATTAAATAACCAGTGGGTTATAATTTGATCTTTGGTTTGATGTATATTTTTCTCTATATTTGATTGTCTCTTAAATTTATGTTCTCTTTATTCTGAGTAAATTGCACCATAAATAAAACTTGGAACATCTTAAAACAGTTTCCTCTTTGAAAAAAGAAGATCCATTCCATGTTGTGATCTGCCAGAAACTTAAATCCTTCTGTACAGCTTTATATGGAAGATTTCCTTAAAATGTTTATCTGAGGAGTTTTTTTAATGCTTTCCCCATCCATAGGGCATCTTGGGGGATGGGGTGGGGGGCTGTTAAATTTCAAATCCACTCAATCTCTTGTCCAAAGAGAAATATTTTCAAAACAGTATAATCTTTAATACATGTTCTATGAGCTTGATAAATATGAGCCATATAGAATTGAGGAAGCAAAGCAAATTCCCATTTGTTTGATAGAACATTTGGTGGTTTATTGTTTTATTTTAATTTTGTAGATTTTATTTTAACTCAAAACTAACTAATTTAAAAAGTTGACAAATTAAGAGGCAATTGTATTGGGTTATTTCTAATTGTTTGATAAAAAGGTATCATACAGTTTAATCCCCCAAATTATACTTATCAGCATATGACCCATCGAATTTAGCCAAAAAATGTTTCCTCAAGAAATATTTCTACATATTTCAGAAAACAGAAGCAAATAAAAAAGCTGACATAATGATAACAACTGACTATTTTACTAAAAGTCTTATATCTGTTTGATTGTTAGTAATCTTCAGTTAGACAAAATGGTGCATCATAAGGCAACATTTTTTAATCAACATACCTCAAATTGACTAATTTACAGAATGCATTCAAACTCTGAGACCCATGACTCCCATGGGATTTAAATTTTGCAAATTTGTAGCTGCATCAACGATGCTATGTTGACATGCCATCACCATAGCTGTGGTCACATGATTGTCATTTCCAATGCTTCCTGCCAGTTTTCCACAAGTGGGGAACCCAGTAGGAAGTTACAAATCTAAGGCTATCAAATAAGTAAATGGCTGCTTATGAGTGGGGAAGGAAGACAGGGAAAGTGTGACAGAGATGGCTGGGAAGGTGCATAGGAGTAACATGAGAGGCATGGCATAGTTCTGAATGGTGCAGGAAAATGCAAGTTGGGGAGATTTCTCAAGAGGTGTAGTGAGGATCTGGGAGGATATATGAGGGTGCAACACAGATCAGGGAGGGTGAACAAGGGTGCAGTCAAGGGAGATTACGTGAAAGTGCACAAGGATATGAAGGGGCATATGAAGTGTGTATTTTTGATGGTCAGAGAGAATATGCAAGGGTATGAAAGTAGCTGATAATGAAATATCTCTGAAATGATGACTAGATGGATCAAATGGTTGTCTAGTAACTAACTATGACAACTGTAACCCAAACTATAAATAAAATATAATCATAACTATATGGAAACCAATGTGGTACTGTGGTTAAAGTACTGGACTAAGAGCAGGGAGGCCAGATTCTATTTCTTCTTTTGCAAGGAACCTAAAGGTGTCACTCTGAGCCAGTCCCTCTGTCTCATCTCAAGACTGAAAAGATAAAAATCATCTATTTGCAAAGCCGAACTGACCAGGATAGCAGTGTACAGTCCTTAAATGTGGAGACGACTATCTGCGATGCATTGATGTAGTTGTTACTGATTTCAGTATACTCTTTAATATGCCAACACACAATGACCAACAACAGAACTAGAAAGTGATAAAATAGCTGACATATAACTGAATTATAACTGATGTTATGTCTATCAATAGTGAGAAGAGTGGCACATAACTTTAATAAAATAAATAATTTAAATGTAAATACAAATTTTAAAATAATTCAAACTTCCTCTCATTTTACAAAATAATTTCTTTAAATGACAAAATGTTAATCTGAAAATTAAACGTATTAACAAAATATCATTACTGTAAAAAAAGTTGGAGGAATCTTTATTTGGGCTACCCCATTATTAAATGAAATGGGAGATAAAAATATCTCATAAGCAAAAGAAACGGCTCTCTTTCTGTGTCTCTTCTCCCTTCCATTATGCAGCCAACCTTTTCCAATCTGTACATTTTAGCTTCAGCTTTTGATGAAGTAAACTGTTAAGCTAAGAAGAGTGGCTTCAGGGGAAGTTGTCCTCCTGCCTCCCCAGAGCTCAAAGTTTTGCTGAAATTCAATTAAGTTATCAATGTGCAATTATTTTGGCTCCATGGCTTGCCTCTGGTCTTGCAGCTACAGATTTTTTTTGAGCTTTTAGTTAAGATTCATGTTATCAACAGAAGGTTTTCACAATGGGCAGCTAAAGTGGATTTTTTTTTTTGGTGGGGAAGAAGAATGCTGGTACTCAAAGAAAGGCAAAAGAGTAAATTGCTACTGAGCTATCTGGGGAGACTTTGGAAGAACAAACTTTGGTGAACAAAAATAGTTATCACTGTTACATACAGGAGACATTACATTTGTAACACATTGCTTGAGAGTGCTGTGTAATGAAAATTTACTTGTCTGAGTCCTTAATGGAACTACATCTACATGGAGGGAAATACGCAATGGAATACCTCAAGGCTCTGTCTTAAGTCCAGTACTCTTCAATATCTTCATCAATAATTTAGATGAGGGGATAGAAGGAGAACTACTCAAATTTGCAGACAATACCAAGCTGGAGCCAACATTCCAGAACATAAGCTCAAGATTCAGAAGCATCTTGAACAGAGATGAACACGGGGCCCAATCTAACAAAATGAAATTCATAGATGAGAAAAGTAAGGCTCTACATTTAGGCAAGAAAAACCAGATAACAGTTAACATATAATCAGACTTGGAAGGGACCTTGTAGGTCATCTAGTCCAACCTCCTGCCCAAGCAGGAGACCCTATGCCATTTCTGACAAATGGCAGTCCAATCTCTTCTTGAAAGTCACAAGTGATGGCTTCCACAACTTCCGAGGGCAAGCTGTTCCATTGGTTGATTGTTCTCACTGTCAGAAAGTTTCTCCTTATTTCCAGGTTAAATCTCTCCTTATTCAGTTTCCATCCATTATTCCTTGTCTAGCTTACAGGCATTTTAGAAAATAGCTTGACCCCTTCCTCGCTGTGGCAACCCCTCAAATATTGGAACACTACTATCATGTCTCCCCTGCTCCTTCTCTTCACTAGACTAGCTATGCCCAGTTCCTATAACCATTCTTCATATGTTTTAGTCTCCAGTCCCTTAATCATCCTTGTTGCTCTTCTCTGTACTTTTTCTAGAGTCTCAACATCTTTTTTATATTGTGGTGAGCAAAACTGGATGCAGTACTCTAGGTGTGGTCTTACTAAAGCTTTATAGAGTGGTATTAGTACCTCACTTGAGGTACTTGATTGTATTCCTCTGTTAATACAATTTAGGATTCCATTAGCCTTTTTGGCTGCTGCTGCACACTACTGGTTCATATTTATCTGGTTGTCCACTAAGACTCCAAGATCCCTCTCACAGTTACTGCTATTGAGCCTGGTTTCACCCAGTCTATATGTGTGCTTTTGGTTTTTCTTGCCTAAGTGTAGGACTTTACTTTTCTCTACATTGAAATTCATTTTTTTAGATATGGCCCAGTGTTCTAGTCTGCCAAGATCCATCTGGATCTTGAGCCTATCTTCTATTCCTGCCAGCTTAGTATCATCTGCAAATTTGATAAGTTCCCCTTCTATTCCCTCATCTAACTTGTTAATGAAGATATTGAAGAATACTAGGCCTAAGACGGAATCTTGTGGCACCCCACTGCTTACTTCCCTCCATGTAGACTTACACCCATTAAGGACTACTCATTGAGTACCGTTTGTCAGCCATTTGCAAAATCCATCTGGTGGTGGTGATATCTATCCCACTTCTTTCTAGCTTACTAAGAAGTAGGTCGTGGTCTACTTTGTCAAATGCTTTGCTGAAATCTAAGTATATTATGTCCACAGTATTTCGCTGATCTACTAATTTAGTCATTATGTTGAAGAATGAAATAAGATTGGTTTGGCATGATATGTTTTTTACAAACCCGTGCTGACTGCTACTTATTACTTTACTTGTTTCTAGATGTTGGCAGATCTGTTTTTTTTATTATCTTTTCCAGTATCTTCCTGGGTATTGATGTTAGGGTAATTGGTCTGTAGTTTCATGGGTCTGTTTCTCATCTCTTTCTTGAAGATGGGAACCACATCAGCTCTTTTCCAGTCCTCTGGGAGTTCCCCGGTGCTCCAGGATTTTTGAAAGATATTTATTTTTTATTCATTTATTTTATTTTGTTTGTCAATTGCTTACAAGATGATAGATATAAGTAAAAGCATAGTTATGAATACATGGATACATATAAGAAAAATAAAAGAAACAATAGGACAGGGGTGGTAGGCACATTGGTGCGCTTATGAACGCCCCCTACAGACTTCTTAGGAAAGGGGTGAGGTCAATAGTAGAAAGTCTAAGGTTAAAGTTTTTGGGGTTTGGGGAAGAAACCACAGAGTCAGGTAGAGTATTCCAGACATTGACCACTCTGTTGCTGAAGTCGTATTTCCTACAATCAAGTTTGGTGTAATTAATCTTGAGTTTGTACCTATAGTTTGCTCTTGTATTGTTATGGTTGAAGCTGAAGTATTCATTGACAGGAAGAACATTGCAATGTATGATTTTATATACTATACTTAGATTGGACTGAAGGTGGCGTAGTTCTAGGTTTTCAAGGTCTAGAATTTCGAGTCTGGTGGCATAAGGTATTCTGCAACGAGTAGTGGAGTGGAGAACTCTTCTTGTGAAATATTTCTGGACTTTCTCAACTGTGTTAATATCAGATACGTAATGTGGGTTCCAGACTGATGAGCTGTATTCAAGTATAGATCTAGCAAAAGTTTTGTATGCTCTAGTTAGTAGTGTGATATTACCAGAGAAGAAGCTACATAGGATTAGATTAACAACTCTTAATCCCTTTTTGGCTATGTAGTTACAGTGGGCTCTTGACTATTCAGCCTGTATTTTATTTTCTGATTATTTTTGCCAATATGTAAGACAGAGCATTTATTTGTTGAGATTTGAAGTTGCCATTTGTTTGACCATTCTGATACACAGTCAAGGTCTTTTTGAAGAGTAGCAGTATTGTCTGTGGTATTGAACAGTTTTTCATCATCAGCGAAGAGAACGCAGTTGTTCTTAATATGATCACAGAGGTCATTTATATACAATTATGCTTTAATTGTAAATTGCTTCTGGTTTTTGGAGTTGTTATTGGTACATATAGTTTGATGACTCTTTTAACTTCAAATAAAAATATGTTGTAATGGTCTTCAACAGTATTGCATCCAGTGAATAGAAATTGCCAATCAAGGGATGAGAGATCATTTGTCTATAAGATCATAGGTTTTTGAAGTTATAATTAGGGATCACATCGTTGTGTTGATTTTTATGTGGACGTATATTGAGACAAAAGTCTATCATGCTGTCTTCATTGTTGAATAAGGGTTCTTTAATTTGTATTCCATTAATTGAATTCAAACTATTGCAGAAGATGAGATCAAGGCAGTTGTTAAGTCTAGTATTGTTGGTTACTAGTTGTTCTAGTCCCAGGTTTGTTACAGCATTGCAGAAGTTTGCATGTATGGGTTCAGTTTTACACTCATTTACAGTCCAGTTAATGTGAGGTAGATTGAAGTCACCAAGAAAGGTAAAAGTGTGTGGGCAGGATGTTGCCCATGTTAGTGGTGAATTTAGCTTGTTTGCATGTTCGATGTCATAACAGGGGCTCTGTAACATAGTAAGAATCAAAATGTGATATTTAAGGACAGTTCACTGACGATGGTCTCAGAAAGAGTAAGCTCTTGGGTAACTTGGATGTTTTTTAAATGTAAGGACTTTTTATAGAAGATAGCAACACCATCTCCTCTACGGATTTCACGATCTGATCAGTGAACATGATAGTCTCTTACTGTGGTAATGGAGTCAGGGAGAGGTGCATTGAGCCATGTTTTACAGGCAAATATGATGTCAAATTTAGCCATATTTTAGTAAGAGGAGAAATTCAGGTATTTTATTCCCAAGGCTTCTTGCATTGAGTAGCTTGCATTTAAGGCCAGTTGTAGTTGAAATTGAGGTAGTTAGGGGCATGCATGCCTAGTTTTGAGTGATGGTGGGTTGGATGAGGTAGGGTTTGATGTGGAGTTGTGGGTTGTGTGACTTACTTTTGATACAATCAGCACAGTAGTCAATGTAGAGATCCTTCTCTCCATTGTCTACACATCTTTTGAGTTCCTTGCAGAGTTCACAAGAGTGGATTCTTTGCAGCATGGATAAGTCTGGTCTTGAGCAAACTTTTTTGTGGTTGGGATTGGTTTTTGCAATGGAATTTATTGTATGAATGAATATGCGTTTGCTGGACTCATTTTTGCAAACAACTCTACAAAATGTTGGGGCCACTGAGCCATCATTGTATTTGGACTCAGGGCCATCTCTGGTTACTTCAATGATATCTTCAGGAGAGATGTTTGTTGTATTTGAGTTGCTTATGATATTACAAACTTGGTGATGTCATCTGATTCGTTGGTGTCTTCAAGACCAAATAAGATGGCATTTGGACATTTGTGATCACATTCAATGGTGTCTCTGATGAGTAAGGAGATATCATTTGTGGAATTATTTGATGCGATAGTAATTATTTGTGGTTGTGGTTTCATGGTTATTTTTGGTTGTAGTTGTGATTGTAGTTGAGATAGTAGTTGTGGTAGTGGTTGTTGGGTTGGGATTTGATTTTGAGCTGATAGGTAGACGCTTATCAGGGCTGTATTTTTTTTCAAGAGAAATTAGGCTTTCTTGTATAATTGTTTCAAAACGTGTTGCTAAGCATTTTTCTACTGTGTGCATGAGTGAATCTATGCTATCAACTCTGTCAGGCAGGGTACTTGGTTTGTTTAGCTTAGGAAAACATGATGGACATAGACAAGGGAAAGTATCTGATGCTTTTAGCTAGGTCTTTGTTTAAGTTTAAGCGGGCAAGGTGGGCTTGATTGTCACATAGGTAGCATTTGATGTTATTTTCGCTTTCATTGATGGTTTTAAAACATCTGAAGCATGTACAGGAGTCTGGGAGGTCATTGGTAGAGATATTATTTTTTTGTTGTTGTTTGATAGTGGAGGATTTGGAGTTTCTGGAGTTTCTGGCTGGCATGGTCAATGACACTGGTACACTAAACAATTACAATAGCTAATTAATGTAATAGGCAGGCAGTTCCTTGATGAATGTTGGTAATTAATAAATATTAATTGATAAGTTAGAGAACAAAGCAAAAGTAAGATTACTTATTACTAAAATCAATCAATCAACTTATTACTAAGAATCAATCAATTAATAAACTAAATAATAAATGATACAGTATTAAATCTCTATCAGTTCAATGAATCAGTAAATTAGTGGTCATTTAACAATTAATTATTATACTATTATATGATAAATCAATTAATATAGACAAAGCATTATCTATAAATATTTGGTCTTAAGGTACTGAAATAGTGGAGGTAGTATAGTATTGGAGGTTTGTGGTGTAAAGTTCCTTTGTTTTTCCTTAAAGCCACGTTTTTTTGTTTTTGTTTTATTTTGTTTTTGTTTTAAAGGGGAAGCATTGCTGTTTGATAGATTTGAATGGAGAAGATTTGAATGAGCTCACCAATCATCTACTTTGGAGCTTGGAAAGGATGAGATTTGGGTGGGGGTTTAGTGGAGGTTGTCCAATCAGCTGAGTGGGAATTTAAATTCATGCTGACTAATCAGCTGGGTTGTTTAAATGGAGTTGGGTGATTTATATGGAGACTATCCATGAGTCTCCTTTGTTCTCCCCAATTGGTGGCCATTTAGAATTATTTTTGGTGCTTTGATTTAAATGGAGACTGTAGACATCATTCCAGTTCTTCCATCATCAGAATTCACAATCTATCTCAGTTTCAAAAGGCAGTTTTCCTGAATAAAAACCTTCTTCACACCTCTTCTTCTCATCTAGTCCCCCTTTTTTCCTCCTTTAATCACTCTTTTCTCAAGCTGCCATTTAACTTCCAGAGTTAGAAGGTAAAAACATAAATTGAGCCGTTGCCACTTAATCTCCACACTCACCCCTTCCACTCTGGAGTCTTTACTTTTTAAGTTGTTTCTGACTTGGGTCTATAGTAAATGTTCAAGCCATTTATCCGCTCCTTCCTCCCACTGAAAAATGCACCGTCGATCTATAAGGAGCCAGGGGAGACACTCACCCACAGTTGGGTAGCTTCTAAGCTTGCAGTTCTTGCTGGCAGTTGCCGCAAACCCACAGCTCTTTTGTTCCCCGCGTCAGCTTCCCTCTCCCGAGACCAGGCAGATTATTTAGACCAGGTAGCTTCTTTTCACTAGGCAGCTTTTTCCTCTCCAGGCAGCTGAAAGGAAAGCTGCTCAAGATGGGATTCCTGGACCCTGGCGGGAGTGCAGTGGTTCTGAGATGACCTCTGCCATCTCCTTTAAAACTCTGGGATGTAATCCACAGGCCCTGGTGATTTGTGTTCATCAAGATCAGACAGGTAGTTTCTTACTATTTTTTGTTTATTTTAACTTTTATTTCTGGTCTGTCTATTAGACTTATGTTTTTGGTGGGTTGAGCTATAGTTTGTTTTTGTGTGAAGACTGATGCAAAGAATGAGTTAAGCAGTTGCCTCTCTGTTGCCTGTTACTTCCTTGCCATTTTCTCTCTTTAGTGGACCGACTGTTTCCTTGATTTTTTGTCTTGTTATTTATGTTAGAAGAAACTTTTTTTTATTATCTTTGACTTTTGTTGCAAGTCTTGGTTCGTTCTGAGCCTTTGCTTTCCTGACTTCGTCTTTGCAGATTCTGGCTATCTGCTGATAATTCTGCCTTAGTTGTATGTCCTTCTTTCCATTTTTTGTA
This sequence comes from Pseudonaja textilis, assembly GCF_049901715.1. NCBI lineage: Eukaryota > Metazoa > Chordata > Lepidosauria > Squamata > Elapidae > Pseudonaja > Pseudonaja textilis. The sequence goes on from NC_141996.1 coordinate 46,560,086, forward strand.
CTTGTCCTTTTTTTTCTTTCAATTTGCCAGAGAAATCTTTGTGCAGCCATGCTGGTTTCTTCTTGGATTTCTTGTTTTTCTTTCTCAGCAGTATTGTGCTGGTCTGGACTTCTATAATGATACCTTACAGAGTTTCCCAATATTCTTGAGTTTTCCCCTTTAGGATTTTCATCCATGGAATCTTTCCCAAGTTCTCTCTGAGTTTATTGAAATCAGCTCTTTTAAAATCTAAGACTCTGGTGTCATTATGTTCTATTACTTGTGTTTGTGTTATGTTGAATTCTAGTATGACATGGTCACTCTCACCCAAAGTTCCTGCAGTTTCAATTCCCTCTATCATTTCTTCTCTGTTTGTAAGAATTAAGTTCAGTATGGCTGTCTCTCAAATTCCTTCCTCTACCCTTTGGATAACAAAGTTATCAGCTAGGTTGGTTAGTAATCTATTTGATCTCTCACTTGGTGCAGAATTAGTTTTTCAATTGATATCAGGATAATTGAAGTCCCCCATTACTATTGTACTGTGTTTCCTGCATATGTTGTTAGTTGGCTGGCAAAAAGGTCATCTGTTTTTTCTGCTTGATTGGGTGGCCTATAATATACACCTATGGCCATGTCATTCTTTTTTTCTTTTATATTGACCCATATGCATTCTAGAAGATTTTCATCTTGGATTTCATGCATTTCTGTAACAATATAGTGGTCCTTTACATACAGTGCAACTCTATGTCCTCTTTTATGGGGTCTGTCTTTTTTAACAGTTTGTATCCTTCTATCAGTATTTTCCAATCATGGGTGTCATCCCACCAAGTTTCTGTTATTTGAACAATATCATATCTACTTTCATGTATTAGTAGGTCCAGTTCACCCTGTTTTTCCCCAGACTTTGTAAATTTGTATATAGGCACTTGAGATCTGTATGTCTGACACTGTGTTTACTGTCTAGATAACCTGTGTTGTGCCTGCCTGCCCCTATTTTCTTGCTACCTGTTTGATTACTGCACATGGTATGGCACTTGCTATTAAATGCTTGGTTTTGCTTGACAGCAAGGTTGATAATCTTACTTGAACAAATATCTATGTTACATGCACTGGTAACCCTATTAATTTTAGTTTTCTGTACAGTATAAAATAGGTACCTGGCACAATGTTGTAACTCGACTCAATGTCATAACAAGGGATCTTGGGGTCCTGGTGGACAATCACTTAAATATGAGCCAGCAGTGTGCTGTAGATGCCAAACAACAACAACAGCCCAATGCTGTGTTAACAAAGGGATAAAATCAAGATGAAAGGTTAATACCACTTTATAATACCTTGCTAAGATCACACTTGGAATATTGCACTCAGTTTAGGTTGCCACAGTATAAAAAAGATGTTGAGACTTTAGAAAGAGTTCAGAGAAGAGCAACACAGATTATTAGGGGACTGCGGGATAAAACATATAAAGTACAATTATTGGAATTGGACATTTCTAGTTTAATATAAAGAAGGACTAGGGGCAACATGATAGCAGTGTTCCAATATCTAAGGGACTGTCACAAAGAAGAGGGGGTCAACCTATTGGCCAAAACTCCTGAAGGCAGGATAAGAAACAATGGGTGGAAATTAAGCAAGGAACCAGCCTAGAACTAAGGAGAAATTTCTTGTCAGTTAGAACTATTAATCAATGGGATGACTTCTTTCTAGAAGCTGTGGGTGCTCCATCACTGGAGCTTTTTAATAAGTGATTGGGAAACCACTTATCTGAAATTGTATAGGGTTTCCTGTTTCAGCGTAGGATTGGACTAGAAGACCTCCAAGGTCCCTTCCAACTCTGTTATTCTTCTAATTCTGTTAACTTTCATTAAAAAAAGAACATGAAATATTCTTTAGGTTAAAAAGAATATTAGAAGTTAAAAAAATTACCACACATACTCTTGTGTGTTATAAGAAGTTTATTTCTTTAGGGAATTGAACTTTACCAGTAGGGTCTCAAGAACAGAGCTTACACCATATTGGAATAGGATCTTGTAAGAATGGAGCAAGCAGGAAGCATGGAAAATTTCAAAGAGACTTCAAGAAAGCTGGACAAAGTTGATTAAGCATCAACCTTTATATTGGATAATGAGTTATGTAACCCATTCATCAGACCAATCAGAAGTTAGGTAAGCTGTACACATTAGAAACCCCATTTAAACCCTGGTTGGGTGAATTAGCTCAATCACATACATTACAGGTCAAGATGTTCATACTAGTACTACAGGTGTATAACAATTCTTTTCTGTTCTACTAGCTTGTCTCCCTCTGCCCCATAGTTTGCGAGTTCCTCCTTTTTAATGCTTAAAATGCAAAGCTTTATTAGGCTAACTAACACTAGCTATTTAGTGTTACAGAACTGTTGTATTGTGAATTCTTAGAATTGATCATTCCCAGAGATATCACACAAACATTTTGACCTCAGGTCATTTTCTTTTTTGAAAAAAAAAAGCACTTCAACTATAGAAAATATTAATTTCTCTATACATTTGATTCTTTTAGCTAGATAATTATGCAAGCATCGTTCAGCTAAGGCAAACTCAGTTTCATTGAGGGCCATATCAGGGTTGTGTTTGACCTTGTGGGGGGCGGTTGGCCAGGGTGGGGGTGGTCAGCTCAACATTACTCATGTCAAGGGCACCTGTGTTGGCCCAAGTCCTCTGCCGGCAGAAACGTGATCCCAAGTTCCATTTTCACTGGCAGAAGTACTGCAGGCTGGTCCTTCACTGTTTCCAGGGTGGCCCCTGGGACAGCTCCAGTTCCCAGGCCTTGAGTTTGACACCCCTGAGCTAAGGCATAAGGACAAACTTTCAAATCCCTCCTAAAATGTAGCTGTTATTAAATTCCACAAACAGTTCAAGTCTTTAAGTAAACTCAACTGGCCGCATCTTATACTACTCCACCCATGATCTTCAGTCTGATGACTTTGGATATTCTTCTTCTAGAAATCTGCACTTGTAGACTAATTATGTCATTTAAAGTAGCTCTTTGGTAGTCTTGAATCACTCCAATACCCACATCTATTAAATCATCTGAGGTTGTATAAATCCATATTTACCTGCTAACCATTTTCCTACTTTTATACTCTCAGTTCAACTCTAGTACAAATCACCTCTGACTAACTGACTAATCTACCTGCTCCATGAGAGATTCTGTCTATGGGAAAACTTTATTTGGTTTTCCTCCCCATTTCCAGTCTCTACTATTACCACAAGGACAATTGTGATAGATCTTTTGAGATGTTTTGTGGCAGGCTGGCAGATGACAATTACCAACTGTCACAAGGTGCAAGCTTTTAAAGTTCCAAGAACAATGAACAACAAAAGATTATTAGAAACCAAGAAGAATAAGAGTGAGATCTATTTTTATTCTCAGATTTATGTACTAAACTATGTATTCTGTATGAAGAATTGGATTTTCCAAATCTGCTTTCAAACCTGCAAATTGTATTTTGGAGTGTGTGTCTACAGGATAATTTTAAGTTTTGTTAAGAATTTTCCAAATCTTACAAGATAGAAGAAACAAACAACTGTTTTAAGTTTGATTTTTTTGAAAAATGTATTCAAGAAACTAAAGTCTAAATTCTTTTCATCCTATGTAACTTGTGCAGTTCCTTCCGTAATTTGACACTTCAGTATCACATTAAGTATGCCATCCTAGATTCATTTGGACCTATCATTTTGGGAGGCTTTGGAGTTTTTTGCAGGAAAAAGATTGTGAACCTAGAGGTATACAGTTCCTCTCTTCCTCAGCAATTACAATACAGATAGTTGGTTTTATTTGTTTACTTTAATCACATAAATATACTATATTAAGATACAGGGAAAAAAATGAAAGATTCAATAAATATTAGGAAGTTTATATTACTACATATAAAATATAGCAAAATGGAACATTGAAGCAGATTAAAATAAATGCTATTTATGCGTGGCAATAGAAGGCATAACAGTTTATAGTAACTTATCTTACCATTTTCCTTCCAGAAAATTGCATCTTATTCTGTCAACTTGCAGACAGATCAATATGCAGATGGGACATGTGAACTTCTTCAGAAGACTCTCATCCTCCTTAAAATGATGACACCACACAATATCAATGATTTTGACTAAAAAAATATTTGCAGGTGAAAGGTGAGCAATTTTGTGTAAAGTTATATCGAAAACAAGCACATAGCCATTCTATTGTCAAAGATATAACTGTGTGAAATGTAGTCATTGAGAAGTACTTAAGAAGCTGTCTGTCTTCTTTCTAAGCATTGTCCCACTTGCAAGTGCTATTGAATTCTGGTTAGCCACTGGGGATATAAACTGTATGATCAAGATAACGATGATTAGAGTGGATAAGTGTGCTAAAATCCTCTGTTTCAACTTTCATGCCTAATCTACCAAACTCATTCTCTGTAGTGTCTGTTGTTAAAATACCCTAGGCTCTAGCATAAATTGATTTTATTCAGTAGGGAAAACAGATGTGAGGAAGGATTTTTTTTAAAAAAGGAATGAGGAACAGGAAATATCATGCAAGACAAACCGTTATATTTTAAAAAACACTAAAAGTGCAAGACCCTTACAGATGTATCTGTGAATATAATTCTTGTCCTAAATAATGGGGCAAAATGGGAAAAAGAATGCAAGTGAAATCAATCAACAACAGGTTGAAGAAGTATGAAAATGATCCATTGACTGAAACATTGATGTCATCATTCACTGGAAACTAGTGTTATTGTATTCAATTTACTTGAAAGAATATAGAATTAGATCGATTGCAGTAAGAGTCATCACAACTATTGTGCATGTGTGTAAATGTAATTTCATTATAAAATATCCAAGAAGATCAGAATGCATCAAATTAATTTTCCTTTTAAATCAACATAATTACAAACTCTCAATGATTTCTGCCATAACAGCTTCTATAAAGTAGCTTATTTTTATTATTTCAAAAATTGTTTGACTTTAGAGTATGTGTATATGGTTTTATTACAATAATATGTGTGGGATTTAGAGTGTGTCATTTAAATTATATGCTTTTTCAAATATATTTCTCATAGGCAACAATAGGGATGGCACAGATTTTTATCCTAACACATTCTACTTTCCACATGAAATACTTTGTCTTACCAATATGGTGGAAATTACATTAAATAGATGTTACATTATGGGTGGAAGTTCCATTGTATATTTCTTGGAGACCTTAGCAATAGAGTAATCCTCATATTTTATTCCTTTCAATTATGTATAAATTTGCTTTTCCTGTAATACCAGGATATGGCACAATCTTAGAAATTGGCTTTCATGAAAAGTTCACATTTATAGAGAGATATTTAATTATAAAATTCCTTAACTACTTTTTTATAATCTAATTGTAAAGAAATTATTCCTACTTCACATTCCAGTATGATGTTTATCTCTAAATAAGTTTGAAGATTTTATAGATATCAACCCCAGTGCATGCAAAACACACATTAAAATGTATAAACATTATGAATATGATAAAATAATGAATAACAATAATATCAATACTATTAAATGTTTCAAAAGACAGGTAAAAGGATCATTGTAAAATTGTAAAATTGATTCTTTCAAGCTTCTGATTTTATGAAGTTTTGGCTATACTAATGTGAAAAAATTAACATGGTCTTCCAAAGAAATGTTCTTTTGCTTCCCAATGGGTTTCTAAGGGATTATTTCAGTATTGGTATTTCATGATCATATTCAATGAAGAATCATTCATAGATATAACTAGAAATGCTGAGTTTTTGATATATTTGAAAACATTTTGAACATAGATGAAAAACAAGAAAGAATACACAAAGAGAGACATTCAAACTTATTCATTTGTATGGTTTTATGTAATGTGTACACCAGTATAATTTTGTTCTATTGTTATCACAATTTCAATTTAGGAATTGAAAATCATTCATTCTCATTTTATTGAATGCTACAATTATGCTGTGTGGTAAATTGATGTCATATAAAATGGTCCCCTTTATACTTTTCATAAAGATCACTCTTACTTTTATCATCAAAAGCTGTATTCCAGTTTTGCCTCTAAAATGTTTGTATGATGTTATTTAATTTAATTCCCTACCCCAAGTATATTGCAGAAATAAACTTTTAAAAATGCTCTGGTTGTATAGAAATCTAGGACAATCTCATTTGGTTTGTAGATTGATAATGCAACTTAGTTTTTTTTTTCATTTTCTGCAATTCAGTTAACTATAATAATTTGAATAATCATTATATTTTAAATTAACTACTCCTGTAAACATGTCTTTATTTTTTATATTCTGTCCATATATTTTACTAACACATTTAATGAACCAAGTACAATAAGAAAAGTCATTATTTAAGTGAAAGCTAGGTTAATAGAATTTGTTCAATCAAAGCAATTTTTGTTTAGCCTATGCCATAGCTATATAATTTTGTGTACAAATTTCAGCTTTTGAGCAAAAGACCACTTCATGTTGGAATGTAAATCACAATTAGGTCACTGAAATTGATTATATCTGTAACTAAAAAGATACTGACAGCTGAGAACTATACATCTTTACTGGATTTGAGTTACACAAAGTAATTATCAGGAATGAATACTACAGCATAGCATAAAGAATTCCAACTTGTGTAACACGAAGAGATTATATCTAAATAGATACATTTTTAAAATTCATATACATTGATTCCACTCAATAGAGTTGAGTGGACTCTTCTTTTTCTTTAATTCAGCATATAGATGTATCAGTGTAATGGTACATAAATTTATTTTGGACAACTATTGACAACCTTTTTCTTCTGACGAAAATGTTCTATTTTCATTAGATTTGTTGTCTTAGGTTCCATTCTTTCTTCTGCAAATTTTGTAATCCTTCCAAATAATGCTAGTCTTTTCCAGACATAAATAAAGCACTGACACACACCATCTGATTGTAATCATTACAAAATAATGTAACAATTAAAGAGGTAAAGAATCAGTAACTAAATAGCTAAAAGGAAAATCTCTGAATTATCATCCCTCTCCTTTATACTTTCATTTGAGGGATATTATACCTTGCCATGCTTTTTGAACCTAGCATATTTTCTAAGAGGATTTCTTTTATATTGCTACTTTCAATACGATCACATCTAAGTGCAATAAAACAATGCTTTAAAAAGAAAAGTTAACACTAAAAACCAATATTTTTTTTTAAAGTAACTTAAAAGATGGTGAGAGAGAAAAGGCAAAAATATAATAGAACCACTCTTCAAGCCTGCTTCCTGGGAAGGTTGCATATTGAGACAGATCTCTAAAAAGGGGTTAAATATTGTAACAATAAACATTATGTTTAATGGTAAGAGCATTCCAGTTACCAGAGCCTGTGTATGAGGACTTGTTAACCACCACTCTGTCAGGTTTGGCAGATGTACAGCTATCCTGATGATCTTGGTGATCAACCAAGTCTGTAATACTAGTGAAGGTAACATGTCAGATATTCTCTTCCCAAAATGTCATGAATAATATACAGTACTGAACCTTGATGAATAGCTAACTGGACACCAGTTCAGTTGCTTCAATGGAAATCTAAGTTATAAAAACTAAGAGAGATAACCTTCCTAATCCTAGAATTTCATTCTTGAACAAAAAAATCATAGACTTCCCAAACAGCTATGCCTCCTATGATTGTTTTCTTCTCAGAGGAAGAAAATATAGTATGTTGGCAATAAATTATGGATGTTAGCTTAGTGTGTTCACTAAGGAAAACTAATAAGAGCAATTTTGTGAAGTTTGGTTTAGAGCTCAAGTCTGTATGGCATCCTTTTAGTGTATATTACATGTACATAAGAGGTTCAGTATTTTGGTTTACTATGCCAAGCTACTCAACAAATTAAAGTGAATACATTAATAGATAATGTACACTAAATAGGAATAAGGATATCATTTAAAAATATTCTAAGCAGTAGTAGGATTCAAATTTTATTACCGGTTCTGTGGGCGTGGCTTGGTGGGCATGGCAGGGAAAGGATACTGTAAAATCTCCAGTCAGAGGTGGTATTTGCTGGTCCTCCAAACTATTCAAAATTTCTGCTACCATTCCTCCAGAACTGATCAGAACCTGCTGAATACCACCTCTGAAAACATTAATTTTATTGGTCAAAATCCCCTCCTCTTGCCCTTTATTAGGAGGGGGGAAAGTACATATCAAAAAATCTATTGCTGCAAATCACATGCATTTTCTTCTTCCAGTATTTATTATAGAGTGATTTGCCAGTGTTATTGCCTGTTTCCTAGGAGTTAGGTAAGGTTGGCCCCAGTCACTCAGCTGGCTTTGTGTCAAAGGTAGAAATAGAACACATGATCTTCCAATTTCTAGCCACGTGCTTTAACCACTACATCAAATTAGTGTTCAGTCTGTCTTTCTGTATCTGTAACTTTCTCTCTCATTCCTATTCTGCCCAGTTAAGTATCATGAAGAGATGAGTGGAAATGAGACTGAGAGAAAAATGTGGGGCCTATGATGAATAACAATGACAACTATTTTATATTATCAAGTATGGTTTATATATGGTAAAGAAGCATTATTGATTTGATTGTTACGGAGTAAACAAGACTGAAAAAAATTATGAAGAATGAAAGAGCAATGAGAGATTCTGAAAATGGAAAGTCTGTTAGTAGGCCAAAAGTTGATGTTGGAAAAAGGCTGACATGGACAAAAATAGAAGAAGTGAGGGGCGGGGGAGTTAGAGTGAAAGTAGAATGCCTGGAGAAATTATAAGATTTGGATGAAAAAAGTATTTGAGAAATCTCCAGTGAATCTGTGGCAGTAGTTTGAAGAAAATACTTGAAAGAGAATGAAAAGAGTTATGATGTAAGTGTGTGGTGCTAGTTGTGAAGGATACTGAAGATAGAGGAAAATGTATAAGAGAATATTTGCTACAAAAATGAAGTTAAATGAAAATTATTGTGTGATTTTTGCAAAGAATAATAAAACAAAGATTAAATTGTTGTCTGCCTGTTTTCTGAGAAAACCCAGATTTGTTTTCAATATTTTAATCATACTAAACTAAAAAGAAGTGGTGGGATGGTAACAACCAGTTCAGTGATTACACTCTTTGCATGTGGGAACAGCATTCCAAAAAACTTAGCTGCTATTTTACTACTCTGGAGTAACACAGCTTAGAAGTGGCAATCTGCTCTGTCACGTGAATCAGCTGAGAGGATATAGGTAAGTACTGCACAGGGGTGGGTGGGCAGGCCCACATGATTGTTGGAGTGAACTGGTTCACTGCCAACTGATCATCAAAGCTACAGGGTTCATCTGAACCAGTCCGAACTGGGAGGATGCTCAGTTGGGGGCTCCTTTGGTGTTTCCATGACATCACCCACCAAAGTGATACCCTTTTATCTATTTACAGTCTTCTACTTTTGAATTGCTGAATTGGCAGGTGCTGGAGCATGTGATGGGAACTCAGCTTGCCTCGTGGTAGCAATGAGTCTTGCATGTTTGGTTTGTATATGTTTGTCTTAAAAAAATAAAAACTTTTATATACTGTATATTAAAAAAGATTACCATCTCTCCTCCAATCCGGTATTAATGGGGAGGATTATTTTCAGAGTATCTTCTTCCTTTAGAAGATAGGTGCTGGAAAATGCTGCATAATTTAAGCCAAATGCAACTTTGTTTGGCAGGGCAGAAAAGAGGTTGAACTGGGTTGCAAAATGCAGTCTGGAGGGATGAGACCATGTTTCATAGATCTGATTTACTAATAAAATTAAAGAAGAAAAATATTTCTATAGAAATTTGCATGGCTGTTTTAAAATTTATTAATGAGTCTGGAAATTGTATTTAACTACAAGTAAATAGAGAATTTCTCCCTATCTAGAAAATTACTCCTCTTTCAGATAATTGGGTCACGCCTTTCCCTATATTTTGTAATTAATGTTAATAGCTTGCAACGTGTCCTTATAAGCCATTCTATTCCTGTCCTTTGACTCTTATCTTTTCTTTCTTTGATTTTTCCCCAATCTTGATAGTCCAGATGTTGCTTTTTCCCCTTACAGATATATGGATTTAATCCAAAGTAAACAAATACAAAGATTTTTAGCACTGAACTTGTCACTTCTTTCCATCTTACAATGCTTTCTCTCATATGTATCATTTGTCTTCATTTTTTCCATGACAGTTTGTTATCTATATAAGCATCCTCACAGTTCTTACAATGATATTATAAATCCTATTTAACTTTTTTCCTCACCATTCTATATATGTTTTTTTTTAAAGAAAAAAAAAGATTTTTTTTGTATTAGTTCTAACCTTTATCGTTTAAATAATACAAATTCATGAATATACTAAATGTACTATAATAATTAACTAACACAACAATCTGTTATATCTGGGAGGACGGTTCAAGAACTGAGGCAAGACTCAGATAGTAACTAAAGCTCTTTATTTGTGACTTCAGATCTGAGCAACTAAACCCAGCCGCAGAAGCCCCTTTTATAGGGCTGGCTGCAGCTAGGCAGCCAATGAAGGCGATTTGAGTTTGCCGCTCTTGGCAGGGCCAATCGCGGCAGCCCGTTTACTGGCCAATCGCATCAGTCTATGGTGACCAATCACGATCGGCTTTCAGCGGGCCAATCAGATTTGCAGGCTATGAGCCTGCTAGTCCGGAACACCCCTCCCCTCTCGGTTCCGTTTAAGGGGTGGAATAATATAGTCTCGCAGGTAAGCAGGTCTTCGCACCTGTCTGCCTGACTTATACAGTTCCGCTTGACCCTGTTCAAACCCGGGTTCAGATGGACTGCTTGCTGGATCAAACGGGAACAGTGAACCGGTGTCATGGTCAGGGCTCTCCTCTGGTGCCTCCGGGGTGATGAAGTCCTCAGCCTCGCTGTTGCTGTTCTGGCTCCCGGGGCTCGCTGAACCTGCCTGGATGCTGCTTCCTGGCGAAGCGTTCAACTGTCCAGTCTCAGTTGCAGCTGGTGAGTGTTGCCAACCATGGTGTGGTGATCTCAGTGATAGCTCGGAATAGACAGGTGTTGGTTCTAATTCTGAGTTCACTGCTTCCCCTCCCCCCCAAGTGTCAAAGTTAGGATCAGGGTTGGAAGATGTGGTTAGTCTGGAGTGCAGTTGGTCAATATGGTGTTTCCATGGTCTGCCATCAGTGGTGAGTAGACGGTAGGAGCGGGGGCCCGTAACTTGAGTTACCTGGGCAGGAATCCAAAGGGGATCCCCAGAAAATTTTTTGCGAAAACAAGGTCTCCTACCTTGAAAACACGGTGCTTGCTGCTGGAACCCAGGGGCTTTTCCGGGGTGTAGGCAGGGTGCAAACGATCTAGAGGCGATCTGAGTTTCCTGGCCATCAGGAGTTCAGCTGGGCACTTGTTGGTCGTGCTGTTTGGTGTGATGTGTTGCAGGAGCAGCATTCTATTGACTTTGTCGTGGATGTTGCCTTGATCCATTTTCTGCAGGGTTTTCTTTGTAAACTGAACCATTCGTACAGCCCGGCCATTCACCGCAGGATGAGCTGGCGATGTGAGTGCATGTCGGATGCCCCGTTCCGCTAAATACTGTTCAAAGGCTAAGGCAGTAAATTGGGGTCCATTGTCAGAGACCAGGACATCTGGTAACCCGTGTGTGGTGAAGAGTCTGTTCAGTTTTTTAATGACCGCCTCAGTAGTGGTTGCTTTCATTTTATTGACCTCAAGCCAGTTTGAGTAGGCATCAACAGTTATTAAGAAGGTGTGGCCTCTCGTAGGTCCTGCAAAGTCAATATGAATGCGAGACCAAGGACCCCTGGGTGTTTCCCATTCTGTTGGTGGGGCTTTAGGTGGAGCAGAGTGGTTTTCCTGGCATTTGTTACAAGAGGCGACCCAGGTTTCGATTTGTTTATCTATACCTGGCCACCAGGCGTAACTTCTTGCCAGCGCTTTCATACGTACGATGCCCGGGTGTCCATTGTGTAGCATTTGCAAGACTCTTTTTTGTAACTTAGTTGGTACAACAACTCGGTCTCCCCTAAACAAATTCATGAAATCGTTTTATTGCAGAGACAATTGGTGTCTCCCATCGGGCGTGGTCAATAGGTTCTAACACACCTTGCGCAATTAATTTGTTCAGTTGCTCGTCAATTTTGGATTTAAGAGCAAAGGGAACTCGGCGTGGCTTTAGACGAATGGGTGCTAGGTCGGGGCGAAGATTAAATGAAATGGGGGACCCCTTGTACTTGCCTAGGCTTTCGTTGAACACTTCTTGGAAATCGTGGATGAGAGCCGCCTCCCAGTCATTGTCTTCAGTATGAAGGATGCCAGCCACTCCGATTCCTAGTGGCGTGAACCACTGAAGACCCAATAGACTTGGCCGGTCTTGGTCTACGACGGTGAGTGGTAGAATTGCCTTATGTCCCTTGAACGAGACCTGTACATGGCGGGTACCTGCGACTGGAATCCGGTTGCCTTGATAATCTTTTAGTATGAGTCTCTGACTGCTGAGGTCTTGGTGTCGGATGTTGGGGACTAGCTGCTTGAGTGTTCTCCAGGATACCATGGATAGTGATGACCCAGAGTCGACTTCCATGTTGCATGGTTTGTTTTCAATCGTGACCTCTACTCGGATCTTTTTAGCGTCAAGTGATGAAGCGTGGCCGATGATGATGGTTTGATGAGCCTCCTCTCGTCTGGGGTGGTCGTTAAACCTTCGGGGTCTGCTGTACCAGTTCCACTGGTTGCTAGGGCAGTCCCTCTGCATGCTGGCATTGCCATTGTTTCTCTTTGGGCTGCTCCCTCTCTGTCTGGGGCTGGAATTTCTCTTGTTTCTGCATACCTTCGCGATGTGTCCCCGTTTCTCGCAAAAACGGCATATGGCATCTAAGAATCTGCATTCGGATCGGGGATGGTTTCCCCTGCATCCGGAGCATTGGTAGTTGGCTTTGCGACCCCGCTGGTCCCGTTGCTCACGTTCTGACCAGAGCCTGTGGACTTCTTCTTCCTCGCTGTCTGAGGATGACTCGACGTCTTCGTGATGGGTGGTTGATGTGTACTTGTCTGAAAGTTTCCCAGCATTGTTGGTGGGTTGGCAGTTGGTCCCGCTGGTTCGACGCATTCATGCTGCCGATTTACGAGTGGCTTCAGCTTCTGTGGCATCTGCTATGGCATCTGCAAGCGAGATGTCCCCCTTGGCCATGATCTTGCTCTGGACGGTTGGGTCTCTGAGGCCAAGAACGATGCGATCTCTCATGGCTTCTTCGAGGTTGGCGAAGCCACACAAACCACCCAGGTTCCTCAGGTCTGCCACAAAATCCCCAATGCTCTCACCTTCATGTTGGTCCCTCTGGTAGAACTCATGCCTGCGAATGAGAGTTGGCATGGCTGAGGCGTAATGGTTGCGCAGGATGGGAGCAAGGGTGTCCCAATCCATGGTTTTAACTTCAGCTGGCTTGGCTAAGGCTTTAGCCATCTTAAAAACGGCTGGCCCACAATGGGTTAGAAAAACAGCTCGTTTCTTGCTGGGCATGGCATCTATGAGGTTGTTGGACTCCAGGAACATTTGAAATCTGTCCATGTATGAGTCCCAATCTTCGCTAGCTGGATCGAATGGTGCGGGTGGTATAGCGCTGCTGGCCATGTCGCCATCGTTGCACTCTGTCAGCCACGTGCTCCTTCGGCTAGCTCAATTTCAATAGCTTTCGTTGCCTCTGCATCCCATCCTCGTCGCCAGTGTTATAACTGGGAGGACGGTTCAAGAACGGAGGCAAGACTCAGATAGTAACTAAAGCTCTTTATTTGTGACTTCAGATCTGAGCAACTAAACCCAGCCGCAGCAGCCCCTTTTATAGGGCTGGCTGCGGCTAGGCAGCCAATGAAGGCGATTTGAGTTTGCCGCTCTTGGCAGGGCCAATCGCGGCAGCCCATTTACCGGCCAATCGCATCAGTCTATGGCGACCAATCACGATCGGCTTTCAGCGGGCCAATCAGATTTGCAGGCTACGAGCCTGCTAGTCTGGAACAAAATCAGTAAAACATCTTTGGCAATCTTCCACTATGTTTCGATGATGATGATGATGATGATGATGATGATGATGAATGTGTCTATGTTTAATTATTATGCCAATCTATGAACCACAGGAAAATAAATGTTGCCCCCATTTATTTTATATTTCAATTTCTACCCTTATTCTGTTCTAGAAATACTTCAAAAATGTCAGGGGTCTGGCATCCACCCCCATTTAAATCATGAGTCTCTAGCTGCATCTCTCAGAGTTCAAAGAAGATTTATTAGGTGTAAACGTGCCGGTGCTACCTGGGTGGAACCAACTCTGAGACAAATCATTCATTTCACCCTTGACCCTGTTCTTCCCCCATCCCCTGGCTGTATATTCTCCACTGGGACACATTCATAGCCAAGAGTCATCAATCATGCTCTCCAGTAATAATCTTGCCCGCCAGAAGCTTCAGCCACCTATAAATTATCTATGAAAACATTTAAGAAATGTACTACTTCCTCCACTCCCTTTCTGCTGGTCTTTCTAAAAGACCAGAGAAATATTTTTGAGTTGAAAAAAAACTTGGATTTTCAAATAGACCATGAGCTGAAGTTGAGTACCAGTTGAGTACCAAATGATAAGGGATGAATGAAACGGTCTTTTTATATACTTCTTCCGAATGTTAAATCTTTTGTACTTTTTTATTTAGATTGATTTTTATTTTTTATTATGATAAGGGAAACAAAAAGCATATGTTACATATAGGACAAATCAATCAATAGAACAGCTTTGCATTCAAAAACAAAATTGGCAAATAGCCTGGCTAAGCATAAAGGTACCCCAAACCAGGGGTGGGATCTGACCAGTGTAACTGCCAGTTTGGTGATTTTATATTTTACACTGTGTGCACATGTATATCATCATCATTTAGCTGCTTGGACAGCTGAGCAGTGCTGCGCATGGGTGTGCAGCGGTTGAAAGAGCATATTTTTCCTGCTTTTTCAACTGTTGCTATGTCACGCATAGCAACTGCGGTTGAAAATGCAGCAAATAAAGATCAGGTAACAGCCCACGTGGGCGGTTGGGCCGAAACAGCAGCAGACATAGAACTGGTTCTATGTGCGCTCTCTGTTTGCTGCTTTTCAGAGCAACCAGTTCTACAGAAGTGCACAGAACCAGTAAAATCCCAACCCTGCCCCAAATATATCATGGAATAAGGTAAAACACATAATGCAGAGCTGACTGAGTGTTGAAAAAGAGGAAGTTGTTGGTAAAATATGGCTTTGAAAACATATGGTTAACATTGACTTAAGTACATTAACATATTTCATGCTTTCTGCTGATATGTGTGTGTGTGTGTGTATCTCTCTCTCTCTTTTCTCTCTCTCTCTCTCTCTCTCTCTCTCTCTCTCTCTCTCTCTCTCT
The DNA here is from genome assembly GCF_049901715.1 of Pseudonaja textilis. Classification (NCBI taxonomy): domain Eukaryota; kingdom Metazoa; phylum Chordata; class Lepidosauria; order Squamata; family Elapidae; genus Pseudonaja; species Pseudonaja textilis. The sequence continues at coordinate 46,575,475 of NC_141996.1, forward strand.
ATATATATATATATATATATATATATATATATATATATATATATATATATACATGTTTTCTGAGGTTCTCGCGGGTATTTATATGTGGATCTTTGGTTGTTGGGTTTTCTCACGCGTAAGATTGAAGTATCTAGGCAGCGTTTGATGAAGTCTCATTCATCATCTTCAGGCTTCTGTCTCCGGCTCTGTGCTTCTCAGAGTGCTACTCTGAGAAGCACAGAGCTGAGACAGAAGCCTGAAGATGATGAATGAGACTTCATCGAACGTTGCTCAGATACTTCGAATCTTACGCGGAGAAAACCAACAGAACACAAAGATCCATATATATATATATATATATATATATATATATATATATATATATTTTCTTAAGTTTTCGTGGGTACTTACATGTATGGTATTCAGCTTTGTTTGGGTATTTTCCCACGTCATTATAGTTGTGCTTTTAAAGTTGTAGCAACGTTTCGGCAGAATCTCATCTGCCATCATCAGGCTTCTGTATTGTGTTCGTCTTCCAGCCTGCAATTATATCTGTAACAGACTGATTTTATTTCTAGTCATTTTTGGACTTTCTGTGAGAAAATTGAAAGATATGTAGTTTTATTTTAGGTCTTGCTGGTTAGAATCAAATGAAACTTCAGAAGAAATACAGATTATTGTTGATGTTAGAATAAGAATTGGGTATATATGTTTATCTACATCTGTATCAAATAAGGTCCGAAGTTATTAGTTTTCTTTCTTTTTTTTCTTTCCATTTTTCTTTTTGCACTATTATTTTGCTTTCTGTCTCATCTTTTCCTTTCTTTTCTACTCTCTTTCTTTTTGCTTGTTTATTTTATATTCATGTTTTTAAAATGTAATAAAATTAGATTTTAAAAATGGTATTTTATTATTACTGTTTTAGAGTATGATCAATAACAAATAATTAAGGAGGTTGTGCTCCTAAAAAAAAAATCAGAATTTGCATATCCTTCCCCATTCTTCTTACCATATACTGAGCAAATATATAGCAATTGGAGTGGGGGGGAAGCTTTCTTCTTTTCATGTAAATACAAGATAATCATCCCCCAAAGCCATAATTATATTTTACATAATATTCTAGTATGTGGGGAGTATTATCTATTGCTTCCCCACTTTATTCTTGAAAAACAGAAGCTGAAGTATATTGCCCAAATTATATTTATTATATTACCTCTTGAAAGGTTTTGGACTTTTTATGACACCCCTTTTTTTAATACCTATCCAGCTTTTACTTGCAACCAATTCTGTGCTTCAGCTTCCTTTGAAATGGTCCTTGTGCAATTCATTGATTTCATGCTTGTGGTTTTTTTTAAATTAAACCAACATCATTTTCAGACTGAACAGATGCCGTATGTGGGCCTTTTAAAACATTTTGTTGCTTATGACAACCACCTATTTTAATTGTATAGCCAGATAAGCAACTAAGATAGAGTTTTAGAAATAAAATATGTCCTTTTGTTATCAGTTGAACATTCTGTTTATGTAGATTAATTGAAAGACAAGAAAAGAGAAGAAAAAAAAGAAAAGAAATTATTTGATGAGGACTAATTTATTTCAATATTTAACTTGATAGATGTCAAATAACACCTATTAACTACATGTATATTTTCTGAAACTTTGCTCAGAGTAAGAATAATTTACAAGGTTTGATTCAGTGAACATCATGCTGCAAAAAGGGCAAAATTGAATGTGTGTGTGTATATATTTACTGTATGTATGTATGTGTGTATGTGTGTGTGTATGTATAGATTATTTGGCATACAAAAGATGAATTTTCTTTTGTAGGCAATGGTTTTCTGTTGCTATTGCTAAAGGCAATGATTTTTTGGAGGATAATATGATAAAAATCACAGTATATTAATAAGATGGCTCTACTGCCATTTGTTTGAATTCCATGTTCTAATCCAGGTTCTACTGACTAATATAATAAATAATAGATTTTACCATTGAAAGATTGAGTGTAAATTATTATTATTTATTTTACCCATTGATAAAATTGTCACCAAAATCCAGATCCTCCAATTTTTTAAACTAGAAAATCAGTTCAAATTGCCAAGGTCTTCTTTTTTTTTTTTTTTTGCATTTAGAAAAATGTTGCTTGTTTTTCTTGATGTTGTTCTAAATATTCTAAAATATCCATTACATAAGGGATATAAGATAAGTTATCATTCAACTGGACTATTAGCAATTAAAAATGTAAATCAAAACAAAAGAAAACTTCAAAACATGATGTTATAACAGAGGCATGCCTAAAAAGTAAACAAAGAACAGCAAAAGTTGCTTTCACTGAGAATCACAGTCCAGTAGATCTTCTTCCCAGGCAAGTCCATAGTCATGTAAGGGTCATCATGGGTTGTTCCTAGTTACTCCTATTCAAAACTGGGGAGCATGCTGCCAAAGAATTGGCTTTGGTGCAGAGTCAACTGTTCATTGGTAGAAGAAAGAAAATCACTCCAAAGCTTAATGCATTGGAGAATTTTCTGGAGGATAACATGATAAAAATAATGGAAGATTTAAGAATTTTCAATCATTATATTCAACATGCTATATTGAGAATATGGAACAGATGTAAACTCAGACTGTTCTTGAAAATGCCTTTAAGGGTCCCAGCACAAGAAGCAATTTATAGGCGAGAAAGAGTAGGCAGAGAAAAATGGTTTGCTTATTGAAAACATGGAGCATATAAGATGAAATCAAGAAAGGTTAGATTTAGCTTTCAATGGCTTTTTGTTTGCATACTTAAGAAGAGTTTAGATAGGCAGTAGGATATTTGGAGTTGAGCAACCTAAGACACAATTTGAACTATGTACAAATTACATGTAATGATTTATAATTGCAAAAATGCATAATCTTTTATTGAAATTTGAAGTGAAAAAAGGACAAATGAAAGATTATGATAAAATGAATTAAGAACTTTGGATATAACATATTGATAGAACTTCAGACATAACTTATTGATGAAATATGTGGTTAAATGAACTGAAACTTACATTGTTGTAGCTTCGAATATTTTTTTTAAATAAGACAGAATATTGGTAAATGACTCCAAAAATTTGTCTAGAATGCATAAAGTACTCAAATTTATGTTGGAAACAAGAACTAGGGTAATTTTATCAGGCATTTTGGACTTGTAAAAATGCCAGAAATTTGGTTGAAATACATGTAAACATACAAGGATTTTTAAAGACTAAACATTCAATTGAAACCAGAGCATTTCTTGCTGGATTTAATGGACAGTCAATTAGAAAAGAGACATAGAATATTATTTTTATATATGATTACTATTGCAAGACTATTATGTGCTCAAAAATGGAACGATTCCAAAATGAATATTGGATAGGATTGGTTGGTGAATATAATTGAGCTAGCAGAGATGGCAAAATTAACTTATTTGATTAGCAAAAGATTGATGAGTACATTCATTAGTATCTGAAAGTCCCTTATGGACTTTTTGCTGAAAAATGAGTACGATGAATTTGTGACTTATAAGTTTGAAGATTAGAAAGGATAAGTTCTGGAAAGAAGGAAATTATGATGTAGCCAGAGGGAGAGAGAATAAAATGTATCTATTATACTGTCAATAAGATTGGATGTCATTACTTTTGAATCCAATCCAATCCAATCCTTTCTTTTCCTTTCCTTTCCTTTTCCTTTTCCTTACTATTTCTTTTTCCATATTTCTTTTCTTCTTTCTTATCACATTGCTTTATTCTTCTTTAATTCAACATTTATACTATTATTTTTAATACTATTGGAAAATCTCAAGAAAAATATTTTTAAAAAATAAAAACCAGGGATGAGTTTTAATTATTTAAAAAATGTTTTAAAAATCTAAAAAAAATATAAATTAATCCCAGTACATTATTTTGTTCCTTATGTTGCCTCTTGTATTACTGGACTTGAAATCTTACGCTATTCGATTCTTGAGTACTTTTCCATGCCAAGTAACCTTTTATAGTAAAACAAAACAAAACTTATAGCCTTTTTGCTGTAGTTGTCATGTGCAAGGTTGATTCAATGTGCTTTGGGGAAATTTATGGTGTAATAAGTTTAACAAAATATTTCAAAATTAAATGGGAATTGAACTTTTAGAATTATTTCTTTTAGGCATGAATTAGTTTATTGAATTGCTGAACTTTACAATATTGCCACAAAATATGAAGGGATGATTCAAGCATCTACATGTTTTTGGAAAATTAGTAATTCATTCTTATTTTATCACTCTCTAGTAATAAAAAATGGAGTGATATATTAACTATAAATCTTCTTCTGTGATTTTTTTTTTCAAATATAACTTTCATGTAAAATACTCAACTGTAATATTTGAGATAAATTTAATATTTTTCTTCTGTTGAAAGTCACATTGTTGCATAGCTATTTTTTATTTGCTTTCATTCAATCATTCTGATTCTTGGAGAAAGTCTGGACAGGTTTTCTTCCAAGGTTTTTCAGAAGTCATTTGACATTGCGTCCTTCCTAGGGCTCAAAGAAAGTGACCAGCTCAAGGTCAATCTACTGGCTTTGTACTAAAGGCCGGACTAGAACTCATGGTTTCTGGTGACCAGCCTGATGCCTTAACCACTGCATCAAACTGGCTCTTGCATAGCTATTTATTTAAATTCTACATCTATTGCATTTGTATCAATTTCTGAGTAATTCTTCACGGTCAGCAAATAAAGAAAATTGAATATTCCCAGTTACATGTAATAAGATTTTCAGATTGAATTAAGTTCTTTAATATGCTATTTATTTAAAGACACTGTAACAATATCATTGTGTAGAGTCTCAAAGGAATTTATCTTTGTCCTATTAATAATAAATCATTTTGGTCTAAATGAATTGTTGTCTCATCATTGAGCATTTTTGTGTTTTAAAAAAATAATAAATATTTAATAACAAAGCAAAATGGTAAAATCTGAGCGTATTCTTTTTTATTTACATTTAACCCAAATATTATTACATGATCTCTTGCCATCTTTTCTGTAATCCATGACAAGCAACTGTCCTGGCAATATAATTTAGAGTCATCACTCTGCCTCCTATAAAATCTTGGCCTTTAATTGGATTGCATGTATTTTATTATTTGTTTTTTTAGTCATTTAAAACCTTTGTTTTCATTATATATTGGAAATATCTAGGAAACAAAGTAAGTTTTGATAAAATATTCAGTTCTTCATAAAGACAAGTTAATTTTTGTTCTACTGGAAATATCTGGTGTTATATTTTTCCAGTTCATAAATAACTGTTTTTAAATAAATACTTATTGTTTTCTATCAAATAATCCCTTTGGTGGAATATAGTCCAGAGCTACAGGAAAGAGGAGCTTTTTTCCAAGGATAAGGACATAACATAGTTTTGAAACTCTGGAATGTAGAAAATGGGTGAAGGCTGATCAAATCTAGCAGCTCACAGCATATATCTAATAGCTATGCAGACTAAGTACCCTAGTGTGGCAATATGTGGGCAGCAATAAAGAAACTATCCTGAAGTAGCTCTTCATATCATTCTTGGTTCCTTGAGCCTGATAATTCCAAAGTATTTAACCTTTTTTTTTTTTTTTTGCAATAAGTAACTAGTGTTACTAGATGCAGGTATCATTTTTCTTTAACTGCCAACTCTCATGTCAAAATTTTGAGATTTTTTTCATTATTGTTCTGATACCTTGAAACAAAACTATATTCCTTAACATTCCATTAATTGGCCTAAGAGTCATCTGGTTGAGTAACTACAAGTATAAGATTGTCACCATATAATTTCAATTTATATTCTTCGGTTGCTAATCTAATGTCAGTAGATAAAAAAAGAGAAAGGGCAACATTTGTTACACTTCTTGTGAGAAAACAATAAGAAATTTCTGAAGAAAGTCCTACTGTTTAATTATTGATTGCACATCACCTAGACAGTTTTATGCTGATAACCAGTAATTTTATATACAAGTAAATAGTTACAAGGATTTAACATTTCAAAATACAAAGAAGCTCTTAAATGTCTTCTTTCTTTTAAAATACTTTTACTTGATCCAGTAAAATATTATCACTTGAGGCAGCAAAGGCAAGCTACTCTGAAAAACTGAGAAACCAGTTCTCAGCAAATGAACCAGTGAATGTGTGGAAAAGTCTGAAAGATATCATTGGCTACAACAGATCCCCTTATTGAACAGAAGTAGCAACTGACAGATGACTTGAATGTGTTCTACTGTAGATTTGAGATGAGATCACTGTCAACTATTATTACCCTCCCCATACACCAATAATACTCAAATCTTCTACACCGTTCCATCCCTCTGGCCTCCCTTCTACTGGTGAGCTTACATAAAAATGTGTGATCAGAAAAGCATCATGACCAGATGGAGTAACTCCTTGCTTAAAAGTTTGTGCTGATCAACTGTTCCCCATCTTTACCCACATAAATCACTGGAAATATGCTGTATTCCTTCTTGCTACAAATACTTTACAATCATCCTGGTTCCCAAGAAACCCTCCATCAAGGCATTGAATGACTACAGACTGTTTCTTATGACATCTATAGTTATGAAAATCTTTGAAAGATTAGAGCTGGCCCACCTGAAAATCATTGTAGATCTCCTGTTAGACTCCTTGCAATTGCTTACCACACAAATAAATTGTCAGATGATGCTGTCAATATGGCAATGCATTATTTCGTTGCAACATCTTGAGTCCCCAGGGACCTATGAGTCCTTTTTGTAGACTTCAACTCAGCATTCAATATCATCATTCCAGAAACGCTACTCTAAATTGATTCAGCTAGTTGTGCCTGTCCAAACTCATAGGTGGATTATAAACTTTCTGACAAATAGAAAGCAATAGGTGAAGTTAGCGAAAATCGCATTGAATACCCAAACAATTAGCACAGGCACACACACACACACTGAGATATGTGCTCTCTCCATTACTTTTTTCTCTATATATCAATGACCGCATCTCTGAGGATCCTTCTGTTAAAGTCGTGAGGTTTACAGATGATAAGTCAATGGTTTGATTTGAGATGGTGATGAGTCTGCATGTATACTCTATGGTGCAGCCAGAACAATCTGCAGCTGAACATACTTAAAACTGTAGAAATGAAAGTAGATTTTAGGAGCAGTCTTTCTATTCTACCACCTCTACTGCATGAGCAGTAGAATCCTTTAGAGTCCATGGAGATTTTCAGTCATCCAGGTTATGGTTGTCTCAAAGATGCTTTTTTTTTTTCAAAAGGCAACTGATCTATGTTTTTTTTTTCCCTTGAGGAAGAAGATATTTTGCTTCTCATCCAAGAAGCTTCCTCAGTTCTCTCTGGATGGTGGAGGGGGAAATGAAGGATTAGTTCTAATAGGCTCACAAGTGGGAAGAGAAATGGAAGGATCATATTTCTTTGCAGTCATCTGGTCACTAGAACTCTCTCTGGGAGCTGTTGGGCCACTTGGGTGGGGCAGAGGTTATATGTTGTTCAGATTTTTGGGTTCTATAATCTCCCAGGATTTAAAATGGACACCTAGCATTAGAACAATCATTAAAAAGGTACAAGAAGGAATGTTCTTCCTGCATCAACTCAGAAGTTGAGACTGCCCTAAGAGCTGTTAGTACAGTTCTACAGAGGAATGATTAAGTCTGTACATTCTATATCTGTCTGGTTTGGCAAAGAAACCAATCAGGACAGGGACAGACTTCAATGAACAGTTAGGATTGCAGAAAAACAATTACAACCAGTCTGCCTTTCACTGGGGACCTGTATACTACACAAATCAGAAAGAAAGCTGAGAAAATATCTACAGACCCCTCACATCTAGGACATAAACTCTTTCAACTTCTCCCTTCAGGATGCTGCTACAGGGCTTTGCATGCCGAAACAACTAGAAAAGAGACAGTTTTTTTTCTCTCATTCTGCTGAACACCTAATTCACAGTCATTGTATATTTTATCTATGTGATATTGCTCTATTGCTATTATCCCTCTCATCTTTTTATATTGGAATCATTATTATTATTATTTATTGTTTTGTATTTAAACTGAGAGTTTCTGCACTGGAAACAAATTATTTATGTATCTAATCACACTTGGTCAAATAAAGTATTCTATTCTATTCTATTTGAAAAAAGTGGCAGATAAGTGTTTTAGTCAGATCCAAAAAATGAAAATTTATTCTTCAAATTAATTATTGCTCAGTTCAGATGAATCTTGCAAAATACAGCAGTTTATAAAAACAATTTATTTTGTGAATATTAGGCCTCATGAGCAGCTATACCATTAATTAATTCATTCATTCAATATCAAACTTCAGCATCAGCATGAAATTTCCAGACACATTTTGAGTACATTTTGAATGAATGATATAAGAATATATGATATCAGAATATTGAGTGAAAATAATGGCATCCAGTGCAGACACAAATAAAATCTATGGAGAGAGAGAAATATAGTTTTTTATAAAGTAATAATTTCTATCAGTGGAGATACATAAATACTTAAAACTTCCAACAGTCAGCTTCAGATGCTAATGTCAACACACAATTCTTAAAACATTATAAATGTTGCAAAATACTAAAATAAAATCAAATAAAAATTCAGCCACAGCTGTTTTGATGTACTTCCAACCCCTCCTAGCATCTTTCTATTATTACTGTAAATCTTCTTGCTGGCCTGCCTATCTTCTCAAAATCTTCCTGCTAGGCTGCTCATCCTTGATTTTTGCCTACTCCCAGTCTCAGCATCTTCCCAATGGCTTGCCTTGCATCTTCAGAGTATCTTCCTATTAGAACATTTGTTCTTTCCTCCAGCCTGCTGCTATTTTCTTTACCAGACTGCCCATTCCATTCTTCTTTTTCCTTATAAATGGAAGTCAGTGTAGCTCACATGGACAAATCTACTGGTAGGAACCCCATTACTGTTCACACTGCTGAATTCTGGACTAGTTTAAGTTTCCAGGTGTTTTTCAAGGGAAATCCCATATAAAGCACATTGAAGTAATCCAAACTGAAGCTGACCAAAGCATAAGTGCCCATGAACAAGGGCTCAATTCAGGTACGAGATTCTGTTCAGAGACCCTCCTGCCCACAGTTGCTACTCGGTTCTCAAGCATGAATCCAGGAGAATCCTGGAATTTGTACCAGCTCAGTCCAGGGAAGTACCATTCTATCCAGAGTCTGTGTTAATATATTCTTGCTAGTCCATCCCTTACTTTTCCAGCATCTTCTTGTCTACTGTTGCCAATTTTCTAAATGAATTACTTGCCCTTTTCAAGTATATATCTTACATCAATGGTTTTCTCAGATTTAATGCAAATAGTAGATCTGTCTGCTACCTGTCTATCAACAAAAGCAATGAATTAGCATGAATCAGCTCAAACCACTTAGATACAATCCATGCATATCTCAGTGAATTTTACATGTGCCATATTAATGTACTGAATTAGGTTTTAAATTTGGTAGCTCTGCTACATCCTGATGCTGAGCCATTTGCTTCCCTAATTTCTGTACATTAAATCAAGAGACCTAGAGATCTATATTCATATTTCTTTGATCAAGTATAGTAGGTTTTTTAAAGACATATATTCATCATTTAGGAAATGTGAACACGATTCCTGTTCAGACTTATTGGCTGATGGCAGGCAATTCAGGAAAAATAAGAAATTGAATATATAGATTTTTTAAAAATGATGCAGTATGATTTGTTTATTTATTTTTATCACATTTATATAGCCACCCATTTTATAGAATTATTCTGCAGGTACGCAAAAGTAAACTTTCTTGTACCTAGACAAATATTGGAATTCAACATTCAGCAACACTCAACTCAGCAATATTCATCTCGCAACATTTAGGTCAGCAAAATATCATTATTCTACACTACCACTATGTTTTTACCTTGACTGTATCAATTGTAGTTTGGTGGCACATACATAACAAGCATACTGTACATACGTAACATGCCTTTGAGTACAGTTTGAGTACCGCCCTGATGTCTCATTTGCATATCCCTGTAGTTTTCTTAATAACATGGAAATTGTTTTCTACTGACTTCTTGTGGAATGGATATTTCCTTCCAGTTCAGCAAACCACCTATAATGATGCCATTTTTGTAGGCTTCTATTAAAGCATTAATCAGGCCTGACCTTGCTTCAGTTGAGGACAGACAAAATAAACCTTATGCTGTTATCCTCTAATTCTTTTCTTTAAAGATCTGAATCATTAGAACCAAAATGTAGGTGAGGCCATATACATCAACTTTATTTAATCAACTCCAAGAACAGTATTATTTCAACATGGGGCCAATTTTGTTTCCCCCCAAATGCTGCCTAAGCATTAGCAGCTTAATCCATTATTAAGAATTTGGCAAAAAGCCATAATTATAATTAGTTCAATTTATTAGATGTTGTTATTTTTTGTGTGTGTCACTGAAAATATAATTGCAAGATAGTAATGTATGCACTATAGTTATGGCATTTTATAGGGTACCTTGAAAAGAATAGTTAAGGCCACGCCAAGCCAGAATTATATTGTATATATAACAGATACTACATATAAACATGGAATAATCTGAAAAGTACTTATCTTCATGTCAAGGGAAGTACAAAAAAAGTTAAAGAAATGAATTATTTCACTGAAATAGGGATCATATATAGATCAAATAAATATTAAAAATGAAGTCTGAAAGAAAATATATCAATCCAGTTCTAGAGAGAAAACTGTGTTGACATTTTTATGAAGTACAATGACTAGGTAGCAAACCAACAAGGCAACCAATTCAAGAATTGACCTTGAAAGAATAACAAATTTTGTACTGTCTAAAAAAAAAACAATTATCAGGCAAGAAATTTCAAATTCAGATGCTCAAAGAATGAGGAAAAACAAAACAAAACCAAAAAAATCAATTTTCTAACATTAAATGAAAATCAGAGGATTTTATTCTGCCCTCATATTTTTAATGAAAAACAGTAACTTAAAGGCAAAATTGGAGTAATCCTTAGCTCTTTGTTATTATGAACTTCTTGTGTGTGTATGTCATGTTCCAGAATCAGCTAATTCAACAGTTTAAATAATTAACAACATGACTTTATTAATTAATATGCAGTACAATATCCTTTCATCTTAATGGCACTTTGTCAATTAAATATAAATGCATATGCACATTTATATGTATATACACAGAGACATAGATACATACAAATTGCATGAAGTGTTTAAATTAGTTGAAGCATCAAAAGTTACTCAGATGAATAAATGGATGTAGTGATAAAACTACACTAAATGATTGTAATGATCGGTTGTATAATAATAGAAGCATTTTAACAAAATATATTACATGAGTGTAATACAAAGTATTACATAAGTAAAGACAGCATCATTATGATTCTTTTTGGTATGACATTTTGACTCATTATTACCATGACAGTCATTATGGGAAATCATGTGCTAAAACCCAGTTACAGTGCCCATAATGACTGCCATGGTAATGATGTTATTTGGGTTTATTACAGGCTTGAACTTCAGTATCTTATATAATAATGGAAGATTTCAGGAAACAAAGCATACAGAGAGTCCCTGTAACTTGATTTTATTGATTATAATTGTTTAATCCAGGCACACATTCATACTCAAAGAATCCTCTACAATAGTGCTCATGTAATGAATGGGGTGTTGAACAAGAGAAAGCACTTGAGAGGTTGTTACATGCCTGATGTGGTCTTCAAGAAGTCTCCTATTAAAATAAGAGGGCAACAACTCTCCATATACAACACCTAAAGCATTGTTTTCTTCAAGTTTATTGATTTTGCTCGCTATGGCTCGATTATGCAAGACTTTCTGCTTGGTAGTCATTGATTCCATGGCCATGCCTTATTTCAACTAATATTAGCATTCTTTCCATTTGGGGTTATTCTCAATCACTTTTCTTATTTCTGATTTTGTCACATGGTGGCACTTTTGTTCTTTACAACATAATCAGTATCAGTCAATAAAAATAATAAACAATTATAGATTTGAAATTATTGTAACACATAAATTGTATTTTCTCATATAAAAGTGAAAGTAATGGTCATAGTTGAATCCATACCTATATTAGTTGCCTTGAGTTAATGATTTTAATTAAAAACAAACAAAGAAGTAATATTAGCCTTTTTCAAATGTGAATATTGACATTTTCCTTATAAATAAATCTGAGCACTTCATTTTTCCTTATGATAATGAATGAACTTAATCTCCTCAACAACTTTTTCTGGTTTTGTTTAGCCAATTATATACTGTAAAAAAAAAAAGATAAGCCACAGCAATATTTATCCTTACATTTTGTCATGGTTTTTGACTGAAAATATGACTGGTGGAAATGGCTATTGTTTTAAAGAAAATATACTATTTGGTATGCAGGGTATACAAAAAACATATTCTTGATTTATGAAAGTATATATTGAAATATTTTCTGCATCTTTGTGTTTGGCTGAATTATACTTAGGTTTATCCCAGTTCAAGTAACATATTTACTCTTTACCACAGATCTTGCTTAATCAAATCAAATATTTCTTTTTTTCCCCTATGTATTTATTTTATTTTTCTTTATTGCTTTGCTCCCAACACTTCCTGCTTAACAAATAAATAACCATACACTAGAACAAGCGTTTTCAAACTTGTCAAGTTTAGGACTTGTGGACTTCAACTCCCAGAATTCCTGAACTAACATGACTGGAGGGGGAATTCTAGGAGTTGAAGTCCACAAGTCTTAAAGCTGTCAAGTTTGAAGATCCCTGTACTAGAAAGTCATTTTGCCTCCCTTTTCATGTGATATAAATTTACAAACTTATTACTTTCATTATGCTTCATATCAATGAACAACAGGCAATCCTCATTTATTTTAATAAGAATCACAAACAGTGTCAGTTGATAAAGGTTTCTAGCAATTGGGATGAACAAATAATTGATTGTTTATGTTGAACATTGACTAAAATTAGAGAGTCTATTAGTTATAGTGGTTAAGGCACCAGACCCTGAAACTAGGAAAACATGAATTCTCATCCCACCACAGGCATGAAGCCATTCAAGTGACCTTAGGTCAGTCATTCTTTCTGCATCCTTGGAAGAAGACAATGGCAAACAACTTCAAAAAATGTTGCCAAGAAAATTGCAGGGCCTTAGTAATCATGAGTTAATACTGACTCAAAGTTATACACAAACATACAGAGAGAGAAAGACACACGATACATTAAAATGACATTTCAATAGTAACTTAATACTCTTAATACACACATTGTCCTCAAGTATTTCTAAGATTATTCCCAATGACTGATTTCTATTTAGTATTACAGAGAGTCAGTATTTGGAAGCACATGTTCATAGTTTATATTTAGTTCCAAACAAACTATCCATAATTTTTAAAGTTTTACCCAATTATTGATATAATACAGTTTTAGTGGAAACCATGATAAAGATTGAATGAAACATTTGACCCCCATGATACTGTGTAGAGCACAGCTATCAAACTCCTGGCCCACAGGCTGGATGCATCATGTGCTGGCCATGTCCACACTCAGTTTAGCAGAGAGGAGAAAAGTCCCAATACGTCACGGGGCACCGCCATGATGACGTGAGTTTAACACCCCTGGTGTAGAGGGAGGAGGAGAGATAACTCTTAAATATTGTCAAAGATTATCCCAATTACAATGACAGTTTTTCTGCTTTCTCTAAGGATAGGACATAAGTTAGCCATTGGATTACCAAATAATGGTTAGTGATTAAATATTAGCTAAATATTTTTGATGGTGCAAATTATAACAAATGAAACAAATGCTGACTGGGTGGCAGGGAACTATAATGAGTTAATAGCTGAAACCAACTCTGGACTGCCATCTGCTGGGAATGCTTTAATTCTGGGTTTTTTGCACAAAAGAAAGAAAGAAAGAAAGAAAGAAAGAAAGAAAGAAAGAAAGAAAGAAAGAAAGAAAGAAAGAAAGAAAGAAAGAAAGAAAGAAAGAAAGAAAGAAGATTGGTCTATCTGTTATAGAAGCCTCCTTCCAACTCTATGATTTCTGGAATCATTTATTTGGTTTTTGGGACATACTTAGCATCAAAGAGATTATAATGCTACTTCAATGAACCGTCTGAAAGCAGGCAAACTATGAGAGACACTATATTGATTGAAGTACTGAATTTGAATTTAGAGGATTCAGATTTTATTTTTATTAAGCACAAATTTCAGTGGTAACTGCTGCCAGGTAAAACATCTGAGATTTATTTGCAAGGATAAAATGAAGAGAGTGAGAGAGAGAGAGATCAATCTATATGGTGATTTTAACTTTTTCTATAAAAGTGGATATTCGATAAATAATGTGATGTGTCATTTCCCCTGTCTGGAGTTGATTGTCATTTAACCTATTTCATTTCAATCCTGTGGACAAGGTCTCTGATTTCAAACTGTGGGATTGTTTTGATGATCACTTCCTTTATGTCCATGTTCATTGATATCAAGTAGCATTTCAGACCTCTTCCCCCCCACCGGCTCTTTTCCCCTCCAGCCATTTTGTTTTCTCCTAATTATTCTGTCATCCCAACAGAGTGGGGAAAAAAGTGAGGGGTGGAGACGAAGATTGGTATGCAGTATTTTACAACTGGAAACAATCAGCCTCTGGTACCATCGTGAAATCTCATCTTGATCCCTGCTCCACCCCATCTCCTGGAGCATTTAAACGGTAGACATTCTTTCCTACTACAAACTCCAGCACAAGCCTGCAGTTTTTTAACATCTGCCCGATATTTTCCAAGCACGTTTGTCAACCTGACCGCTGTATATACACGCAATCTCAATGTATGCCTTCATAATCCTCATTTGCATTAATGCCTTTGCTTCCAGCTCCTGTGAACTTCTATCTTCTCTTGTTCCTTTTTTTTCTCTGCTCCCCCCCCTTGTTTTTTTTTTTTTTTTGGCATTAGGATCTGATTCCTTTGGAAGAACCGGAGCTTTCTCTCAGCTCCACGTCGAGCTCAAAAGCGAGAGAAAAAGCTGAGTCCCCCTCCCTTTTCTACTCCTGAATAATCCGTTTCAAGCGAGAAGAGAGAGTCTACAAGCTGGAAAAAAGATACGGAACACCCTTAAGCAGCAACGCCGCCGCCGTCAGGAACTTTCGAGGGCAAAGAGGCGGAAGAATCAGCCTCCTTTCTTCCCATTTCTTCTGCGCTCTTGCCATTTGTAAAAGCTGGTCCAGCTCTTCTAAAAACGTGCAACTGCGTTCGCGGAGGGATACTCGGCATCCTTTCGTGTGTGTAGCGGATCTGTTTTTGCTACTGCTGCTGGCACCGTTGCCAGCCCGCCTGCCCGCCCGCCTGCCTGATATAGCCAAGCGGCGAGAGGCGCTTGCCCTCAGTCGGTGAGCGGCGCTGCTCGGCTTTCCGGGCTGGGGTTGATGTGAGTGTATGGCTCTGCGCGGGCGCGCGCGCGCGCTTGATTGAAGGGTAGACTTGTACGCGAAGAGGAGACGCAGGAGTAGGCAAAGCGGCGGCAAAGTAAGCCGCAAGAGCTGGCTTTTCCTAGGCTCAACACCCTCGCTTAACTTGGGAACTGTCCACCAGTGTGAGCTCCTGAAAAAATGAACCTGCCGGTGTTCTACCTGTTCGGATTGTTTCTCAGTAGCGGGCAAGGTAGGAGAGCCCATTCTTCTAATTGCGGTTTATTTACCGTCTTCTCCCCCCCCCCGCCCCCCATCGTTACAATGCAAATCAAATATTAGCATCTCTCACCTCTTTGCCACCCTGGCAAATTAACAGTTGAAACCATTTTTGCCCTCACGCCAGTTTGTTCCTGAAATCTATTCCGTGGGGAGGGGAGCTGTTACATTTTGTTGTTGTTCTTGTTGAAACGAGGATGAGAGGGGGAAAAAAAAGAAATAAAATGTTAATTCCAGTTTCTTCAGGGTTATTTCTTCCTGTCTTCTTATATGGACAATGTCCTTGCTTCTTCACAGCAATTTTTTAAAAAACACCTTACAAAGCATGGTTCTGAATGTGTTGCTTAATGTATTAATTAAAGTTATTTCTTGCTTTAAAACATTTAAAGGGCAGGATAGTTGTAAAGAGGGAGAAATTTTGGAATGCTGCTATATGCAAAAATCAATCACAGTCCGTTTGTGCCTCTGTAAGGGAAGCTTCCTTCTGATTTCCTGTTATTTTTATGAGGTGTTTTATTGGGCACGACATATCTGTACATATATAGGTATGTACACAGCAGTTTTGTACTCAGCAGGGCAGAGCGTAACATACACACAGCCATAAAGGAACGACAGTTGTAGGGAAGTAATAGTTGGAAGCACAGGGTTACATTTATGGGGTTTGGGGTGGTTTTTTTTTCCTCTATGTGTTTTCCAACATTGTTTTTTTTAATAGGAAGATAATTATTTTGTGCTGTTTCCTAGGCTATATTTGGATTCCACTAGTTTTGATTAGGGGAAGGAAGTGCTGAAGTGTGTTGATATGAGACGCTGACAGAACCTCTTTGTACAAATGAATTGCAGCACTTTGAACAGTTCAGACAAGTTTGTGATAGGGCCAAGGACTGGACTAAATTGCTAAAAGAATTTCTTTTGTCTATTCTGTGGAAGGTTTAATGAATTTCATCACAACATATTTATGCTGAAGTTTATATGCCTTAAGAAACAGACCAAAGGGAAGTGGGGGAGGGAAGGGGAACCTATATAGCATCTGTGTGCCATATATTTTCTACTTGTGCTCTTTTTAGTGAGTTCATCTGTCCAGCAGAGGGTGATAGAATTCTACTGAAATACAGCATGTGTTAGTTCTACTCTGTCTGGGCAAGTTGTTTTACACTGACAAGAGTATGAGTCTGTCTTTTATCATTCTTGAAGCACAGCTTGACATTCTGAATTGGGCTTCTTCAATTCTCATCTTCCCATCTCCACCTCCCCACCCCCATGCAATACTTCAGAAACTGACTTCACACAAAGATATGCAAATTCAATGAACAAGCCATTTTCCTCCAAGGCTTCTCTTCCATCACACATATTAGAAATTATTCTCCGCAGTCTAGAAAAAAAAATGTGCCTTTGCAAACTGTTGCATGTTATGAAACTAAATGTCCATTCAGAGTCCTTCTAAGTCATGGGAATGAAATTGTTTCCTTCTGAAATAGTGATGTAACAAAGTGATCTATTTTTATTATCTCTAAAGCAACTAAATTGTATAGCCCTAATGATGTTCAGTGAGGTTATTTAAGAGAAGAAAAGGATATTACAAGAGAATAGTATTGCATTTTTTCTTCTTGATTTTATAATAATGTTTTGCTTTTGTTTGCTTTTATTTTCAAATATTTTTTTAGATTTAACAACAAATATATCTTACAATGTTTGTTCAGATACCATGTGCAGATGTAATTACTGAATATATTCACCAGTCTTTTCTGAGAATGCAGAATGGCTTATGTATGATACCTAGACCTTTATAGTTTCAGCATATATTTTTGATCAAGAGCTGTCCTTCAGGTTGTATTGCAGTTTGCACTGTGACAGTATGAAATGAAGAGGTTCCAAGAGAAGCTGTACGCTGTTCATTTCTTAAGGTCTTTTCAGAGCGCAGTCCTTTGTGCAGTTCTTGTATTCATCATTTATACAGCAATCATGCTGCATAAACTTGCCCTTGGCAGTTGGGGTCATTTGCCAAATAGGTAATTCACCCTTGACTTGTACACCCTGATAGAATATATTATTGCTGGCCTCTACATGAAATAACCTTAAATTTGCCTTTGTTCAGAATAATCTATCTGATACATGCTGAAATGCTTTTCTAATGTGAGATATTCAAGAGGCTTATTAGAGCATCTATCTACCATAGATAATTAAAATGTTGGCAGCAGAAATTGTAGATTTAACAATATTTTCTTGACTACCTAAAGCCTAACAACAAAGAGAGAGAAGAACTGTTTATTTACATAAATCATAAGCATTCCAGTAGCATGGGGGTAGAAAGAACAAAGCCACACAAATTTGGGACAATTTCATTGAGCATTTTTTTTTAACAGTGGAAAACCATTTTAAACAATGCAAAACTATTTCTACACTTTTATCTAAACCAGAATGCTTTCTTTGTCAATATTTTGAAAGCAATGCGAGCAAGCATATGGGAGGCACAAATAAAATGGGCAGTAATCACTGGGGTCATTTGCTTTCAATATATAAATTGCCAGGGTCCAGGTTTTATGTTGGCAATATAGTTGCTGTGGATTTTATGAAGCATGGTGAAAGCTTATTTTTTCAGACACATTGTAAAGTTAGCCTAGCAGAAGGATAATGTATTTCTTTTTAAGCAGTCATGATATTTTGAGCTTAGCAACTGGATTTTTAAAATGACCAAGGTGAAAATTGACAAACTTAAGTGCTCCTTGATGTCATAATTAGATAAGGAACACAATGTTCCTTCCCTTAATTTTGATCAGATATGTAAAAAAAAATGTTACTTAAATGGAAGCGGTCTGATGAAATACATCCAAAAGAATTTTTTTTAAGTAAGATTTTTTGTTCATTCAGAATTTATATTTTTGATTAATAGTGTAAAAGTATTTAATTAAGCCTTTGTTTATCATCTCATTTTTTTTGGCAAAATATATATTTAGAATGGAAACTTGTAATCCTACATATAGTTGCTGACAATAAATCCAATGAATTTAAGGAATTATAATTCAATATATATATTGGACTAATTATCTATTTATCAATCTATCTACTATATCTATCCATCTGTCTGTCTAGAATGTTGATTTATAGAGCAGGGTAAGAGTGTATCTAAATTTTAAGACTCTAATATTTTCTACTTATCATGCTTTTTACAATTGAAAGAGTATATGGTTTCTACACTGTTATAAAATATATTGTGGATATAGTCTGTTAGGTTTTGTTGTTCTCAGTATGCTCAGTTATTTATTGAGGTAGACTTTTTTCCCTGTTACTTCAATTTCCATATGAATACATAAGTGTTTTCAGAAAATTCACTAATGTGTTATTAATCAGTAACACATCTTCAAAAACATCTTAAATCAAAAAGATATTATTAATTAGAAGGGTTAAGTATTATTTTTCTTCAATTCATTCTACAGCTTAAAAATCATATTTGTAAATCAGAGGGGCAAAAAATATAAGTCTTATTTTTGATAGAAATCTGTGGAAAGGTCATAAAAAGTTTTATTCAAGTGAAGTGTTAGCAGAAGAACACTATAAGATGGTCTTTCCCAGGATGATGATGATGATGATGATGATGATGATGATGATGATTTCATGGTCTAAATGTCTCCCACCCAAATACTAATTAGGTCCAAGCCCGCTTTACTGCTTTGAGATCAGCCAAAGTCATTTCTTAAATCATCACAGACTTAAACAGGATAATTCATATTGACTGCAAAATCCTAGTTTCCAAGGAATGGAGAAAAGATGTCTGGGCGTATCCAATAGGATGCCTTAAGTGTCACCTTTGCTGTCAAAAACTTTGTCTGGAGCAAAAGAATAAGAAGTTGGATGATGACCTGGTAAAGAACAAAGGAGCAAGAAGCTCTGGAAAAAGAGGAAAGCAAGATGGTTGAAAAGATGGAAACTAGAAACAGCCACCATTTAGTTATTTAGTTTCTCACATAAACTGAAAGTGTAGCAACATTGGATTTGGATTATGCAATTAGTCTGCTTTATTCATTCTGATATTTGGAAATCATCTGTTAATTGAATCAGTAAATTTGCTTCTTATGCTGTGTCAGTCTGAATTTGTAAAGTAGTCTAAACATCTGCTGCAGGTCTTGGCAAAAACTATACATATTTTTCTCAGAAAATATCCAAATAATTTGATATTAAATAATGCCAGTGATCAAAGATTGATGTTACATGTAATGTCTTTTACTGAATAAAATGACAAACCAATATAAGATGCAATATTAGGAGAACTTAACATTTCAATGTGGCAGAAACCAGTGTAATGTAACGAAGTGGTTAAGGTATTGGATTAGGGCCAGGTAGAATCAGGTTGCATAGGATCTTCCTGCATGACTTTGGGCCAGTCTTTCTCTCTAGGTCACACTTAATTTACAGTGTTGTTGTTATAGAGAAAATATAAATAAGCAGTATGTGTATTACCTTAAGCTCTTGGATAAAAAGTGAAATATAATATATCATTTAAAATATTTACTGAGATACAGGTAGTCCTTGACTTAAGACCAGACATTTAGCAACCAGTAAATGTCACAATGGACCTCAGGGCTACCTATGATCTGGTTTCAAGGTTATAATGGTGGCCCCCTTTGTGATCCGTGATTTATGGCTGTTTGTGTTTACATTCATCTGCAGCCATGGTCACATTATCTCTCTCTTTTTTTAGTGCTTTTGCCAGAAACTAGTGTTTACTTCTGACTTCCAGCAAAAAATGTCAATTGGGTTAGTTTAACAATGTATGCATTGTCTGCATTTGCTTAACGACTGTTGTGTTTAACAACTGCTGCAAAAAGGTTATAACATTGATTACAGTCACATGGTGACACATAGCCACCATGAATTATGACAATATTATAGTTGTAAGTTATAGACTACCTGTATGTATATAATACTAAATATTATGATTTAAGAAATGTTATGATTTCAGCTGGGTTGACACTGAACCCTAATCATGGCTTTTGATAAATGTACATAAAATTCTATGCTAGAGTATGTACCTCTTATTAAAAATTTATCTATTAATAATATATTGTTTTATCTTTTTATTAGTCAGTAACTATAATAATAAAAAGTTAATTTATAGAATATTTGGCTTTCATGACTGAAGAATTTTACTTACTTTAAGTAAAGTAATTTTACTTTACTTAAGAATAATAAATACTGTTTCAAATTTTCTCTGAAATCACCTAGAATCAAAGCTGAATATCCCTCACTCATCTGGGTAATTCTATTACATTATTGCAGTGTAATGCAAATGGATGAATGAGTTTATTGAACTTATTACATATAAACCCAAAGTCATCATTTAATCACATGAAATAAATTGTATCATTTCAATTCATAAAACAAAATACATATTTATGGAGCTAGTATGATGCCTAATTGGTACTTAGATAGAAAACACCTTGGAATACTAGGGCTGTGGGAAGTGGTAGTGTATTAGTTGAAAAACATGCAGGAAGAGACCAATTACAAACCATTTACATTGTGTTGACAAGATACTCACATGGACAGGTCTTCTGAATGTTTTTCAGGTGACTTCACTTTCTAATGAAACTTTAATATGGATATATCTCCAACTATAGTATAATATTCTTCAATCCAATGATTCCCCACAACTTTTACAATATAGCTAATATCTAACCTGTGACATGAACTTCCTTTATGTCACTGTCCTTTATAATTTTCAAATCTCGTGTCCAATTCCAGAATTTTTCCCTCTTAACAAAATATTCAGTGATTCATTGTTTCCTAACATAAGGACATAAGATGTGAGATCTTCCAAGACTACTATTCTCAAAACATATAATATTTCTTGGGAAAAAAAGTCACACCCTCTATATACATAATGACCAAATTAAAAATTGCATTAAAGATTTCTGTTTACACTCCTTGCCTATTCAAAACATTTTTTTTTGTTTGAAAAAGCCAGCCATTCTAGAAGCCATTATATCACATGGTACACCCATCTCTAACACTTTATTTAAATACTGTGTATCAGCACTTTATAGCAAAATCTTTACTGAGAAGCAAAATCAAAATCAAATCATAATACATAAATAATTCAAAATTAAACTCATACATTTAAGAATCATACATTTCCCATCCCAAATACCTACTGCTTCTTCAGACAGTATTTTAGTAATCTACTCTGCTTCATTTATTTTATACTGCCCAAATACCACATTGACTTTTTAAAAAAGTGTTTTCCCACAAATAAATTGCTTGTAAATTGAAGCCAGTGTTCTATTATATTCAAAGAGAAGGAAATAAAGCAGTTGCTAAAGTAAAGAGTTAAAATAGCTACAGCTGTCACTGGTAAAAGTATGAAAGCTTTTCAAGATTAATATGGAAATGGATGTTGCTTGGTTTAAATGAATATTAATTAAATGGAACTTTCCAGTCTTTCTATTTCCGTTTAGCTATTTCTTTACCTTGCCCCATGTTTATCCAATCAATATCCTCAAAAAATTTCTCCCTTCCTTCTTTCCTTTTTTCCTTCCTTCCTCCTTCCCTCCCTTCTTTCCTCCCTTCCTTCCTCCTATTCATGTCAATGTTCATGTTTCTCTCTACGCATATTGTCTGTATATATAAATGAAAATGTGCATGGAAGAAATATTGGTATATTAAGACAGAAAGTTAATGATTAATTCTCTTCCCCTTTCTTTCATTCTTGATACATCTCTTACAATTATGAAGTGTCCCTGTTTCCCTTACAGTCATTCAGGAATGCACCTAAGTCTGTATTAAATCTTGACAGTGAGCCTTAGACATCCTAATACACTTATCCTGCTTGCCTGAGCAGACTTGCAGGAGAGTTCAGAATAGCAGCAAATATAAACATATGCATAGGCAAAATACCTCACTGATTATCTCACAAACCTGCAGCAGATAAAGAAAAAGAGAAAACATAGATTTCCAATAATTCTAATTCTATGATTTAAAGGGCTTGGGGGATAAATTAGAAATACCTGTATCCGAGAGAGAGAGAGAGAGAGAGAGAGAGAGAGGGGGAAGAGAAAGAGGGAAGGAGAGAGAGAGAGAGATTGCTGGTTAAAACTTTTGTTGAGATAAAAGGTCAAGGAGGTGCAAACACTTATAGAATATTGTGAGGGGTTTATGAGCTAGTTTCCAGTAGAAACAGAAAAATGTACATATCAGAAGAGAACGTGTGTGTGAGAGTGTGTGTGTGTTCTCTTCTGATATTTGAAGGTAAGGAGGATGAAGAATCAGATCCAATAAATTACCAGGGAGAAAAGAAAAGCAATTTTTTAATGGGAAGGTTGTTGATATAGATAAACGTATGGGTAATTGCTTTGAACACAATAAGAGCATAAAAGAGCAATAAAATTGTGTTGCTAATTCTTTGTTGTAGTTCTTTTTTGATGATGATGATGACTATTAACATTGTCACCAACATTATTATAGTTACAGATAATAGATAAACAGAGTTGGAAGGGACTTTGTAGGTCATCTAGTCCAACCCCTGCAAGCAGGAGACCCTATGCCATTTCTGACAGATGGGAGTCCAATCTCTTGAAAGTCTCAAGTGATGGCTCTCCCACAACTTCCAAGGGCAAGCTGTTCCATTGGTTGATTGTTTTCACTGTCAGAAAGTTTCTCCTTTTTTCCAGATTAAATCTCTCCTTGTTCAATTTCCATCCATTAGTCCTTGCCTGGCCTTTGGGTGCTTTAGAAAATAGCCTTACCCCTTCCTCTCTGTGGCAACCCCTCAAATATTGAAACACTGCTATCATGTCTCCCTGGTCCTTCTCTTCACTAGACTTGCTCAGGTTCTGTAACAGTTCTTCATATGATTTAGTCTCCAGTCCTCTAATCATCCTGGTTGCTCTTCTCTGTACTTTTTCTAAAGTGTCAACATCTTTTTTAAAGTGTGGTGACCAAAACTGGATGCAATACTCTAGGTGTGGTCTTACTAAGGCTTTATAGAGTAGTATTAGTACCTCACTTGATCTTGATTGTATCCCTCTGTTAATGCAACTTAGATTGCATTAGCTTTTTTGGCTGCTGCTGCACACTGCTGGCTCATATTTAGCTGGCTGTCCACTAAGACTCCAAGATCCCTCTCAAAGTTACTGCTATTGAGCCTTGTTTCACCCAGTCTGTATGTGTACTTTTGGTTTTTCTTGCCTAAGTAGGACTTTCTTTTCTCTACATTGAATTTCATTTTGTTAGATATGGCCCAGTGTTCTAGTCTGCCAAGACCCATCTTCTTGAGTGTTAGCTATTCCTGCCAGCTTAGTATCATCTGCAAATTCCCCTTCTCTTTCCCCTTCTATTCCTTCTTTTTCAAAAATAACATTATTTCCCATATCAAATTGAAATTGACAAGTATTTTATGAAAACGGGAAAGCCAACTGAGATTATTAGTTTGGAGCAGCTTGGCAATTTATTAATTTATGTCCTTTTGATAATAATTGATTTCAGTTGACTACTCCTGCCTATAAAAGCTGTAGTGTGTGTATGTAATAAATAAGTACATAAAAAACATTTAAGAAGAATATTGGGCCAGCATTAAAACCAGGTTTAAATCTCGACTAAGTCACAAAGCTTCCTAAATGATGACTTGAACCAATCACTGTCATTTGATTAAAGTTTGTTGAGAAATAAAATGTGAAAGGAATAAGAATAATAAGTAACTAAAAGGAAATGCTTGATATAGTTGCCATAAATAAAAACGTGAATATAATACATATATCTTAACAGATTGTTAGATTTGTCTGTTTCCTTCCATGTGTGACAGAATTATTTGTGGATAAAACATGTGACAGGGACATGGGCTAGGAATACACTAATTTGTATTTTCTCCATTTTGAAGAATGCACTGTATTCTGCCTGTACTGCAGAGTCACATTTTGACTATTTGAAATTTTATTTGTATCTTGAAATGCATACTTATTTTGAAACAATACCAAAAATAAAAATAGTTTATTGAAAAAAATTCATAACTTCTTAGCATTGTTTTACATGTACCAGTATACTGTCTGTTTGTTTGGTTTTTATTTGTTTGTTTATTTATTTATTTACTGTAATGCTGCTGAAAAGATGGATTCTTTTCAGCCTACAGTGAAGTCACTGAAAAAGAGCTTTTCTAATTAAAAAAAATCTTTGTTGTCATGTTGCTGCTGTGTATTGCTGATCAGAATGCTAAGTAGTTGAATTCTACATATCCCTTTTAGTGATAAAGGAATAGTTGCCAAACTTATGTCAGCAATTAACTTTGGAAGATTTTTATACAGAAAATGCAACCAATTAGGATAATTAAGATAATTTTTTTTCTTAAAGAAGTAATAGTATATTTTTTAACTCTGCAGAATATGGAAGTTATTTTAAATTGGTAAACAATACCCACCCATTTAAGAGTAATTTTTAAGGACGTTCTATGAATAGTCATGAACCACTGGAATTGGTGATAGTTGAGCTATAAAACTGTGGTATTCTCAAGTGCTTTTAGGGAAAGCACAGAGCATGATAATTTTAAATTTTGTGGTTTAAATATTAAATCCTCTCATAATCTACAGTATATCCATTACTTAACTTCTTCAGCAATAAAAATATCCATCTATATGATTGTTGAAATTTTCGCAAAGAAGCTAAAATGGAAAACTAATCCATGTTATAAAATTGAATTAAGACTGTTATTGCTGAATCACACTTTAATTTTTGTTCTGTTTTAACTATCATTTTATTTATTTGTTTGTTTATTTAAAACTTTATGTAGCTATCTATCTAAACCATACTCCATGTACTCTTATCCCAAGAATAAAAAGAATATATAAATATTATATTGTTTTATAAATAAATAATATATGAAACTCACATGTATATGTATGTGTATGTGTATGTATATGTAAGTTGTGCTCATAAGTTTACATACCCTGGCAGAATTTATGATTTCTTGGCCATTTTGCAGAGAATATGAATCATAATACAAAAACTTTTCTTTTACTCATGGTTAGTGGTTGGCTGAAGCCATTTATTATCAGTCAACTGTGTTTACTCTTTTTAAATCATAATGACAACAGAAACTACACAAATGACCCTGAGGCCCAGAAGGCTCCCCTGAGGTCCAGGAGGCCCAAAATGGGGGTGGGGTGCTGCCAAAAAAAGAAGAAGTCACGGCCACCATACCTAGCCATGCCTACAGAACCAGTAGTTACAAAATTTGAATTCCACCCCTGTTTATCAGTGAAAATTTGTATTCTATTGAATATATATTGTACATGCTGAAAAAAATTGATTGATCACTAAGTCTAAAAATATATCATTATGAGTTATTTCCCAAGGTATTTTATACAACTTTTTTGATATATACATTGTTCATTCTATAAACTACTGTTAAAGACAAGGAAGTTTCTAATTATCTGAAAGCTCAGAGTTAGATTAATCTCATAAATCATATAATTTATATAATAGGGATTACATTAAAGGAATATTTTCAACCTGAAAATTTTGTCACAAGTTGCATATAAATGACAACTCTTAGAAGTTTAATGCTACGGCTAATGCTATATGTTTCTGCTGTGTATAAGAATACATTTAATGCATAGCATTTAGAAATCTGATTTATTTGAGCAGACTGTTTAATTCAGCCCTCAACACAATCAATATCTTCATACTACATGCATCCACTTTGGTTCTCCTGGCCACTCCCGAACTGCTTAATTATATAATAGTTATGAATGTTTGCCTTTGGGAATTGAATTGCTAATTTGTGTAAGTGTATGAGACAAAGGGAGACACCGTGGCTCAGTGGCTAAGACACTGAGTTTATCGATCAGAAAGGTCAGCAGTTCAGCCGTTCAAATCCCGAATACCTCGTAAAGGAGTGAGCTCCTGTTACTTGTCCCAGCTTCTGCCAACCTAGCAGTTCAAAAGCACATAAAAATGCAAGTAGAAAAATAGGGACCACTTTGGTGGGAAGGTTCTGTGCACCTTTGGTGTTTAATCATGCTGGCCACATGACCATGGAGACATCTTTGGACAGTGCTGGCTCTTTGGCTTTGTAGTGGAGATGAGCACCACCCCCTAGATCCGGAAACAGCTAGCATGTATGTGCAAGGGGAACCTTTATCTTTACCTTATGAGACATAAATAGCATAAAGAAGGATAATGGAGAGAGAAAATTTTGTCATTCCCATGTTGTAATCTACCAATTTTGGGTTCTAGATCAACCTAATATTGACTCCAGTTTATAAAAACAAAATGTATTGAGATAAAGTCTACAGTCTTCTAAAAGTAAGGTCAGCTCAAAATCTGTCTACTTTTGCTAATTCACTCCAGCAACTTAGTCCTCTAGTAATCTTCAGTAGTCACTCAGAGCTAAGAACAACTGTTAAAAAACAATTATTGTTTGGAGACTTCTTTAAATTATTTGTGGCCTAGATCCATGCGTTCCACTTACCTTATGGGTTGTATTAACATAAAATTACTTAGGAAAGTAATATTTTCTAATTTCCTAGTTTTTTTTAAAAAAAGATGACTTTTAGTCCATATTTTACCTTTTAAATTAAATTAATTTTTTTAACTAAAATAATTAGCATTTCTTGTATATTCATTTTTTCAAAGTAATTATTTGAATACTTTGATTCATGTCAGTACTGGAACTGGCATCAAGAAAGAGAAAGCTCAGAATGAGCTGAGATTATAAAGTATATTAAAACAATTTTCTTCAGACATACAGTATTCAATATATAATAAAAAGACCATGTTTGCTCAGTGAAGATAGCAAAATGCTAGCAGGCAATACATTATAGCCAAAACTACTTAGTTATTATTTCTCTGTTGTCTTCTCCCACAATTTTTTTTTAAAAAATGCTCAATTTGTGAAGGGTCAACGATTGAAAGTTGAGATTAGTAGATACAAAGACAAGGAATACTTTTTTTATTTTTAATGAGTAATTTATCTTAATGTAACAACAAACCTGGTGATGTTCCAATCGAACCTTTGTACACATGGGTCTCTACCAAGAGAGATCCAGAAGGGGAAGTTGGCAGATGCCACATGATTCAACTCTTTTTCTTTTGTAGCATGTGTGATGTTCGCACATATACAAAAAATGTAGGCTTCCATTATAATGCCTCTCCTAATAGCTTGTCCTTTTTGTCATATCCTGAAAGCAATCTTGCTTATATATCATCTTTGATCAATTTTTGAGAAATTTGGTAAGATACAGATTACTGTACACAAACAAATGTATCCATATATTCAAAGGGGAACATACCAAAGATCAAAAAAAAAAAAAAACCCCAAACCCCTCAGGTAACAATAGGTAGCCTGGAAGATTTTTGAGCAGGTAAGAAAATGAAAGATATGTAAACACAGAAAACAAGTTATAAAAATTGCCCCAAGTCTAAAGGATTTGTCAATAACAAATATTTCCAGACTGATATCTTGGTTGATGCCATAATAGATTTTAGAAATGCTAACTGCACAACTTTGTTTGACAACGCCATCAAAACATTTGATAAGAACTCTGTTAACAAGTGGACTTCTGATGAAGTTGCAAATCAATTCTTTCTGACTTCCTTTTCCCAGGATTTGCCTCCTTATCATAGCTCCTTCTTACTGTAGGCCAATAAACATGGTCCTGTACCTAGCCAGGGTAAACTGATGATCAGTTCAATTATCATCTTACATTGAGCCATCACAGCTAGGGCAGGGTCTTTCAGTTCATTGCCTGGATATGGACATACTCTTTACTGTAAACTCATGGCAAGAAAGTAGTTGTAAAAACTACTGGCTGCCTCCTTTAAAGCTGCAAGTCTGAGATTCCTGCATGGTGTACATTTTTGTCAGCCTAAAAGATTCAGAATCTTCTGCCCTCCTTTTGACTATGCTGTCTTGTTCTATGTCATTTTTTTTTCTGTTGGAGACAGGACTTGCGTGCCTACCATACCTGCTTCTTATTTTAGGTCAATAAACATGGTGCTGTGCCTGGCTAGGGCAAACTGATGGACAGCTGCAATTTTCATCTTATATTGAGACACCATCACAACTAGGGCAGGGTCTTTCAGTTCATTGCCTGGGCATGGACATCCTTCTTTTTTTAAACTTATGGCAAGAAAGTAGTGATAAAAACTACTGGCTGCCTTATTTAGAGCTGCAAGTTTGGGATTACTGCACGGTGTATGCCTTTGTCAGCCTAAAAGAGATTCAGGACCTTCTGCCCTCCTTTTGATTGTGCTGTCATATTGTATGTGAGAAAGGCTGAATAAAATGACTAGAGAATGCAATATGTGTACTATGAGATTTTGTATTTTATATTCTTTTGAAATTCAATAAAGTTTGTAAAAAAAAAAGGAAAAATATACAGATATGGAATGGATGATTTCTAGCTTTGTAATATAATGTGATTGTTATTAGGATCCTGGAACAATAGTTTATTAGTTGATCACAAAATGTTTGGTCTGATGTTATTGCAAAATAAATGCAAATACAGTTTTTGACTGTTTCTACAGAGTATAATACTGAAATGGTGGTAGATGATAATTCCACTTTATTCCACTTTTACACATGAGGACCAACTCAAGTCTAGATATCATACATCACTTAGAGAAAATTGATTCAAATGCAGAGAAGGTCAATAAAGATAATAAAGGAACTAGAAACCAAAACCTATGAACTAAAATTGAAGTAGTACAATTTATTTAACCTTGAGAGAAGATTACTAAAGTGAATTTAATAGCTGTCTTCAGATATCTCCCCAAAACTGATATAAAAAAGCTAAGACTTGATCTTTGTAATTGTACAACTGCAGACAAAATTTAAGTTAAGAAGGCAAATTGAATGTTATGGATGCTTTAATTTGTATTTCCACAATGAGCAGGGGATTGGACTTGATGAAACCATTCTGAAACACTTTTATCATTAGAAAAGAAAGTTTGGAGCTAGAATGGTGAGCAAATTCAAGAGGAACATAGAATTGTCTGATATTCTAGTGCAAGCTAAATCAGTCTTGGGACCGATCACTTGGAAAGAGAATGAAAGTATGTAGGAAATGGAATGCATATAAAAAAGATAGCTTACAATATATATTTTAAGATGAATTTCAAAGAAATAATACAGTAAGGAATCAATGACTCTGAAGTAGCACTCTGAATACAATAAAACAAAGGCAAATAGTTTCCTTCACTTGTTAAACAGACCTCTATCTCTGTGCACATGTTAATGTATTGTGAAGGTGCCTGTTTGATTAGTAATGAAGACTTCATTGGTATTAAGAAGAAAAAACTCTGAAAAAGATTGCAATATATTTTAAAAGGCAGGGTAGTGTGTATTGTGGTGGTGATGGGGAATACAGAGAATATTAATATGTCCTTTGCCATTCTTTTGATTTTCATAAAGGATTTTTTTTTTTTTTTTGATAGGATGGAAGGGTCAGTTTAACTGAACCAAATTATGGACTGCATCTATTTTTTGATGCTTCCTTTTTTTTCATTTTTTCACACCAAAAAAATATGGCTAAAATATAAATGCTGTAACTTCTTTATGCTTTTAAAATATTTTACATAATGTACATAAAGTCAGCAATCCATTCAAAAATTTAGCCTCCAGGTTCAGTTGTGTTCAATCCACTTTAATATTAAAATTACATAACTTTTAATTGTATTTTAATAAAAATATACAGACATTTATAATTTAACTGTAGGAGATAGGATGACTTGTGAGTTTAGCCTTCAGAAAAATGTTTTAGAACTGCTACTGTATCAATTTATTTCCTCTTGGGGTACATTCATGTTTTTAAATTTGATTTGATGGTTCCTATAATATTATTACGGTTGTTGATAAAATACCGTGTTTCTCATATAATAAGGCCGGGTCTTATTTTTTTTTGAGTCCCCCCCAAAATGGCTAGGTCGTCTTTTCGGGGTGACTTGCATCCTCAGGCAGGTGGGCGGTGATGGCTTGGATGTTGACCTTGGCGTTGGTGGGGCACTTTGTATCGGGAGACCTTCTGCGACTATTGCTTTCCCTTCTTCCCGTGCTGCTGCGGTATTTAGAGCAACACTATGGTGTTTGGCGCAGTCACGCAGCATTTGACGCAGCCATGCGGGGCCAGCCAGGGGTCCTTCCTGCAAATGGGGCCCAGTGGAGACACTCGGCTTCAGGCGCTCCTGTCACCGCCTTCCCGGGCATCGTTCGAAGGCAAAGCCCATTCTTTTAAAAATGACACCCTTCTACCGGTATGGCAAAGCCTGCCCTGCCAAAGTGGGCAGCCCAACCCCACATGGGGAGGCGAATCTCCCAGGGCCACAGCGCAGGATCAGCCCACCCCAGGAGAAGCGACCAGCTGCCATCCCTGCCTGGCAATGGGCAGAGCGCAAAGAGCTTCGCCTGGGGTGCCCAGCGCAGCTGACAGGTGGGCCCTCCTGCCCAGCAGTGGAGTTCTGGCTAAAGCAGTGAGTGCCTCCCCGCCGGACCCTCCACTCATCCCGCCAGGGCCGCACCGGAGCTGGGCGGGGTTGGCAGAGCCAGGAAAGTGAACCGCTGGTGTACACCTGCCTGCTAAGCGAAAGAACCAGGCTGACTCAAGCTTGGCTTCCTTCCCAAGTCCCTCCAGCCTGACCCAGAAGGGGCCACTGGAAGAGGCGCCCGAGGCAGTGATAGCGCTCACCCATCCGTGGACAGGGAGACAAGGCGACAGCCCACTCTGCGTCCTCCTCTGAGTTGAGCCCCACCGAGCTGCCGGTGAATTTGGACTTGCGTGGGGACAGGGACGGGCTGGGTGAGGGGTGGAAAGGACGGGAAGCTTTGGGCTCTCTCCGCTGGACCTGCCAGCCAGGGAAGCAGCACCTGAAGCCAAGTGTCTCCACCAGGCTCTGGTTGCAGGGAGGAGCCCTGGTTGGCCGCACATGGCTGCGCCAAACACTGCAGCGTTGCTCCAAATGCCGCGGCAAGCCCCCCGCCATTCTCCCCCATTTCGCATGTTTTAATATAGGCCTTAATTTGGGGGGAGGGGCTTAATTTCATTTCATGCCAAGAAAACATGCTGGGACTTCCTATTGGGGGAGGCCGTATTGTTGGAGAAACAGGGTATTAATAATAGCCAATTTTATATTGAAATTCTGTCATGACAAATATTGCTTGGTTTCAGAACCAAGGATACCAGAATCAAATAGGATACCAAAACCATCTGTCTATCTTTATTTTAAGAAAGTGTCAGAAGAAACACTTGACAGTTAATCAATTGAATTCATACTACATTGTTGTTTATTCAGCATAGGAATTGAAATTCCTCAATTGCCATTTTTCCTTTCTTTCTTATTTTAATTTGCCTGTTCTGTTGATTCTTCTATGAGTATCTCCCAAATATATAATGCTGAAAACATTCCAACTAAAATGGGTTAAAATGTGGGTGTTATTTTATTATATAGTTCTGGTTTTATTTCCACTAAATATATGCTTACAAACAAGAAGGAAATACAAAACATTTTTGCTGTATCATGAAGAATGAGAATTTGGTTTTAGCAAATTAAGAGATTTGGATCACAGGTAAATAACAGCTTTCCTGCATTCTCTGTATGTTTTC
The DNA here is from genome assembly GCF_049901715.1 of Pseudonaja textilis. Classification (NCBI taxonomy): domain Eukaryota; kingdom Metazoa; phylum Chordata; class Lepidosauria; order Squamata; family Elapidae; genus Pseudonaja; species Pseudonaja textilis. The sequence goes on from NC_141996.1 coordinate 46,607,724, forward strand.
CCCACACTTCATGTAAAACAGTTCAGACAATGAGAAAAAACACAAGTATTTCCTTATGTGGTAGTCTCTTTTACCGGGGGGGGGGGGGGAGGAGGGGTTATATAAAAATAATTGTTGCCCAACTGGAATAGAAACAAGAGGCATTGTTTTTGTAAGGGGAACTATAAACAGAGGTGTTAATTTTACATATATTGAGGGAAGAATTATGAGTAAGTCTGATAAAAAATAGAAATAGCAGTTATCCATGAGAGAAAGCAAATCCAAAAAGTAAAGAAGAAATCTATTCATTAGACACTTTAGCTTTATTAAATTGTGTAAACCTTTGCTTTTTGAGAGCCTCTCATAATCAACTTGCCTTTTATGACATCTGGAAAATATTGGATTTTAGTATTCTATAGTACAATATTGGATTTTGATATTTCAAAGTAAAATTCCATCCAGGAAAAAAAGATGAAAATTCATCATTTTGCTGGATCTATTACATAAGAATCCATTTTCTACACTTGCTAAATAATTCTAACCAGTTTGGCTTTTTCTGTTTTGTTATTTAGATATTCCCTCCTAACCATGATGACAATATGACAAAATACGCATCATGATGTCACATACAAGCAGTTCGTAATTTATGACTTAACATAGCTATAGCAAAAGTTTTGCACCTTGGGCAGAAGAACTAACTTTGTTCCTCTCAGATGTACAACAGAGGGTATATGAGCTATTTATTTTTATGTTTATGAGGCATTTTATATCATTTATTTTGAAGTGCAGAACAGTTTAATATTCAGGCTTAGCGCTTTTATTTGAAAATGCACAACATTTTCAAGAACTCAAATGAGAGAGAAAAACAAATTGTATCTCAATAGTTCACCACCTTCTCAGAAGCTACCTGAATTGCCCGATTTTTCTGGCGTCCTCTGCAACAGGGTAGGCTGCAACCCTTTAAATTGGCTCTCATTGATCAATCTACTGTTCACCTGCTCCTGATATTTACTGAATTACTCCCATCTATTCTCCAGAACTTTTTCTACTAGCAAATGGTGAGAATAAGATAAAATGGTGGAGATTAAAGGTATAACAGATATTTATTAAAAAATTAAATTAATTACATAATTAAATAATTTAGTAATATTAAATATACTAATAAAAAACGCTGACTGTCCTTCAGAAATCTTTGTATGGGCAAGCAGGAATCTTAATGTTTCATATACTCTGCAGTTATATTGAGTTAATAATATTTGTGAACTGGCAGAATCTCTTGTTTCTTAATGGATTTGTTGCTGTATTATGTGTATTACAATTATAAGTAACACTTATTTTGCATTCAACTAAGTGATGTAAGACAAATCAACATAGCATCATTATCAAACTGGAAATGCAGTATCCAGCTCTCTTGGTACGTTTGGCAAATATAATCATAGTCTCAGAAAATTTGGAGAAAGTAAGTGTCAGAGTTCCAAGCAACAGACCCAAAACAATCAAAACTCTGAGACCTAGAGTTTCCTCTAAATATGAATTTATTAGGAATGTCATATTGGCACAGCTTATGAAAACCCAACTCTGAAGAATCTGAGATTTTTCCCAGCCAAATCAAAACCCAAAGTACTTGCCTCCCAGATCGCACATCCTCATATGGTCCAATGAGGTTGTAGTCCCAGCTCCAGCTGGCTTCTGTCCATGCTTCTTCAACACCTGGTAGAGCATCCTTGACTCCCAAAGGAAAGAATGTTATTTTGGCTACACATCCCCCAGCTACCTCTATCTCCCCCCGCCACGTTCCCACAGCTCTAACCAGCCTTGCTGTGGCCTTGCTGTGGCAGCCCTGAAAATGCTCCCAAAATGGCTTTAGGGTTGACAGTGAGCTTTGGTCACCTTATGATGCAGCAAAGACTTTCTCAGCTTCTTCCTGAACTTTAAAGCAGGGGAGTACTTGGTGGATGAAAGCAAGAATTAAATTTTATTCTATTGAAGTAAATATAGACTTTATTTCCTAGAAATCTTGCAGATTTTCTATTTTCTTTCACTGAATATAAGAATTACTTTTTAAATACATGTTTTTGCATCTAAACAAATTTCTTTACTCTTTGTTATTTTCAGTGCTTCTTTTTCTTATTTTCCCTTTAGTAATTTCCTTCTTTTCAAATACATAACAAGAGGAGGAGAAACAGATAAAAGTAACTTTATCAATAATGGTTACTGATTTTGTGGCAAGAAAATAAGCTTTCATGTGACCAGTCAATGCTAATTTTCAGCATGCTGTAGGAGAACAAGAACAATGCCATAGGAAATCTCACCTAAAAAAAGCACACTTGGCAAGGCACACCTTTAAAGAATGCTTTCATCTTCTTCATTTATCCTGTAGATCTCTTTTCTTACCAACATAGAAAGCAAAAAAGAAAAAAAACCTTGCCATTTATGAAATAAATTGAATCCTGATGAAATATTTTCACTCATCAGCATAATGAATAGTTTGTATTATTCTTTATAATTCTTTTTTAATTATGTCCATTGCAGGTGAGTCTCTTAAATGATCAGCTACAAATCATCTCCAACTTTCTAATGTCCCTTTTCATAGCTGATACATGCTATTAAGCTGTGATGAAATGATTTAATGCAGGGGTCCCCAACCACCGGGCCCCGTACCGGTACCGGTCCATGGATCATTTTGTACCAGGCCACCTACTTTGCTTGGGCGCTGCCATCTTGTTTCAACGGTGCTTGAGAAAGTGCTTCCGGGTGAGCTTGTCGGTCGTCGGTTGGATGGAAAGCAGCGTTTGGGTGCTGAAGGAATCCTCGCGCCTTAGTTTTGTTGAAGGGGGGGTGGCTTCAAACGAAGAGCCTTCCCGAGGGTGGTGGAGTCTCGCGTTACTCAGGAGGAGATTAAGAAAGAGCTCGAAAAGCCCATCGACCACGAGAAGATACAAAGGAGGAGTCGAAGGTGGTGGGGAGAAGCGGGGGACAGCCAGCTGGCCAGTTGCTTGGCTCGCCTTGCCTTGGTCGTGCATGCTGATGCCGGTACCGGTCCGTGGATCATTTTGTGATGCCGGTACCGATCCGTGGTACAAAAAAGGTTGGGGACCACTGATTTAATGCATAGGTTGTCTTCTGTTAACAATTAATTAATTAATTGCTTGAACAGGAGGTTGGACTAGACAACTGCCAAGGTCCTTTACAACTCTGAAATTCTATGTTCTGTGTTTAATGCAATCAGGACCAGCACATCTGTCAAAAAAGCTATGAAAAGGAACATTCATGCCATCTATCCTGTTTGTAATTCAGCATTAGTATAACTTTAAACAGTTACTAAATGAGTGTTTGCCAAGCTCATTGCTGCTAGGCATCACACAATGTAGACATGCACACAAGTATAGAAATTTATGCAGTGTCTTGTAGATCTGAGCAGTTGTCTCAAGTGCTTGAAGCCCCAGGGTGCAATAGTGAAGAAGGTTGATCAGCAAATTGGATTTTTTTGGTAGGGAGATACATTTGGAATTTCTAACCAAAGTGCCTGATTTTATTTGAAATTAGTGAAAATAATAAAGGAAGATTGCCAGTAGTGCTGTAACAATAAAGTAACTGAGTGTCCCTCAAACGATTATGAGTCACTTCACACACTGCATTAAAGTACAAGTGGTTTGCTTGTTTCTAGCTTGGTTTATTGTGCTGACTTTACTACTATAATTTGTAACCAATGATTTATGTCTTAAATCAATATGTGAACCCAGATAATTTTGACCCAAATAATCATTATAACATAGACAATGAATTTTACCATGCCAACCAATGCATTTGCAAGCCTTTCCCAATGCTAAATTCAAATCACATTTTACCCACTTTGTCTTCAGTATATGCAATTTGAAGAGTGTTTGGCATACAAATTTGTCCAACTTGAGTTTATAGAACCCTTAATCTAATCAGTTAGCTCGCTGCCTTCCTGAGTCCTTCTGGAACTTTTAATTAAAAAAAGATTTTAAAAAATCATGTCACCTCTTCTGTTCTTGGCTTCTCTTTAAGAAGGCAACAATTTCCATCCTAGGGCTTCTATCTAGAAAGCAGCCTGTACTGAAATACTGCAAACGCAACTTCTCCACATATTTTTCAGTTCTACTTTCAAGTTTCAAGTAGTATTTTCTGTTGCTGTTCAGGTTGCCTGCTGTGCTCTACTGTCTTTTAAACCAACTGCTGCACCTTAATTGGCTGTTTCACAGAGGTCGGAATGCCCTTTCACCATATTCTCCCTGTTTTTCCCCCTGAAGAACACCTGCTACAGAGCCTCAAACAGCAGGTCTGCTTATGTGAAGAAAAATCTTGCTTTGGAAGATGGCAGGGTGGTTTTCTATTTTTGTATTTTTTGTTTTGTTTTAATTACCATTTTACTTTTCCTGAGCTTCCTATTTTTCTTCTGTCTTTTTTTCTCTTAAAAAAAGTCTACCAGTATACCATCTCATTCCCACCCCGCAGTCATTGGAGGGACACTCAGTTACTTTATTGTTACAGCGCTACTGGCAAATTTAAAGGAATAGTTTGTGTCAATGATAAATCATACACCATAAATTCATATTTTATGAAAAAAAATGCTAGAATTTTACATAGATAGATGATAGATAGATAGATAGATAGATAGATAGATAGATAGATAGATAGATAGATAGACAGACAGATGTGTAATACTGGTATCAATTGGATACCAATCTGTTGGATATTGAGGACCAGTCAAGAGATTGTGGAGCAGATATCTGGAATAGCATTCCTTTAGAAACTAGTTGACTTCAATTGTTGAGTTTTCATAAAGCAACTAGCTGGATATCCATGCTTCGCTACGAAACTATGTGATCGGGCTTAGATTTGGAGAGGAAAATAAGGGAAAAAATTCTGCCTCTGCCTACCAGTATCCATCAGTATTCATCTGGCTAGAATCCTCTCAGTGTATGAGAGAGTTGAGGGTTTTTTGGAAACTGAAACAGTATTTGCTGTGTTAGCAAGAAGGATAGAGCAAGGAGCCTGGGCGTGGCTTAGCTCTTAGCTGTTCTGTACTAAAGCTGCTTGCTGCTGTGAAACTAAAACTGAAACTGAAAGGCCTCTTCTCTCCTCTGTTTTTGTTTTGCATTTGGAACAGATTTGTTTTCAGATGGGGAGAGAGTAGAACTCCTAAGCATCAGAGTGTGTTAATAATAATATACAAAATACTACTGTTCTGATGGTCATTCCAAAAAACTCTTTTTTAGTGAGCACATAGAAGCCAAGAGGAACATACGTGCCGAATTTCGAAGTTGTAGGCTTTATGGTTGTGGAGATTTTGTGATGATGTATGATATATATATGTGTGTGTGTGTGTGTGTGTGTGTGCGTGTGCGCATATATATATATATGGATCTTTGGTTGTTCGGGTTTTCTCCCGCGTAAGATTTGAAGTATCTAGGCAACGTTTCGATGAAGTCTCATTCATCATCTTCAGGCTTCTGTCTCCGGCTCTGTGCTTCTCAGAGTAATGTGAGATTGCAGCTGCTTCCTCCTTTTAACTGCCAGTGGGGTGGGACTTGATTGGGTGGGGGCTTGGCTGTGTTCTGATTGGGTGGGGGTGTGTTCTCATTGGTAGGGGGTTTGGTTGTGTTCTGATTGGTTGGGGGGTTAGCCGTGTTCTGATTGGTTGGAGGCGTGTTCTGTTCAGGTGGGGGCTTGGTTGTGCTCCGGTTAGTCTTAGTTGCTGGGGGATTTGAGCTGGTGAGTTGTGATCTTGCTGTTTGGCTTCTAGTTCGTGGTCCTGCTGCATTTTCATAGTGGGTGTCGGTTTGCTTCATGTATGGCTCGGAGGGGTTTGAAGTGGGTAGTGATGCAGCTGCAGTGCAGCTTCTGGTCCATGGTCGTGTCTCATCTTCTGAGTGGGTGAGAGTCTGTTTTCTACATGGAAGTGTGGTGGTGGCATCTTGTGTGGCTCTCATGGGTGTGGGTCTGGTGTCCTTCTTCATGTTAGGTACTCGTCTGTTCATGAGGGCGGGTTTCCAAATGGCTGGAAGGCGGGAGGTGTCATCTCGTTTGTTCATGCTGTGTGGGTGTTTTTCTATCTCTATGGCTTCTCTGATTATTCTGCTGTTGAAGTGTTCGGTTTTGGCGATAGTTCTGGTATTTTATATATATATTACTGCAGATACTCTTGTATATAAACTAACTATTCTTTGGTTATTGTGCATTTGTTATGCTATTTCATTGCTGTCAGTTTTAATAAGATTGTACTTGTATCTGAAAGCTGTTCATAGTTAGTTTTGCAAGTAGAACAATATATAAACCAACTCATTCAGTCATTCAATAAATCAGTAAATTTTGTTTCTACAGACTGCTATATACCAGGGCTGTCAAACTCAAGGCCCGCGGGGCTGACCTGGAAATAGCAAATATCAGCCCAAAGTGCCTCTGCCAGTGAAAATGGAGCTCAGCCTCCTGAGCTCCATTTTTGCTGGCAGAGGGTTACAGGATGATTCCCCAACCCCACCTGGGCTACCACAGATCCCCCTTGACAGAAGTGACATCAAGCTGGCCATGGCCACTCTGGGCATGTCCACCCTGGCCACACCTATCTGGCCACCCGAGGTCAAACACAATCCTGATATGGCCCTTAATGAAATCGAGTTTGACACCACTGCTATATACAATGATAAAAAGTGCACTGTGAGGCAGCCTGCTCATGACAATCAAGAAAGAATGATTAAAACTACTTTTTGAAAAACATGCTTTGCTTTTGACTTATTTCAATATATAATTTAAAACACAAGTGCTTTACCTGTCCTTTTATCTTTATATTTACATATAAGGTATATATCAATATACATTATATATATGGTATTCAGCTTTGTTTGGGTATTTTCCCATGTCATTATAGTTGTGTTTTTAAAGTTGTAGCAACATTTCGGCAGAATCTCATCTGCCATCATCAGGCTTCTGTATTGAGTCAGACTTTCACAGCCGTTTCTGTTTTTAATTTGATGCTAGCCTATGCTGTGCCAGAATGGTTTTTTCTTCATCCTGATTGGTTGGGAGTCTTGGTCTGTGTTTACTGGTCTTGGAGTTTGCTGTGTTCTGCTTGATTGGTGTTTCTAATATCTTCTGTTTGTTTTGTAGCTTTTTTTTTGTCTTGATTGGCTGGCAACATTATGTTTCCCGTATTGCAGGCTTTTAGTGCGGCTTGGCTCTGAGTAAATGGACGGCTATCATTTATTAGGAAGCTAGGTTTCATCTGGGTGCCTGGTTGGGTTATGTTTGAGGTGGAGGTATCGGGGGTGGGTCTGCTTGTGCCCAGGTGTTTGCCTGGCTTGTGGTGTGGAGATTTTTTTGTTTGTGAGTGCAGGCTTCCAGATAATTGACAGTCTGGTGGAATCATCTCTTCTATTCATGCTTTCAGGTCTTTTTTCAATCTCTATGGCTTCTCTGATAATTCTGTAGCTGGGGTTTTCTATAGTGGCTAGGGTTTTGGTGCCATTGAAGTCGATGCTATGACCTGTTGCTTTCATGTGTTGGACTAGTGAGGAAGTGTGTTCCAGCTTTTTTACTGCATTTTTGTGTTCATCCAGGCGGGTACTTATTCTTCTATTGGTCTGTCCAATGTATGTGGCAGGGCATGATGCACAGGGGACTTCATATATGCCTTGGTTTTCCAGGTGAATTTTATCTTTGGGGTTTCTTAGGATGGCTGCTATTTTTCTGACTGTTTTGAAGACAGTCTTGATGTGATGCCTATGTAGTATCTTACCGATTTTGTCTGTAGTACCTCTTATGTAAGGCAGGACAGCTGTTCCATAGGTCTGTTCATCTTCTAAGTCTCCATTATGTCTCAGTGTGTTTGGGTGGATCAAGCCAGTGATTTTGCTTTTGTGGAAGCCATTGGCTGTCAGTACTTTAGTCAGGGTGCATAGTTCAGTCTTTATGTGTGTCTTGTCTGCCAGGTGTTTGGTTCTGGCAATTAGTGTTTTAGTCACAGAGTTTATCTGTGCTGGGTGGTGGTGGGATTGTGCATTGAGGTAGCGGTTGGTGTGTGTTTTCTTCTGGTATATGGTGTGTCCTAGTGTGCCATCTGTTTTTTTGTAGATTAGTACATCTAGAAATGGTAGTTGTTTGTTTGTTTCTCCAAGACCAGTAAACACAGACCAAGACTCCCAACTAATCAGGATGAAGAAAAAAACATTCTGGCACAGTAGTAGGATAGCACCAAATTTAAAACAGAAATGGCTGTGAAAGTCTGACCCACAGACAAACAATATACAGAAGCCTGATGAAGGCAGATGAGATTCTGCCGAAACGTTGGTACAGCTTTAAAAGCACAACTATAATGATGTGGGAAAATACCCGAACAAAGCTGAATACCATACATATAAATAACCACAAAAACTTAAGAAATATATATATATAGATAGATAGATAGATAGATAGATAGATAGATAGATAGATAGATAGATCGATCGATCTTTGGTTGTTCGGGTTTTCGGGTTTTCTGGTCCATGGTCGTGTCTCATCTTCTGAGTGGGTGAGAGTCTGTTTTCTACATGGAAGTGTGGTGGTGGCATCTTGTGTGGCTCTCATGGGTGTGGGTCTGGTGTCCTTCTTCATGTTAGGTACTCGTCTGTTCATGAGGGCGGGTTTCCAAATGGCTGGAAGGCGGGAGGTGTCATCTCGTTTGTTCATGCTGTGTGGGCATTTTTCTATCTCTATGGCTTCTCTGATTATTCTGCTGTTGAAGTGTTCGGTTTTGGCGATAGTTCTGGTATTTTTAAAATCAATTTCATGTCCTGTGGCTTTGAGGTGTTGGACCAGGGAAGAGGTCGTTTCTTCTTTTTTGATTGAGTTCTTATGTTCTTCAATGCGTGCACTTATTCTTCTGTTAGTTTGTCCAATGTATGTGGTAGGGCAGGCAGTGCAGGGGAAAAGTGCAGAAAACAAATATATATATATATATATATATATATATATATATATATATATATATATATATATATATATATATATATATCTATCTTAAGTTTTTGTGCGTATTTATATGTATGGTATTCAGCTTTGTTCAGGTATTTTCCCACGTCATTATAGTTGTGCTTTTACAGTTGTAGCAACGTTTCGGCAGAATCTCATCTGCCATCATCAGGCTTCTGTATTGTGTTTGTCTGTGAGTCAGACTTTCACAGCCATTTCTGTTTTAAATTCGGTGCTAGCCTACTGCTGTGCCAGAATGGTTTTTTCTTCATCCTGATTGGTTGGGAGACTCCCAACCAATCAGGATGAAGATTAATAATATGATTAGTCATCTATGACTTTCTCTCTTTTTTTTCATTAAATCTTAAAGAGATTTGAGCATCAGGATATAAACTTCAATGTTAAAAGAATAATAGTTTGGTCTCATTTCACTGTTACGCTTACTTCATTCATCAGAACAATCAATCACTTGTTGAATAAGCCAGTTGGCTAAGCCATAAATTTTTAGACGTTTACAAGCCAAAATTGTCAGTTAACATATTGCATGAAACTGAAAGCAATTATTACATTGTTAATTATTAATTACATTAATATAATGTAACATGTCAAACCAATTGTTAATATATAAGTACTATCCATTCTTGCGCTGATTCCTTAAAAAGCAGGGTTTGGTGAATCTAGGCACATAAATATTCTATGAATTCTGAAATCTATTAATCAATCTATGAACTCTAAGAAAGATCTTTATTTGTTAAAATGGAAACACTAACTGAATCTATATACATGAATACAGAGTATATCAAAAAGAATTCTGTGTCCAAATGTCGTGGTTTTAATATGCTCAAGTTATTATGAATGGTGATAGTATTAATTCAGGATTTAATTTGTGATAGAAATTTCATAGATATATTTTTCTTTGTTGAGAGCCTGTCTGATCTAGTGATTATGGCACCAGGCTACTGTGTGTTCGCGTTCTTCCTTTGGCATGAAAGCCAGCTGGGTAACTTTGGGTAAATCACTTTCTCTAAGCCTGTGATGTCAGGCTCGGGCAACAATCTGGTCAGTCAATCCTTGGTTGCAAACAATTGACCAAAAGGAGGGGGAGAAGGAGAAGAAAATGTTTGTCTTTCCAAATTAAAGTTGTAAGAGTCTGTGTGAAAAGCAGGTGCTTAACAACTTCATTGATTAAGAAAATTTTTGTTCACGCACTTCAGGGAAATGAATGGGAAATGTACAGGTAATATTTCAGATGTTAGGTCCCAAGCAATTTAGAAAGTTAACAGGGTGGGAAGTGAGTCATTCTGCCTGTGTGTAGTTAATTCTATAGACAAGAAATGAAAATCATTACTAATATGAATTACAAACTCACATAGCAGTCTCAAAAACCAAATGGAACTATTTAAGGAAAATGCAAACAGAATAGTCAGCATTTAAGGTAGGCTGCTTAGTTTGGTAGATTATTATGGAATTTGATGTGATACCATAATGACATTTGAATGATTTCTCCTAAAGGACAACTACCTCAACTTGTTCTTATGAAATATTTTGGAACAAAATGAAAAAGAAATATCCATGTAGTGGATCAAGAAACAATTTACAAAATAAATTGCTATGCCGTCATTCAAATGGGTTTTGCATAATGGGTTGCAGCTTTGCCAATATAGTCATACTGAAAATGCTTCTGTCCTGCTTTCTCCTGGTACAACTTATATGTATGAATTTATATGTATATATTTATGATTATAATGACATTTATATTCTGGAAAATGTGAACAGCCACAATGCATTATAACAATACATGAAAAGGTCATTGCAAGAAGTTCATCTTTACTGCAACAGTTTCAGTAAGAAATAACAATTATTTTGCAAAATAAGAATAGTTTATTTTCTTTGTATGGGTGTATACTTTCGGATACAATGGCAAAAATTTTCACAGAGGCATGTATGCATTTGGTTCTGTGGTAAGTGGCATGCATTTCATTATGGAGTTATTTCTCTAAGGGCTAATCTGCACTGCCTAGCTTCCTTGTTATCATCACCTATTACATACACAAAGCTCTTAGCCACTGTTCCTTCCTTGCACTGGTGATAAAAGTAAGTCTAGAAGGCACTGGAGTACAAAAGCTCTCACAATAAAGGGGTAATCATTTTGATACTTTGCATATATAAATATGTGACATAGATAAATACAGATTTTTGTGTATAAATACAGATTTTTGTGGAGATGTATACATATAGATACATGCACGCACACACACACACACACACGCATACACACACACGTGTGTGTGTGTATGAATGCCCAGGAATTATGTTCTGCATAACATATCTTCATAACATATGAAGAATGGATGCAGGATTTCGGTTTGGCTAGTCTAGAGAAAAAAAGACTAAGGGAGACATGATAGCAGTATTCCTGTAATTGAGATGCTGCCACAAAGCAGAGGAGGTCAATTTATTTTCCAAAGCACCAGAGGACAGGATAAGAAACAATGGATGGAAACTAATCATGGAGAGAAGCAACTGGGAATTAAGGAGACATTTCCTAACAGTGAGGACAATTAACCAGTAGAACAGCTTCAAAAATTGTGGGTGCTTCACCAGTTAAGAAAAGATAGGAATATTAGCTCACTGAAAGGAAAACAATTCATTATTATTTTATTGGAAAAGAAAGCTGTCAGGCATAATAGCAGGGGAATTTGTTCAATGGGAGGATGTGATATCCTGTAGTTGTATTGAATATCATATAAGTTACTATTAATGTATCTCAGTCCAGAAATATTTTCTCAATACATTTTAGGCTTAGTCTCCTGCAAGAGGATAGAAGCAAATTAATCAGTATAGATGTGTTTGTATCTGCCTTGTCTTTAATTAAATCTTTTAAAAGGCAGAGTTAATTTTGTTCCCAGGTAACCATGAATGGTTACAAACACAAACATAATATATACTGCAGCTTTACAAAGTAAAGCTTGAAAACACTTCTAAAAAAAGATGTGAAAATATTTCTGAAGTATCTTGAATGTGTGTTGACTCTGTAAACCACTTAGAGAGTGTTGTAAAGAATAGAATAGAATAGAATAGAATAGGAGTACTTTATTGGCCAAGTGTGATTGGACACACAAGGAATTTGTCCTGGTGTAAATACTCTCAGTATACATAAAGAAAAGATACATTTGTTAAAAATCAAGAATCATAATGTACAACACTTAATGATAGTCATATGGTATAATCAACAATCAAATCATACTAGGAAATAGTCAATATCAATCGTAAGGATACAAGCGCCAAAGTCATAGCCCTACAATCACAAGTGGGAGGGGATGGGTGATAAGGAGCGATGAAAAAAAGCAGCACTATGAAGCAGTATATAAGTGATATTGCTATAATATTTTTTTAAAAATTAAAGTCTTGCAGGTAAAAACACGTTTGATAATTGAATTGTGTTTGACACAGTTTTAGTTCTGGTGTATTTTAAAAAATACAATTGGAGAGTATGATATGATAACAACTTTCCTCATGCAGCCTGGATAAGTGTAGTGCATCCATCCTTGTGTTCCTTAATCTGTCAGCAACCTTCAATTGCTTTCAATCAGATATGCTATCCTTCTGGACAGCTATGTCATCTGCTTGTCAGAGGCTCCCTATTACAGTAGTTCTACTGCTTTCTGTGTTCAGCATCAGTCAGTATTGGTAAAGGGTAAGGTCACATTCTTGGTCCTTCATTTGTGAAGTACCTCAGAGACACTCTCTCCCCCTATTTAGTATCTACATAAAATTGCCAGGGGAGGTCATCTATCAAATTAGGGTCTACAATAATATGTGAATGATACCTTGCTATACACCCCTACTGGATGCCAGCCAAATGATGTTCTTTATAAGGCTGTCTGGAAATTGTGCAGCTCTGGGTGGAGGAAACAGTCTCAGCTTTATTCCTGACAGGACTGAATGGCTATGGATTTTTGGATCTCTCAACTCCAGGAAATTATTGCCCTTATTCTTTGATAGGTTTGCACTTTCCCATTCAAAACTCATGTGCAATCTTAGAGTAGTCTTGAATCCATGGCTCCTATTTGAAGGGCAGCAGGCAGTTGTGGTCAGGAGGACTTTTTAACAGTACCATCTAGATGCCTTTATGCCTTTTCCTGGATTGGGGTGCCCTACAGATGGTAACTGAGCTGCTAGTTCTCATGGTTAGAGTATTGTGGTGTGCTCCACATGGAGATGCTATTTAAGTTCACTTAACACTTTAAATTTTCACTATAGTTTTCTATAAAAGTTCATTATAACTTGTATAGACCATTACATATACCTTGGACAACAGATCTCAATGGAAGGTGATATAATAAAGGAAATTGAATGTGTATTAAATTGGTTGGGAGGCATTTGGCAAGCTAAGCATAATTTTCAAGAGCAACCTCCCCCTATGCCTGAAGAAAAAGGTTTTTGATCAGTTTGTGTTACCTGCTCTAACATATATCAGTGAAACAAGGACACTAACCTCACAATCAATACAAAAGCTACGAGTGGTGCAAAGATACATGCTTGGCATTACAAGACAAGATAGAAAGACCTGCACATGGATTAATGAACAAACAAAAATATACAATATCATCAACAGAGTAAAATAATTGAATTGGGCTGGTCACATTGCAAGAAGAACGAATGACAGGTGGACCAAGGCAGACATAGAATGGCTCCCACTTGATAAAAAGCATCCACAAAAGAGACCTAAAAGAAGATAGATTGATAACATCAGTATTGCAGGCCCAATTGGCAAAAGAAAGCTCAGGATCGTATTGGTTGGAAACATGCAGAAGAGGCCTTCATCCTGTAGTGGATAGACAATGGCTAAGAGGATGATGATGATGATGATGATATGATGATAATGACCTGTAGCTAATCTGGGGTGTAGCAGCACAAGGTCTAATGGGCATGTTATAAGTAATGTTCCTTGAATCTCATTAATTGCTGATACACTTTCAGACGCAATGCAATATTATGGTTATTATCTGTAAAATCCTTAATGGCATAGGGTTCTGTTATTTGAAGGACCACCTATCTTTTACGATTTTTGTCCATCTGCTAAAATTGGTAGAGTTGATGCACTTTCTTTCCTTTTGATTAAATAATATTTATTTTATTTATTTATTTGTTGTTTGTCAAATATGTACAAGACAGCAAGTATAAGTATGAACATAAACAAGAACAAAGGAAATAAATACAGATAAATGGGGACAGTAAGACAGGGATGGTAGGCATGCTGGTGTCCTTATGCATGCCCTCATTAAGGACATCTTAAGAATCAGGTGAGGTCCACAGTAGACAGTTGGAGGTTGAAGCTGTGAGGAGTTGAGGCTATAGCATAGGAGTCTGGCAGGGCATTCCAGGTGTTGACTATTCTATTGCTGAAGTCATATTTCCTGCAATCGAGTTTTGAGCAGTTTACCTTGAGTTTGTATTGGTTGTTTGCCCGTGTATTATTGTGATGAAGAAGTCATTGACAGGCAAGATGTTATAGCAGACAGTTTTGTGAATTATGCTTTGATCAGACCACAGGCGGCGCAGTTCCAGATGTCCAGGCCCAGAATTTCGAGCCTGGAGGCATCGGGAATTCTATTGTGAGTAGAGGAGTGGAGGACTTTTCTTGAGAAATACCTCTGAACCTGCTCAGTTGTGTTAATATCCAATATACAGTGCAGGTTCCAGGTGTTCAAGAATTGGTCTGCAAATATTACCTATTGGTAATCAGGACGTGTGTCACATTGTCTCCTCCCTCAGAAATACAGTATGTGCATCTTCCATTGTGAAGGTCTTCTGCCGGCCATTAGAAGCATGGTAATTCTTCCAGGCTTTGAGATCGATAGAGTTCCTGTTGATTGCATTTTTTGTGGCACATATAGTATAGCCTGTTTGGACAGACATGGTCTTTTTTCCCCACAGTTTAAGCTACCCAAAGTTGCTTTGAAGTTGGGCGAACTTTATTTTAAACGTAATTTAACAAAAAGGATTTAATTTTCTTTTTTGTATAGATAAAACAGCCTGTGTTCTTCTTATACGTATTATACGCATTATGGTTGTGGTGGTTTATGTTGATCAATTTTATTTTGGCTATTTACTAAATGTATGTTGTTCTTGTTTTAATTTTTATGTGATTCCTAGTGTTTCTAACTATTGTAGCAGCCCAGAATCATGCATCTGAGAAATATAAGGCCATAACAGTAGATAAATAAGTTTCAGTTTTATAACTATTTCATCAACAATGTAATTAGTGCAGAATACTTTACAGTATAATCTAATTTGCTTGCTTATTAAAATTCTAAGATGACTAATTAGCTAACATGAATCTTTTAAGTGGGAAGACAGAGTTTTCAGATTATGGGTCAGGACTCTCTGAACAATTGAAGCAAGTGTAAGCAGGGTCATAAGTTTGTTTTTTAAATTTAGAGCATTGATACAACCTATCTGGAGTTTAATTTCTAGTTTTGCCTTCTAACTACTTGCAGCTTGTCCAAGAAAAGTAAAAATTGAACCAGAATTTGGTTTGGGCTTTGTTCATTTTTTACTTGATTAAGCCTACAATGAACATTTGTAATACTTCAAAGTTTGTGAACCTTGAGTAAAATGTAATTATTTTAATAATTTTTACATTTATTTTTTTTGTCCAACTCCATAACTCCAATGGAATCAATGGAATACTTTCCCCATGAAGTGAAAGGCATCACAAAACTAGTTTAAGTTGAATGCTATTTAAATATTAATTAATATTAGTCTAATCTCTAGATGAATAATTCACTAGGGATATAAAATTGTTCTAGGAGACAAAACAAAATATTTTGACCAACTTTAAAAAAATGATAAGTGCAAAAGAGCTATTTTTAGTACAAGAATAAAAATGTGCATAATTGAACACTGAATGTATTATTCAATTAATACGTCTCATTTGCTTTGCTGAAATGCTTTGAATGATGACCAGTAGAAATTTTAATATTAACTAATAATGTGAAGAAGTCCATTAATAAAATAAAATACTTTATATGTATTATATATACCTTATTCTTTCATAGATAAATTAACTTCAAATATTTTCCAGAAATAACTACTTGAGTTGCTTAAGTAAAACAAATATAAGCTTCTATATGTAAGTCACAACAATAATTTAACTCCCACTGAATAGTTCACAAACTGAATATACACACTGTGAGAACACAGCTCCTACCAATTTAAGAGCTGCAAAGAAAACTAGGACTTTAACTTCCTTTTGAAAATGGTATGTGGAATGGAGAAATGAAGCCAGATGAAGCAGAGATTAATTTTGAAAACAAACTTCTTTTTATCCTTGTGTTGCAAGGAGTATTGTCTGATATTATAAATAGATTTGCTTCTCCCATTTCTATGAAAAGTAGATAGCTAATAAACAACACAGTAGAAAATGTAACATGGTAAAATATCAGCATGGGATATACTGTATTTCATAGGCAAAATAAATCAGTACTACATAGAAGTCTAATATAAAGTGCTACAACTTCTAGAACATCTTTGAAATAAATCTGAACTTTTTTTATTGAAACAAACTTAATGATTTAAAGTAAAATAGAAAAACAGAGAGGGGACAAGGAAAAAAATGGCCAGACACCACAACATCAAAACATAAATTTCATCTTATTGCACTGAAAGTACAGAAGAGTGGAGGCTACTTCAAGTCATTGCAAGGAATATTTTATCATTTTAGCATTATTGTGGTTAGTGTTAAGATGACAAGAAT
Organism: Pseudonaja textilis; assembly: GCF_049901715.1. Lineage (NCBI taxonomy): Eukaryota > Metazoa > Chordata > Lepidosauria > Squamata > Elapidae > Pseudonaja > Pseudonaja textilis. Next base: position 46,624,435 of record NC_141996.1, read on the forward strand.
AAGGATGAAACTATACTTTTTAAACTTGAAGCAGTAAAGCAAATTAACCATATAAGAAGGATTTCTAAATAAGAACAAGAAACATGCAACCATTTTTAGTGGCTTGCAATATTAATAGGAACAATTGTTGTTACAAAAGACTTCATGCATTCCCCTGTGTGCAGGGGAAAGAGCTGTGAAGAAGCTGTAATTAATCTGTAGTTTCCAATTGATAGTATAGAGATTATACAAATTTCACCTAGATGATTCCACTATCATTCAAGATATCCTTTAGCTTTGCCTCCCTCTATCACTTTATGCCATTCTACCACTTCTGTCAGGAAATGACACATTTCAGCCTGAATCCATGAAGAAAAAAGCTCACTGGTTCTGTACTTGTGCATTTCAGTTTGGACATGAACTATCAAAAACTTTTTTCTGGTTTATGCACATCCTTGTTTTGCATATTAATCCTAAATATGTACGAAGATAATAAAATGTTGGTTATTTATTTACTTATTTCTCTTTGGTAAATTTGAAAAACATATTGTATGCATGTTCAGGGTCAGAGTTTGCATCATATCATGACACCCATTTCATCATTATCTTCTTCCGTGGCATGTCAAACATCAAGCCAAGACTGGATCCCAGAAGTATACTGGTGATAAACACTTTATTTTCCTTTCCTCTTGAAAGCTTTAAATAACTTGAGCTATGAATCAAGTTGCATATACAGGTAGTCCTTGACTTACAAACACAATTGAGCCCAAAATTTCTGTTACTAAGTGAGATATTTGTTAAATGAATTTTGTCCCATTTTATGACCTTGCTTGCCACATTTGTTAAGTGAATCTCTTCCGATGTTAAGTTAGTAACATGGTTGTTAAGTGAGTCTGACTTCCCCATTGATTTGCTTGTCAGAAGGTCACAACAGGTGATTACATGACCCTAGGACGTTGCAACTGTCATAAATACAAGTCAGTTGCCAACCATCTGAATTTTGATCATGTGATCATGGGGATACTGGTAATTATGAGTCACTTTTTTCAGTGCCATTTTAACTTTGAACAGCTACTAAATGAATTGTTGCAAGTCAAGGACTACCTGTATATTCATCCAGGAACTATATTGTGCAAACAAGTTGGAAAGATATAAAATCAAGAAAAAAGAACCAATCTGCAAGAACCTTACCTCTTTGATTTTCATTAAATTGAAAAATTGGCCACCTTTTCGGAAGGTTTAGGCTGTAGTGAGAAAAATGGCAATATATTGTCTGTTTTGGATATAGTCCTGTAGTAAAGGATTTTGTAGAAATCTAATAAAGATTTAATTAATGTGAATAACACCTTTACAGCACATGTTGTAATTCCCTTCTGTGCCCATATGCACATATTCTATGAAACTGCTAATAGTTGATAAACATTCCACTCCTTTATGACTGCTTGTTGGATAAAGCAATTAACTTCTCATTACTGATTCTGGAAAAGGTCTATGTATCAATTACATTTTACTTAATACATGTGAAAGGACATTGTCAAAGAATAAAAAACAATGCATTTAAAACTAGAATTTAAAAATATTGAGTTTTTCTGCCAAAAAAAGGAGTAAAGGTAAAAGCAACACAACTATACAAGAAGAGTAAGAAGCACAATTAAACTAATTTATTTTGTAACTATAGAAGATATATCAGAGACTAAAACAAAGCAATGGCTATTTTAGTTTTAGAAATCAACACTTAGTTCTAGCCCCATCTTAGCCATGAAAGCCAGCTGAGTGACCTTGGGCTAGTCACTCCATCTCAGTCTAACTCACATTACAGGGTTGTTGTTTTGGGGAAATAGGAGGAAGAAGGACTATTGATTATGTCTGCCATCTTGAGTTATTTGTAAAAATAATAAAAGTGGGGTATAAATAAATAATAACTTTTTGGAATGTCAGTGATTATGAATTATGTGTCAATGAGTTTGCCAATGTTACATATTAGTTTTCCGGAAGACAAATTGCCCCCAAATAATACCCAGAAGTAGTAACTGAATAAGATCAGATCAAATTAAAACAGTCTTTATTATGGATATATTATAATGATGATACACTAGGATAAATGTCTAAATTAACAAATTATTTGATACTACAGTATATGCTGATTTCAGCATTTTCCCTTTTTTATCAAAATTTTCAGCAATTTCCCATTGCAGTAAAATCAAATAATTCTAACATTGGAAATGATCATCTAGACCATGCTTTTAACAATGTAGGACAACTAGTTAAACATCCATGGAGTCTGGTTCCCCAGCTTCTTTTTAAAATCTTCAGAGGTGACAAATCCACAACTTCCACTTGTAGACTGTTCTTGTCTCCTAATGGATGAAATGTAGTCTTTGAGGCAGGAGAGGACAGACAAAGTAATTGGACATATTCAGTCTACAACTTATTGTTGGATAAAATTCATCAATTGATGCTCATTTGGATTATTAAGTTTGGGAGCAAGAGGCTATCCCTGGTTCATGAGTTCATAAATATCTTTTGAGAGAGGGAGCAGTTCGAGCAACATTAAAAGAAGCAGTGATCAGGCTGCTTCTGAATAAACTGCAACCCAGTGGCCAATATTGCCTTGCTAGGCGGGATGCTTGAGCAAATTATGGTCAATCAAGGCCACACTTTTCTGTATGAAACTGATAGTCTAGATGCATTGCAGTCTGATTTAAGGCCAGACTTGTAGAACAGACATTGCTTTGGTAATCTATGAGGTTATTTGTGTTGGAGAAAAATGATAGTGGGGTGGAGTGAGGTGTGATCCTGTTGGTCCTCCTGCTTTTTGTGTGGCTTTTAATACCATCAACCATGATGTATATCCAAACAGGCTGTCAGAATTGGAATGTAGGAGTACTGTACAATGGTGGTTCCACTCCTACTTGGATGGCCATTTCCAAAAAGTGGTGTTGGGATTAGTCTTCTGCCTTTTAGTGATTAGGTATATAATCCCTTGGCCTTCCATTTTATCCTTATGCTTTTTAAATCTACATGCAATTGTTGGGAGAAGTCATAGAGGGAATTGGGCTAAAGTGAAATCAATACGTAGCTGGGGCTCTACTTCTTCTTTTCATCTAATATAGGAAAAGCAGTTGGCATTCTGAACCTGTACTTGGACAGGGTAATGGGATGGATGAGGGCCAGTAAACAGACTCAATCCAACAGGATGGAGATAATGTTTATAGCCAGTACATCTGTCCAGGTGCCCTGACTGTTTTGGAAAGGCGTGCATTGTCCCTAAAGGAATAACTTCATAATTTGGAATGTTCTTAGATCCTTCATGTCACTAAGTGGCCTTAGTGGCAACAGAAGCTTTTTATCAGCTTCAATTGACTTACCAACTACAATCTTACATAGGCAGAGGCAGAATCACATTTATTTGCATAACTTCCTACTTGAAGTAGGATCAGGTTACTTATGAACTTGAAGACCTTCTAATAAGGTTCTTATACTGGTCACCAACAAAAAAGAAATGAGCTGGGTTCCATGAAGGTGAGAGCTTTTTGTGAGTTAGCACAAAAGTAATAGAATTTCAAATTACATCAGCATAATTTTAGTTCCAGAATTATTTATTTTCTCAAGCTTTCTAATTGTCTTTTAATTGTATTTAACTGTGCTTTCATTCTTATTTTTTAAATGTGCGTTATATAATGTTTTTATTGTGTATTTTATTTGAGTTCATCATTTATACTTTTAGCAAATTGTATTTTAGATGCTTTTTTAAAATTGTACATACAGCTTCAGCTATTAACTGGTGTACATTTTACTAAATAAATAAATAGCTAATCTATTTACTAAATACATAGATTCATTAAAATTATTTATATTTGTAAAATTATCTTATTTGTAAGAAGGCAGAATTTAATGTTGCACTCACAACTTCACTGCCAGTTCGAGCACTTGTCATCTCCAGTCTCTCCATATGTCCCTGGAGCTACTTTCCTTGGCCAATTTTTCTTTCTTTCTTTGACATGTCAAGCAGTACCAGCAGCAGGGTAGAGCCCATGAGATGAAAGGTTGCAGTTCTGTTGCTAATTTAGATGTAGCTCTGTTGTAAAGGGGTTTCAAAGTTACTGTACATGAAACAAGCACAGTTACTGAGCTTATACAGATACCTTTTGGAAAGATAGGGAACAATAGAATTCATTTAATTAGCAGTTTAGATATCAGAGAAGAAACTGTGAGGCTGATGGAATTTAGTCCCACCGTAGACATAAGGTCAGATGGGTGACTTTCCACCAGATATTCTTTCTCAGTTTTAGGAAGAGGACAAGGGCAAATGATTTCTGGAAGGGAAGGGAATTAAGTGATAGTGCTAGCAGTGTGGCAGGTCCTGTTTTTATAGATGGAAGAACTGGGAAGTACTTCATGAACGCCTATTCAATTAGACTGAGATAGACAAAATGCAAAAACAGCAAAAATCCAAAACAAAAAACCATATAGCTAACCAAAGTTCTTTTTATCAAAAGCAAGAGAAAACCTATACAAACCAATGGTGATAGAAAAAACAATATTTAGCCACACTGTCAGTTCTTGTTCATGGTGGAAATCTACTTTCTTTATAATACAGTAAAACTAAACCTATGTATACAACAAGCTCCCATAATGCCCAATTCATAGTAATTACCAATCAGGCATTATATAAATAGTGACTGCATCAGACAGTCATAGTTACAATATTGCTGAAAAAGTAACTTTTTGATCATTCACTGCATTTAGACATCTGCACGCATCTGTCTCAGTCATGTGTTTTCCATTACAGCCAGTTGTCCTGTGTAAAAATATTACTCATAGTTACAGTCTTATGGTTTTTCGCTTGGTAATCACTTTGCTTAATGACTATACTGCCAGTCCCCTTTATGGTTACTAAACAAGAACTATCTACATTGGCAATTGGCTCTACAAAAACAAATTCAAAATAACCAGAGAAAGCAGTTTTTACCAACTGAAGAAGGAAGTTTGTGCCAAAGCAGTCTAAAAGAGCTGAAGAGATCCCAACTTTAATGTCTCAGCAAATCTATTGTCAGTTAAACTTTAAACTTGTTGGTAGAAGAGGAGAAATATAAATTTAAAATGGAACAACTAAGAAAGTCTTGAACTAACTCAACCTTATGGGTAGGGTATAAGACAAAGGCACCATCATTAGGATGTGGCATAAAAATGGTTGTTGGTGTAGGAATCCATGATAACAAGCCATTTAACTGGGTCTTGTGGTTTTTTTTCCTCTAAAGGAAATTAAACAGGCAAAATGAAGAAGAGTTAAACTTGAATCTGCCAGCTCAATGGAAGAAAGGGGATTCAGAGCTCTTGTCTGTATGCTATATTTGTCTGTAAGAATATATGCACATTCTCACAGAATGTGTACACCACTTATGCAACTTGGTTTGTTTGAGTGATGCTACAGATGTGAAGATTTCTTCTCAAACAAAAATCAGAAGTTAATGTAAAATATTTTACCTTTTGTGTATTGAAGCAGATCTCTAGAATATACTTTTTGGAGGCATATAAAATCTCATGCATGCATAATGAATTCTGTACATATGCATATGCACAACTTCACTAACAACCAGTTGTGGATGTGGTATAATTTGAGGACATTAAAATAGCACAAGTATAAATAATATTGTTTTTTAAGTTGTAGCTATTGAGTTTTCCTTGATACTTGAAAATGCCTATTGTACAGAGAGAAGGCAAATCATTAATAAAAATGTGATTAGAAGTTGGAACCATAAATTAAATCAGATATTAAATTTGAATAAGATGTATGCAATTCACATAAACTTTAATGTATACTAGTTCTACCTCAATATCCTTAATTGCACTTCCTTGCCCAAGCTCACTGTGTTTCCCTAGATGTTTAAATCAATCTTCAAATTGTTTTAACAAGTTGAAACTTGAACTTCACTTTCAGTTAAGCAAAAGCAACTAGGAATTAACTAAAGCCTTCAGTGATCATAAGCATGTCCTCTTTGCTATTCTTATGATATGTGCATTTTTAGATTGTAATAATTACTGTAAATCTTAAACAAAACAATACAAAATTATGAGCTATAATGTTAATGTGACTTATACCTTGACCTGTTGATGATTTCTCAAGTCTTGAAAATGTAAAGCATTTTACAAAGGAAAAGAAAAAGTATACGTTTCGGAGTGGAAGGTCTTTGTCTTTTCTTTTTTTCTATTTCTTTGTTATAAAATTACATTCTATTTATTTCATCTTTTGGGGAATTTTTCATGCACCCTACAGAAAGGTTCTAGTAGGCCTGCTTAATTAAATGAACACAAAATGTTTTAGACAACTTTCTTTATTGGTAGCTGATCATATTGATCTGAGAAAAAATGGCTGGAAGATGTGGTTGTGAAAATCTGTTAAGTTGAAGGTATTATTTTCTGCTGAATGGTTTGCATGTTAGTATGTCTTTGGGGAATGTTACTGTAATGGAGAGGGTGAAAAGTACAAGACTGGTAAGTAACAAGGAGTTGTAAAAAATGAATTATATGAAGAGCTATATAATTCTACAACAATGAAACTATACTATTCATATGCAATATTGCTGTGTCTTTTAGTTTAGTGATTGTCATAGGATATACTAAGCAATCAAATCATACTAGGAAACAGTCAATATAAATCATAAGGATACAAGCGACATGAACCACTCTATTGGCCACTGACTGAAATTTCTTTCAATTATATTTTTAAAATAAGATAGGTGATATGGTAGGTTAGTAGCTAAAATACTGGGCTTGTCAGCTGGAAAGCCAGTAGCCAGGTTTGAGGCCCGAGCTCCAAGAGATGGGATGAGCTCCCTTCGTCACCCCAGCTCAAAAGTATACAAATGCAAGTAGATAAGTAAGTAGGTAACAGCACTCTATGACATCATGCTGGCCACATGACCATGGAAATGTCTTTGGCAGTGCTGGCCCAATGGCCTTGAAATGGAGATGAGCCTGACATAGTATTTTTTTAAAAATATACTAGTTCTACTAGGCATTGAGACCAACATATAATACACTTCTTTTTAATATTGGGGTTCCTAATGACCTTATCATGAATATTATTGCTAATGAAGACATTGGCAGACTATTTTTTGACATGCAAATGTTTTACAGCAATTTATACCTTGTATCACTTCACCTGACTGAATTTTCAATAAACTGTGTAGGTAGACTTGGTTGTTATTTAGAATACTCTAAATGAACATAGATATGCAAGATTCGTTAGGCTCATACCAAAAACCTCATTAATGCTCTTTAAACTATCAAATAGCTAATGAAAAAAATATCAAAGAATTAGAGAAGCGTAGGTAATAATTTATTTCAAGTACTTGAAATTGCATAGTATAATATTCAGCATGAACTACCACAGCAATTGTTCATCAGGTTTCTTTGAATACAAATTAATCTTTGAAAATATAATTTACTCAATATTTTCATTTTTTAAGGCAGCATGTAGCTAATTTATTATTGATTTTTAATTTCTGTTACGCTAGATTTAAATTTTCTCTCTGATGTATAACATGGTGACTTAAAATCAATGAGATTATAACTTTTTCATATTTTTTGTGGATTGTTATGCACTATATTTATTTTATATAATTAAGAATGAAACCCTTGCATCATTCTTTTCACCATAGAAACATCTGTATACTCCATGGGTTGAATGAACTCTGTTTGACTTCTAGTTCAGTCCCATCAGAGATAAACTAAACTTACTTGATGTAAAGGATAATTCAGGTTGCATATCAAACTAAGAGTTTAATATAGTTTTGTGATGATCTAAAGTTTAATTGTATTGATTAAAATCATTAGATACAATCATTGCTAAAGCTAGTCATATTGATTCAATTTATACTTATACATTTCAATACACATATGTAATAGAAAGAGTAATAAATACAACCCTGAACACAAACTATTCATGATAGAACAGTTTAAGCTTTTCCTGTTCTTAATTACTTATTGAACTTAATGCCAAATCATTAAAATGTAATAAACAAGCCTTATTGGGTTGGGACTCTGGAGAACGCTGTTTCCTAAATATAAGCAGAAAAATTAAACAGTCTTCCTAGAGAGTTAAGTCTTGACCTGGCAAATATAAAGGACAATTGCACAATTATTAATTTGATTGAGTGTGTGGGTAAGGTCAAGTTCTAGGCTATTGCTTTATAGGGTTTCTAGGAATGTCTTATCTCTGTTCTTCTCTGAACCCTAGAAAACAGCATCAGGTGAAATATATGTATTGTCATGCCTTTGGTAGAGCCGGACTCTGAGGGAGAGGAGGAACAACTGACAGGGAGTGGAGGTGTGGCTCCGGAGGTTGTGGAGGAAGCTGGGGAAGGGCAGAGGCTGGCTGGGCAGTCAGAGGAAGAACCAGGCCCATCCCCTCTTCATCCTAGGACACGCAGTGAAGAATGGAGAAGGAAACAACTTGGCTTACAAGAGAGGAAGTAGCCATGATCCCCCTCATTAGTTGTAGCTGGGGAGAATAGTATATAAGAGAGCCGGTTATAACACAGCATTGCCAGAAGTAAAGCATGTTTTATTTTGGGCTGAAGTTATCTTGGTTGGCATCCTTCCAACAGACTATGCCTTATCTCCTTGAATTTAGTAATTACTTATCTTGGTCTGTTGTGGAAATTTAGTCATTGTAGTTTGTTTGGTTTTTTTTATTTCACCTCTATCTGCTCATTAAGTTCAGACTGTATTGCTTTCTCTTGAAGACTATTTCTGAGTAAGTTTTATCTCCAACTGAGAATTATTGAACAGAGGGACCAAGTTGGAGGCATTAAAGGACATTTATTTATGTTTTGGATTTTGTTATGTTTGTGTTACACTCTGGGTCATCATATGTATGCTAATGAATATATGTATTCAACATATAATAAATATAGTATTCATTCATTCAAGCAAATAATGCTGTCTAACTTCCTTCTCAGTATTTATAAGTGTGATCGAAGGGTCCTAGTTGGAATGAATAAGCTTCACCTTCATTTATAAATAAGATTCAGCTGAAACCTAATGAGACCCATTGGCTGATTTTTAGGTTCTCCTCTCCTCCAATGCTGGGGACTTTCCATATATTTTTCTAGATAGGTTGACATTCCTCCAGGCAGAACTTATAAGCAGGTTGGGAGCATTTCCAGATTTTAAGCTACTTCTGAAAGAGCAGGTGATAACCTTAGCCAGAAGGTTCTTTTGTAGAATTGTGCACTAACTGTATCTGTTCCTGGATTTATAGGTATTGCTCAAAGTCACTTATGTTTAGTCTTCTGTCATTTGAAAATTTGCAATGAGATCTTTGTGGCACTGCCTTTGGATAAACTGGTTCTAAATGCAGCAGCATGGATAATTATGCTGATCATATCTCATTAGCTCCCAATTGGCTTCTGGGTAAAATTTAAGGTACTGGATACTACCAGAAAGCTTTTCACAGCACAGATTATTTATAGGGCTCCCTGTTTCTGCTTGTCCCATTAGATTCAATAGAACTGGCATGCCAGAGGTCCCTATTACCAAGCAATGCTATCTGATAAAACCCAGGAAATCTGCTTTCTGGTACAACATCTGCTCTATGGAACACCTGACCCCCAATGTTCAGATAACCTTGACACTGTTGAGGTTTTGTAGATATTTTCATTTATTTATTCAATTTCTATAACTGCCAAGTCAACCAGTTTTTGGCTGCCTTGCAGGCATTGGCCACTGTGTTGAATGAGTTCATTTCTAAGGAGAGTTGCAGTAATTAATTGCAGGATGACTACTGTTTAATAGTTAATTGCTTATTGTGCACCTGGGTGATTATTATTTGGTGGTGGAGAGGTGTTTTTTAATCCTGTAAACTGCCCATACTCACTTGCATGAGATTGACAGCTGTATATAAAGACATTACATAAATAAATTAGTGTGTGGTAGCCTTAACAAGTGCACCAGATAGGAAACACAACCCAATGAGTTAATTCTATTTTATTTTAGGCTACATTACAGAATCTTGCAAGTCTTAAAGTACAATTCTCCCCCGTCTCCTTTACAGCCTGAAAAATTATGGAGGATCTCTTCAGAGCCTCTTGTCTCACCTACTATCCATGGGCAATGCTGTCTCTTATCTGAACATTCCTTGGGAACACCTCTAGATCCAGTCATCCAAGGTCATTCACACATGCCATTACATGTGTGAATATGATTTATAATTAATTAATTGTAGTGATGGGGTCTTTGATATCACTGATACTTCTCACAGCAATGTGGGTTAAAATAAGGGTGGGTGGGTTTAGTTCCAATTTTTTATTAGTTTATCAAAATAAAAATACAAAGAAAAATGAAAATAGTCGGAAAGGGAAAGAAAAAGGAAAGAAAAAAGTGTAGGGCAAAAGGGAAAAAAACACATTGGTTTCTGACTCTTCCTAGTGCAGTAAAAAGATATAACATATAGCCTCAAGATTTTACTTTTATGGAATAATATATACTAGCCATTGCTATAAAAGTAAACCTATTACTAGAAAAACCCAAAATCAAAGTTTCATTTATTTTCCCATGTCAAGCACAAAATCCAAAGTGGTCTCCAGGTAGAAATAATGTTGCCTGTATTCTTTTCTTTGATTAGAGCAGTCAATTTAGTCATCCCTGCTAACTTTGTCAGTTTTTCCAGCCAGTCATCCATTTTGGGAATTAAAGTATATTTCCATTTGTGCATAGAGCAGTCTTGCTCCTGTCAGCATATAAAACAACAAAGATCCATTTCTTTTTCAATTTTTTGTCTGTTAAGCTTAAAAGAACAAAGTGATTGAAGTAACTTAATTAACTTCTTGTCTTTTATTTTTATTTGATTTATACCCTTCCTTTATTTTTCTAATTCCATGTGACTGTGACATGAATGATGTTTTTACCTTCTCTTTACATAACCATGTTAAGTATTTTGGCTGATGGAATGAAAGACCCAAAGCCACCAAGTAGGACTTCTTGCTTAAGGGAAGTTGAGAACGTTTGGTCTCTGAATTTTTAATCTAGTACCTTAACCACTGCACTGAATTGGCTCTCAATGTTATTTATGCAATTATTGGAATTCAAGAATTTGTAATAATTATGAGGAAAAGAATACAAGCCATTTATACAGGCATGTATTTAGTGAAAATATACTAATAATATATTGGTAATGTATGACTTTCTGTCAATGTAGTTTACTTTGTTTTTAACTTCAGTATTTTGTGCATCTGTATTAATAATTCTTCAGTGATCACATGCTACTGAATTTAAGATTAATACAAGTTACTCAAAATTGATTTTATAATGTTTATTATAAATCAAAATGTATATAGCAATTGTGAACATTTTTCTATTTTTTCTTAATTTCTAATTTTCTTATTAAAGTGGGCTACCTTAAATCTATTCCTTTATGTCTTACAGCACTTCAAGTGTCAATTTCCCTCAGCAAGGTAGAAGTCAGTGTGGGTGTATCAAAATTCTTCACCTGTACAGGTATAATGCATTTTATTTTTTTACTATCAGCTTCATGATATATATAATTATTAATATTATCTAGAAAAATTATATTATAATGGCACCTTTAAATACTTTAATAAAAGTATTAGAGATTGTGTCAGTATAGAAATCAAAAATAATAAAATGAATTCAAACTTTTAAATCAAGAGTATGATAATTGACCTGCAAATTATCCTTCAAAAGTCAAAATGAAATAAAGTTCTATAAAAGCATTTTTACTGTGAATTTTTTTATATTCGTGATGGATTTTTGTTAAAGCAAATTATTTGTACTGTATATCTTTGCCAATGTATATTAATCTAGCATAACACTAACTAGATAGCAATAGTCAACGAACCAGCAGGACAGTTTTCCATTTGTAGTAATCATGCTGAAAGTTCAACATGAAGAACAGCATGAATTGAGAACACACAAAAATACAATAATATTAAACATTCCAATGAAATCAATTCAATTTTTCTGTAGTGAAATTCTAACAAATCAACATAGTCTTTTGCGTTTATGATTTACAGACTGTGATGCTGAGTTTCATTAGAAATACTTGTATAGTGCACACATAACATTCTGAATGTTTTGTATATGTCTTAATGGCTATTTTTTGTACAATAAAGTACAATATGGAACATAATACACACACAGCACTTCCTGAGAACTTAATGTAAACAAAATAGTAAACACGTCTCTCTGCTAGGCAGGCAGGGATTTATATTTGCATTGGCCAATAATTTCTGTTTCTATAGAGTTAATGTAAGTGAGCTAATTAATGCTGGAGTTCAAAGAATAAGGTCGGAATTAACGCTTCAACTGGCACATTAGCAGGGGTATATAAAAATGAGTCAGGACATCCAGGCTTATATAGTATGTAACCACTATATTGCTTCCCTCCTTCCAACATTGTTTGGTATACAAACGATGAACTCCAAGCAAGGATTTTCAGGTATGGTCATACATCAGTATATATAAAGATTGACGTAATATTGGAGTATCACACATTGCTAATTCTGTGAGAATTGAACACTAAGAACCTACTATTTGATTACTATTTGAATAATACCAAACAATTTGCATAAAATGTACTATTTATTTATTTGGTTGGTAGGTAGGTAGATAGGAAAGTAGGTTGGTTGATTGGTTTCTATATCTGCTCATCTAGTAAACAACTCTGGGTGGCTCACAATTCAATCATACAGATAGACCAAAAGGAAAGTGGAAAGTTAAAGAGAGAGTAGCATCTGAGAAATTAGGGACTAATGATGGAATCAAGTAGTTCAGTGCATTCACTTTGAAGGAAAAATTCAAATAAAGACAGAGAAAGCAAGGATTTAAGAGTCAATTCACTTCAATAAGTATATTGGATTTTTTAAGCTATTACATTTTGAAGTATCTCTCAAAAGTAAGATGAGAGATCTAGAATAATTATGGAAATAGGAGACTTGGCCATTTGAACAAAATGGGAAACTTAAAGATGATGTTCTTATGATACAGAAAGCAAAAAATTTGTAGGTAGAACCTTTTTATTATTGCAAAGATCATAGGCTAAAGTTCAGGAGAAACAGTCTAAAAGTGTTCTGAGGCAGAAAATGTGAGGAAGGGGTGGTGATAAAAATTGAGATTAACCAAAGAGCATGACTGGGGGAGAAGAGGTTTATCAGGTGTCTAGTAATTAAGGCTTACTGGCCTAAAAGCAAAAGATTGTCAAGAAGGTTAATAGGCTTAACATCTTATCAGCCCTGTTGTTTAACTGATAAGAGGAATTGTCAAGGAAGAAAGTTTGAGACTTTGTCTACCAAATGTCTTTGTGGTGTTATTGTGTTATCCTGATCTACAGTGCAAATAGGAAGAGGCTAGAGAGTTTTATCCACTCTATTTCTATAGATCTTTGGGAGAGTCACCCTTTTAACATCACACTGTTACCTAGGAGCAGGGATCACAGAAGTGGTTCTCTGATGTTATCTGGCCTCTCTTCTATGGTACGTCCCATTTACAAGCCATTTAGATTTTTCTGGACAAATAGTTACCAGGATATATAAGAAGGCTAGCTTTAGAAATACTGTATTTATCCTAAACAAGGATTTAAACTTTGGATAATTAGAATTTTATCAAAAACAGCAGCATCTCCATCCTCCTGCCTGGCTTAACAATGATGTCTTCTTCTTGACAAGGCACCATACATAGAAGTTTGGAGAAAAAAAGAATGGTGTTTTTACTAAGAAAATGCAGTGGGAATCTTGCTTATTGGTAGGAGTTATCTATTTGCTGAACAGTCCATTCCTCTTCCCCTGACTTTGCACAGCTTTCCTTCATTGGACTGAATATCCCTACAATCATTTAGAAAGAAAAATACTGACAATAATCTCTTCCTCCTTGGAAAGACAAGCTAGCTAGCACAACGGAGCTGTTTCTTCAGTTTCAAGAAGCATAAACTCAACATGAGGTCAATCTGCAGAGGCCCGGCAGTCCCCAAGAGTCCAATTTTCCCTGGAGATCAAGCAAGGTCTTTTCTGAAAAAAGAACTGTGGGAAAAATGTGGCAGAACATGGCTTTCTCTGAAGTCAATAAATTAATCATGAAAAAAAGTTTTGAAATTGCAAATCTAATATTATGTTTTTATTGTGTTGATTTTAAAAAAATATTGTTTGGTATAGTTTTTTTAAAAAGATATTTAATTTTTATTAAAATACTGTGTTTACATTTAAGTATCTTTTTAGCATTTCTTATATTAATTCTTTATTTATTTATTTTGTAGTAATTGGTGAACCTGAGAATATAGATTGGTATAATCCACAAGGAGAAAAGATAATTTCAAATCAGAGAGTGGTGGTGCAGAAAGAAGGTGTAAGGTCACGATTAACCATTTACAATGCCAATGTGGAAGATGCAGGAATATACAGGTGCCAAGCAACTGATTCTTCAGGATTTAGTCAAGAAGCTACAGTTGTTGTGGAAATTTACCGTAAGTAAATGCACTATAAAGCGTTGTCTTTCTACTTATGGTGTTGGAAATGTTGAGTACAAAACTCTCTAAATTTAATTACAAATTATATATTAAAGTGCAATACTATTTCCCCTAGTAAAGTAGTAACTATAGGCCTACTACTGTATATACCGTATGGCATATATTATACAGTACAAGCAGGGGTGGGATTCTACCAGTTCGCACCTATTCGCTAGAACCGGTTGTTAACATTCTAAGCACTTCGGAGAACCGGTTGTTAGAAGAAATTACTGACCTAATCCTGTAAGGAAGGCAGGAAGGAAACATTCTGGTGTTGCTTACAGAAACTGCCTCTACATTAACCCTTATTACATTCTTGGCAGGACTAGACTTCCTGTCTCAGGAACCTCTCTGGAAGTTTTTCCCCCTCCTATGCTGGTACTTTGCTTGTGTGGAGTGACCATTCAAAGTTACAGTGGCACTGAAAAAAGTGACTTATGACCATTTTTCACACTTACCACTGTTGCAGCATCCCTACAATCATGAGAGGCCAGGCGAGGAGATGCGTGCCTAGATGTGAGTGATGTTGAGTTGGCCACACCCAGCCAATAACATGACCACCAAGCCACGCCCACCAATTTAGCCACGCCCACAGAACCAGTTGTTAAAAAATTTGAATCCCACCTCCGAGTACAAGCTGTAAATATCCAGATAACCAATAGACAGTAGTTGTCTCTATCTCACCCAGATCTTTGCTGCATAAGTATGGTAACTATTATATATAGGAGAGTCTTTAACAAAGTTTATTATTTCAAGTACATCATAACCAACACTCTTATGTTACTTACATTAGCATAGTACAATATAACGATAACTCAGCTTTCTTGGGAAAATATTAAGAAAATTGAAAAACGTTAATAGTTTTGGTCCATCTATGAAAGCTGTTTGGTGGGCATATGTCCATAACTATGGACTTTAAAATACTTGAAAATTTTAAGAAAGATTTTTCTGAATTATATTTATGTGTGACCTTTTTTTTGCTAACAAATAGTGGTCAAAGTGACTCATTATAAATGATTTAACTGCTTTGAAATTCTTACCAAATTAAAGAGTAAGCTATTACAATAAATATATTTCTTTTTCTTTTCTTAGAAAAGCTCACATTCCAGGATGTCCCATCACCTCAAGAATTTGTACAGGGAGAAGATGTACAAGTCCTTTGCCATGTTATTAGTTCACCTGCACCTATTGTCAGCTGGTTATATCAAAATGAGGAAGTCTCAAATATTGCTGACAGTTAGTATTTTGGTAACTCGTTAAATTATATGTTTTGTTACATATTCAGATTGTTTACACTTTATAATCTTCATTACTTAAGAGAATATTGTGTGGAATTGACATGGCTACTACAACTGACTTCATTGTTTGCTCTAAGATTTGACACTATGTGGAAAATCTACCACGGGTTTATGAAAGAAATTATCTGGTAATTTAAATGGAAATTCACAATTAGAAGAAATTTGACATAAATTTGACAGATTCAAATATCACCATTGTTTTGTTAACTTCTCTCCCCACCCTCCAATTTTTCAGCTCCACTTTTCACCTTGAACATTCATTATTTCCTATTAAAGCTGTGAATGCAAAATACAAGTAAACAAACTATTTATAATAAATATTTATTTATAATATATCATTAAATAATAGTAAAGCCAGCTGGCAGGATCTAAACAGAATTGACAGGCCATAGAAAGATAGTGCAAGTGTTGTTGACAAAGTATTGGGAACAGAGGCGTTGGAACTTGGAAAAAACTTGTATGAATTACTAATTATTGCCGAGAAAATACATAATTTGTTTACTAACTCAGATTGATTATATGAGAGTTATTTATCTTTATGTTCAGGTTGCTTCCTATCTACTCCTATCCTGTTAAGTAATTATGGCTGTTTCTTGTAGAATGCTAATATTCATTCTTTTGTTTTTTTTCTTAGTTGACAGGAAAATATACTGCCATAATTGTTACATTAATGACTAAATTCTTATTGCCTCAGTATAGTTCTGTTCTTATAGCTTTAGTGTAAGAAATTAAAATAGAAATCTACCTAGCATCACTACGAGCTGGTGTCTGTATATTTGGGTGTATTTTCTCCTTAAATTATGACAGGACAAGTTTCTATTGCCTAATGATTGATTGTATTTGATGTGGGTTAACTGGTGCTCTAGAAGATTGATCTGTTTCCAGAAGTAACTTAAGTAGTTTCTTTATACCTTTACTTTATCTCTTGGGAGGTAAAGGAGTTTTGAAGAGCCATGAATTTATCATGTTTTATCTAACTCCCACAAGATTTGTCTGTGCCTGTCAGTAACCATTTGGTCAAACCCAGCTGCAGACTACTGGCAAAACCTGGATATTTCTCTTGGTTTAAAAGTACTTTCCATGCAAGGTGCTAGTCCTGTTTGTAAATGTAAATCTACAATTTTTTCAAAGGATTGCTATTTGTTTTAAAAAGTCTAACGCTGTTTCAGAACTCAAACACTGGATGTGTTTACTAGTTCAGAATGTAATGGTGTGGCAGTGATGCTATCCATACTGAACAAGCTGTACTCTTTGACAGTTTATATAGGACAGGACTATCAAACCCCTGGCCCGCGGGCCAGATGTACAATGCACTGGCCACATCAATGTCCAGTTTAGTGAAGGGAGGGAAAGTCCTGATACATCATGTAATGCTGCCATGACGATGTGAGTTTGACACCCCTGATATAGGCTATGACTTATACCCGTGATGGAGAACTTATGGTACACGTGCCAGAAGTGGTACACAGAACCATTTCCCCAGGCATGCCAGCCGTTCCTGTTGCTCTTCCGGTTTCCAGCTCGTGCATGTGTGCCTGCCAGCTTGTCTTCATGCATGTGGGAACACCGGAAACCAGAACTGCAGCTCCCTGGCATGCACATGCATGCCGGGGAGCTGAACTTCCGATTTCTGGCATGCGCATGTGCACTGGCCAGCTGGTCTTTGCATGCGCATATATGCCAGAAAACAGAAGAGGGAGTTGCTCTTCCGGTTTCTGGCACTCCTGCAATGCATGCTGGGGAGCTGCTCTTCCAGTTTTCAGTGCTTCTCTCCTGCGCGCACGCTCCCATTTTGGCACTTGGTGCTGAAAAGGTTTGCAAACAGTGACCTAATCAGTAATACATGACATACAGCCGAGTTATTTGAGGAACTGTCTATCTCCCATGGTATTTGCAGGTTGCTATGAATTGATAGGGTTGTTCAGAATAACAGTATAACAGAATTGGAAAGGACCTTGGAGGCCTTCTAGTCCAACCTCCTGCTCAGGCAGGAAACTGTATACCATTTCAGACAAATTGTTGTCCAATTTCTTCTTAAAAACTTCCAGTGATTAATGTTTCTAGCTATCAGGAAGTTTGTCCTTAGTTTTTGGTTGTTTCTCACCTTGATTAGTTTCCATCCATTGCTTCTTGTCCTGACTTTAGGTGCTTTGGACAATAAGTTGATTCTCTGTTCTTTGTGGTAGCCCCTCAAATATTGGAACACTGCTACCATGTTCTACTTCATATATTTTTTAATCAAATGGTATCATTTACTGGGATCCAAAAAGGGGCATTCTCGTTGCAGCCCTGTTCTCTGTAATGAAGTTTCTCCTGAGATATGTGTGACTCATAATCTGATGTTACTCCAGATGGTCTTAAAGCCCAGCCTGTTCTTCCAGGTAGCTGGAGCCCCTTGTTGATTGTATTTGCATAAGTCTTATGCTGCTGGCATCTATTGTTTATTTAATTTTTTTCAATTTATCTTGTATGTTTATCCTTTTTTTGTGAACTTTCCAGAATTGGTTTGGAGTCCAAGGACAGTTAATGAATAATAAATTAATAAAAATCCTGTTATATAATGCCTGATTGGTACTTCACAAATTGCTAATCAGGCATCTCTTAAGTAGATGTCTATGCACAAAGTCATATATCCAGCATCTCTTGATGTCTAAGCCAAAGCAGACCTGTAGGCTGTGCCCAACAATCAGAGGAAAGAGGATAAATCCAGGGGATGGCCAGTAGCTTCCAGACACATTGAACTCATTGATCATGTCATCAGTAACACGGTTAATAAGGCATTGTATAAGGTTTCTCCAGAAAGATTTGTTGGAAAGAAAAGAAAGCATTAGAAAACTTTTTTTTTTTTTTTTGCCAACTATTTTGTGGTTGAGATGAAAGCTGCATCTTGAAGGTTTATCCTCTATCAATAGATAGCAAAGGTATTTCTGTGCCACTTTGCAGGATGGGAAAATGAGCCTGTGAAAATACATCATAAATGATATTTAGGAAAGAACAGGAAAATTTACTTTATTTTTTACTTTTACATTTTTTATCATTTTATTTTATATGAATGATAGTCATAACTTTAGGATGCTTTTAGCACTTTTTGAGATAAACGCAAAAAGACACAAATTGCATACTTCTCAGTCTGAGCTGAAATGAATAATATCCAAGGCTTTGTGTCTTTTCATTGCTTCATGTCTTTAATTCAACAATCATATCCGCCCAGCAGTGGATTTCTTTACTAAAGTGAATATAAGTAGTATTGCATAGATTTATTAAAAACCCAAGATGTAAGAAATGAAAAATACAGAATTAAGCTTTCATAAAGATACAGAATTAAGCAGAATTAAGGTGTGAAAAGGGGGCATCCATAAGCGCACCAACGTGCCTACCGTCCCTGTCCTAAAATAAATAATAAATAAATAAAATGTTTTGCTGATAATACTTTAACAATGTAGGGGAAGTATTTAAAATTTTATATTTACTAATTGCCATTACTTATGGATAATAGTTTTTCTATATGTTTTCCAGATAGATTTGCCATGTTGCCAAACAACAATCTTCAAATTCTTAAAATTAATAAAAGTGATGAAGGAGTATACAGATGTGAAGGAAGGGTCGAAGCTAGAGGAGAAATTGACTTTCGGGATATCATAGTAATTGTAAATGGTAAGATTTATATTGTATGTTATTTTTTCTTTAGGTAAGAAATATAATTTATATTTCGGATATTTTGGCATTTTAGAGCAAGGTAAATAAATTTTAAAGGTAAAAGTATAATAGTCACTGTTCAGTGTTGCATATGTGCAATGCAAACACTTATAGCACTAGTTTATCACTTCCAAAATAATTATATGTGATTCACTTTTATAAATGTGACCTCTAATTTTGGTATCATCACAACATAGGCCAAAAATCATTCTAAATTTTTATATGTACATGTTATAACACTGTAGATGATGTGGATAGTATAAAGACTATTTTGTTCCAAAATTTATCTTGAGAGAGAAAAAAATTAAATACAAGGGTTATAAATTTTGTATGTATTAGTCAATAACTAGCTATGTAGAATCTATGAGATCTAAAAGAATATTCAAATGTTATAAGATAACATGTTATAAGATATATATTTTCATTGGTTTGCTTTCTTCATGAAAGCAAACTGTTTTTTCACTGGAGATTAAAGACATTTGTGAATTCTTCAAGGTTTTTATGCGAACTAATTTGTCTATTCGGAATCATTGAGTTGGATTCAATCTGGCTTCTTAAGAATGGAAGGATAGTCCATTCCTTTCATTGACAGAAGTTCACAATGGGACTTCCTATATTGTTTTATGTGACTGTAGAACGAAATAAAGCTAAAAATGCTGCAACATTAGTGCTAAATGTTCTATTGGATTTAGCTCAGAATTATAGTGACTCAAGAGAATTTGGGCGGGAAATCCCAAAGTTCTTATATGCTGCCTGGTTTATTAAAACGAGGCCAACTAAATTATGCTTTTATGGTTGCTTACATTCTATTACATTCTATTAAATGATTACTTTATAGTTGTCCAATTACCAACACATTTATAAACCAAACCAAACATTATATTCAAGACTTTAAAATCCCCCTCCCCCCAAAAAAGCCCCATCTTTTCATTTTGCAATGTATAAGATAATGACCAGGAGAGCAGAAAGTGAATTAGAAAAAAAGTACAGAAAAAATTAACAAATGTAGCATAATATAATTCACAGTATAATTAGACATTGTGAATTTGTTGCTACATTGCTCCAAAATGTTAACAGCAGTAAAATATAATTTGTGATTTTATTGGTTTTTCTTGGTACCTGTGTAGTGATTTTCCAACTTTAAAAAAAGAGATGAATTTCTTACTCAAGGAAACTGACAACACAATCATTCAATTTTATAGGTTTGCTGTTAACCCTTTGTGTCTGGGAAACCCCCCCCCCCAAACATTATATGAAAAAAAACAGTAAAATCTAGAATGTTTCAAAATAAAAGTGCATATAACGAGTTATAATACCAGTGAGTACAGGAATAGAATCAGGTAGAAGAAACAGATGGACACAGTGTTAGAAATTCTGTTTATATAAAGCACCACACAGAGCACAGTCACCATGTACTTTACTGCTCAACTATATTACTGTAACAGGAAACAGGAAACTACTCAGAACAAAAGAGCATAGAGTATATACCATAGAGCCAAACTTGTAAACTGCCTTCTATTGGCTGCATAGAAATACATTCCAACCATGAATTCCAGCATACAGCATCACAAGGAGTTGATGCACTGTTATCGAATAGAAGCTTCACATTTGTCCGTGAGTAAACATTTGTCCGTGAGTA
This sequence comes from Pseudonaja textilis, assembly GCF_049901715.1. NCBI lineage: Eukaryota > Metazoa > Chordata > Lepidosauria > Squamata > Elapidae > Pseudonaja > Pseudonaja textilis. The sequence goes on from NC_141996.1 coordinate 46,645,568, forward strand.
ACAATTTCAATAGGACCTTATTTTTTAACAATATTGACCATAAAAAAATAAACCATTTTTTGCCATTTACATTAGAGAGCCAATTAACACTTACTCAAACAAAGCTATAAGCAGTTAAAAGACAGAATTTAACTAGAAAAAATGAGGGAGATTTTGGTGTTAACATTTCTATAAAAGCTTATCTGTCATACCTTATTAGAGGTATAAGTACTGATGGTAGACAGCATATAATGTTTTCCTGAAAAGCATTGCTCCAGAAAAATCTGTTGTTCTTTCAAAGAAAGGAATCCAATGCTGAGATAGCACCTCAAATCTCTTAATGGAGTTCCAGGAGACTAGATCTTCAGCAGGAGATTTTGTAATGAGGTTAATATTTGATGCCTTAACTAGTTTCAGAATTGCCAGGCTGGTTCTTTCTCAGTGTCTCACATACACACATATTCAACTCTCTTTTTAAACAAAACTAACACTTTCTTTTTCTGTAAAGTTGGGAGTTTGGTGTTTGTATAAGTAAAATAAAATGCAATAGGTAAGATAAAACATCAAAAATAAAATAAAGCAAGTGCTGCATAAAATCATAGCTAAGTGCCAACCATGACAAGTATAACACAGAGCTTGCCAAAAGGACCGCTGCTTGGACTCCATCTTGGGGGAGGGGCACAACTATGTACAAATGCTTCAATGCTACTTTTCTTCTTTCCCTCCACCTCTCCCCCATCATTTCCTCCTCCATTATAGAGGGAGGAGAGCAATATTAATGTCTGAAGTTTTCATCTATTTTATCTTTAAGTATCCCAGTGCTATATGGCATTGCTGTTTTATTTTATTTTTAATGTCAGCTTCATATTTTAGAGCTTTGGATCATATATAGTACATATAAATATAATTAATACCTCCTTACCGCTCATTGTGCTGACAGTTCTGTTAACTAATACCTCTACAGATAATGAATCCAGCTGAAAATTGTAGGACACAGCACAAGCCAGTTTCCTTAGATTCATTGACAGCAGTGTAACTATCTGTCTCTAAGGAAGTAGGTGGTATTTTATTATTTGATTTGAATAAGAATTTATCTCCACACATCCTAATTTAGTGACATTCCCGAGGCTTTTAGGTATTAACTTCTGGAAACAATATTTCAGGTGGTTTTGAGAAATACAGTGGATTTGCACAAGTGGAATTTCAGTTGACATTTGGCTGTTTATTTATAAAAGTATTAGCCTTGAATATTTGCATATCCTGCATGTACTCTTCCCTTTGATGGTCCTTTTTCAAATCAACCACATCCATACACGTCAGATAACAGATTTGTGAAGCCGCTCGTTTCTTGTTAATTTGAATGGCTTTTTCAGTAAAATAAAACCCAATAAGAAACAAACATGAAAATGAAATAAAAACAGATGAAAAAGAAATTATATATACTAGACTACATTAGTATTCCTGATGATAAATAAAGAAGTATGAACATCTATATTAAATATTCAATATTTCTATAAGGAAGTTCAGGTAATATAATGGTCTTTATTATCCAAGCATATGCCAAACTTTGATTGAAAAGATGGTGATAAAGGCTATCTTTTGATTCTTCCTGAGCAAAGGTTATTCTCAGATTTAACTATGGCAATATAATGATTACATTTTTATTATAAATGCTAGAATCTATTGACTTAATATTTAATATTGATTAATCCTTTAATATTGTTAGGCACATTTCATTCAAAATAGTTGCAATTTGAAAACTGCTTAAAATTATTTCATGTTGGAGTTACTTCCCATATAAGACATTTATATGAATCAGATTATCTTTTCTCTACATTATCTCCATTACTAGTGATGGAGTAAAATGTGGTTATATTAGAAGATCTGGCTCTGTGCTTAGAGCAGTATGGTGGGATATGGTGACAATGTATTGTCATATTAGGGTTTTTTTTCAGTGAGCCACTTTTCAGCTAAGTTGGGGCTACATTTTCTAACATGTCTAAGTATTTTCCCTCAATATAAATGGTAAAAAGCGTATGTCATCTGTTGATCCTCATAAACAATATTACAGATACAGACATTTGATAAGGCTTAAAATTCTGCCTCAAATGTATGTGAAATGTTAAGGTTATACAAATGTTGTACAATATCTTAGGCAGGTTAATAATCCCTCCCTCCATAAAACCACAAACCGAAGCCCTGAAATACTTTGAGAATACTAATAGAGATAATTGTCTCACCCCAATTTCTGAGATCAACTTGCTAAGTTATTTATTTGCTTACAAACAGAAACATTATCTTTTATAATACCTGAATAGTATATGGGTGCTTCACCCTAATATTAGAGGGTTGTGGCTTTTTTTCCTGTTTTCCTTTTTGTTCAATATTTTTTTGTTTCCTCTATTTTATTTTTTATATTTTATTTTATTATTTAATTTTAATTTTATTTATTTCTATAGTATCCCATCTCTGTCAATGATTCTGGGCAGCTTACTATTCAAAAAACATATTAAAACACTAAAGAATTTTAAAATAATAAAAACATCAAAAATAAATATACATAGCAGCCAAGATACTTGGCCAGTTAGCAGGAAATGAAGGAAATGAAGCCCTTGCCACATTCAGCACCTCGATCTCAGGGGTTGACAGACAAAAAAAGCCTATCTTCCAGTCCCTGGTAACCAATATTCTTCGATTGATGAGATCTACAGCATAACTATTCTGCTAGATTGAATTGGATGGGTAGACACAGTTGGAAAAAATCGATCCCTTAGGTAATTCTGGTCCCAAACCATGTAGGTTTTAAAGACCAGCATTTTGAACTGCATCCAGAAATATTTCAGTAACGATACAGCTCATACAGAAATGGTGTTACATGTGCCATATTTCTGGCATCACTTACTACCTGTGTAGCCATGTTTTTCACCAGCTGAAATTTCTGAATACTATTTAGGAGTAGCTCTATGTAGAACATGTTGCAATAGCCTAAATGAGAGGCTACAAAGACATGAATTATTATTAGAAGGGCCTTCCAGGCCTTCCAGTCTAAGAAAGGGCAGAACTGGCACACCACCCAGAAGTACACAAAGGCTCTTCTAACCATGGCTGCCACCTATTTTTTGAGGATCAGCGCCAAAGACTGCCAGATTAGACACTGGGTCTGTCTGGGATAGTACAACCCTATCCAGAACTAAAGATGGAAGAAACTTATCTCTGGAAGGTTCAAATAACCAAAGCCACCCCATCTTGCTAGGGTTGAGTTGGAGCCCATCTTTCTTCATCCAGTCTCCAATAGCCTCCAAAGACTGGGACAGGAATTTGTAGGAACATATACACCCAGTTTTGTGAATCATACCAATGAAATTCAACATTGTTGGGAGTGTGTGCGCACGTGAGAGAGAAGGTATGTGAGAAAGAGAGAATTAATGTACTTGTGATGAATTTCTAATCCTTGTTTTAAGTCTTAATAATGTTAAGAAGGCAATATTAGAATTATTTAAAAACGAATTGCACACAGATCTGACATTTTTTTTTTCAATTATAATAATTTTTACTACTAACCCAGCCTCAAAATTGGAGAAAATCTATAAAATAAAAAATAAATCAGTTCAGAAAATTAACGTTTTGAATTTCATATTTAAAACTGTAACAAAATATTGCTAATGAATGTATTATCAATTTCAATTTACATTTTTTCAAAATTATTTTCTTATGAAAAATAATATTTATGCTTATGTTTTCCAGGAACATTATTTGCATTAGAAATTCTCAGATAGCTAAATAAGACTGGAAACAGGACCATTAGCTACTAATTTGCTTTAGTTTTGATATCAGTGAAACAAAATATAATCAAATGTTTTCAATGATATAAATGACATATCTTTATTTCTTTTCCACAATGTCTCAGTTTCCGTGTTGAAACAATTATAGACAGAAAATTTGTAGAAGAGCAGGCAGAACTGGGGTCCAGAATTAAGCATATCTGTCTATAATTGTCTAAGATCAACCCCTTGAATTCTGTTAACCCTTATCTGGTGCCAATTTAGTATTGAACTTCAGTTTACTAGATTTTTTTATATAGGTTTGAGCAATATTTCATTTTACTGATCAATAAATAAAATCAATTGAACCTTGCCCTGATCCTTTGTGCCTGACATAATTTGAGAAAAAAGAAAAAGAAATTTGCTCTCAATGTCTAAAAAAAATTGTCCAGATTGTAAAAACTGAATGCTTTACATTTGTCCAGTTCCTCCAACCATTACTTTGCTTCAGAAGTCCTTTAATGCTACAGCAGATCGCGGAGAGGCAGTTACTTTGTTCTGTAAAGCTACTGGTTCTCCTGAACCTGAAATCAACTGGTACAGGTAAGCTACACGAGCAGAGATATTTAAAATATGGTAGGTTTTGAAATTACTAAATAACAAATTGCTAATAAGAGGGATTTTTCAATCAATATGGATTTTTTTTAAAAAAATCTCTGATTGAGCAGGTTTTTGTTTCCAGCTTGAATTTAGTTCTGAATGGGTGACTTCCTATATATTTTGTTTTGAAACAGGTTCTGTGTGAACCATTAAATTAATATGCATATTGGCTAAACGCTGTAAGCACACCAAAATGATATATAATGAAAAAATGTCAGTTTACTTGGATTATGGATACACTAGTATAATATACTGTACAATGTGTCATGCAGAAGAAAGATTCATGAACAAAAGTATTTTTTGAAACTACTCTTCTAGAAAATTCTAGAACATTAATGTTCTTTAAATCATATTATGATACCATACTGTAAAGATAATAAACAATTGCTATTTTTTCATCAAGGCAGAATTTTTAGACTTACAATGCAGAAGGGAAATTTCACTAAAATATGTTCTACAGTTTTGAACAATTATATTTTTTAATGTAGGAAATAAGACTAATAACTCTAATAATCTGTATTATTAAATTAAATTAAAATCATTAAATTAAATCTTTCTGATTTCTCTGTAAAATACATATTCTTACAACATGGTTGTTATTGATTACTGCAAATTCATTTATAGAAAGCTTTAGAAATCTATTATCATATGCAAATGATATTTGTGGATAGAAGTAACAGATTTAGCACATTAAGATAAAATAGTAGCCTGTAAAAGAAGATATAATTTGAAATTATTGATGATAATAAAAACATTTTCTTAATAGTAATACCATGTTTCTCCAACAATACGCCCCTCATAGATAGTCCCAGGATGTTTTTTAGGCATAAAATGAAATTAAGCCCTTCCCCCCAAATTTAGGCCTATTTTAAAACATGTGAAATGGGGGGAAGGGCAGGGGGGCTTACTGTTAGGAGCGTCCCACAGGCAGCCACCATGCCTCGCCACCAACCTCCCTACTCTCACCAAGTACTTTTGCTGCAGACCCGGGTATGGTGCTACCTGCAGAGGGCGGGCGTTGTCAGCATGGATGTAAGCCTCGGTGGGACACTTCGTATTGGGAGACCTTCTGCCACCGTTGCTTTCCCTCCTGCCCGTGCTGCCACCATATTTGGAGGTGTGTGGGGACAGAGACAGGCTGGGCAAGGGGCAGACAGGGAGGTGAGGCAGTGCTGCTTCCCCGGCCAGCGGGTCTGGTGGAGGGAGCCCGCAGCCACCTGTCCTTTGTGCCCCTCATTCAGCCTGTCCCCACCCACACGCATCTCCAAACGTGGTGGTGGCACAGGCATCGGGCAGAGGTGCTCACTCAGTGGGGCTCAGCTCGGAAGAAGACACAGTGCGGGCCGTCACCTCGCCTTCCTGTCCGCAAACGGGTGAGTGCTATCACTGCCTTGGGCAGCCTCTCCAGGTAGCTCCTTCAGGGTCAGGCTGGAGCGGCTCAGGAAGCCAAGCTCGGGTTGGCCCAGCTCTTTCACTTGGCAGGGGGGTACACACCCGTGGCTCGCTTCCCTGGTTCTGCCCAGCCCGCCTGGCTCTGGCGCGGTCCTGGCGGGATGAGTGGAGAGGCCCGGCAGGGAGGCACCCACTGCTTTGGACAGAGCTCTGCCGCTAGGCAGAAGGGCGCCCCAGGTGAAGCTCTTTGCGCTCTGCCTGGCATCAGGCAGGGATGGCGCCTGGGTGCTTTTCCCAGGGTGGGCTGGTCCTGCACTGCGGCCCTGGGAGATTCACCTCCCCACATGGGGTTGGGCTACCCTCTCGGTGAGGCTTTGTCATAGTAGGGCATCATTTTTAAAAGAATGGGCTTTGCCTTCGAATGATGCCCTGGAAGGTGGCGATAGGAGCGCCTAAAGCTGAGTGGTTTTAGTGGGATTCTAGTTGCAGGGAGGGGCTCTGACCAGCCCCGCAACACCACAGCAATGCTCCAAATGCCGCCATGGCATAGGCAGAAGGGAAAGCAACGGTGGCCGAAGGTCTCCCGATACAAAGTGCCCCACCGATGCCAAGACTGACATCCATGGTGATGCCACCCGCCTGCCTGAGGATGCAAGGGGGGAAATTAAGTCATCCCTGAAAAGATGGTCTAGCCGTTTTTCGGGGCTAAAAAAGAATAAGACCCAGCCTTATTATATGAGAAACATGGTATAAATGTAAAATGTTCATTCTTTCTTCTTTCATTGTTGATATATTTCTCCAGTCATTTATATCTCCAAAGAATTTCTGCTTCTACTGACAGTATTCTTATTATTGCACATATTTCCTCAATAATATATGCATGAAATTACATAATTTACATATTTTGGAATATAAATCTTTCTCTATATAAAAATATTCCATAATCAAAATGGCAATATTCATAATCAATTCAGAAATATTTTTTTTCAAGTTTTCTTCCCTTTTTCATAATTTTGAGGAAAATATATATTCTTGATGGCACTATAATTGCTCTAATGAATAATGGCATATAGTTAAGCTCCATGATTGTTATGTCCAACTTGTTAAGTTTTATTGGATTTTTATTTTTAAATATACATCAATATCAACACTTTAACAGTGTGGCCTCTTGAGTATGATTCATTTTGATACAAACAGCAATAATAATGATATTTATATTAATCAAATTTATATAATCCTAGTATTGATACATGGTTGTTTTAGAGTAGTTATTCAATATTTCAGTGTTCCCTTTTTAATGCCAATAATATTATATGCATACATAGTAATACCATCTTTCAACCTCTAATCTTTCCATCTAATTATTACTTATATTCAATTATATAAAAATTATATCTACTAATATTCCCCCTATTTCTTAGTTCTTAGTTCTACCTGTATTCTACCTTCTAGTTGTGTTACCATTACTAATCCTTGTGTTAATATGCATGTTTATAATAAGACATGGTCCTTCATATTTAGTTGTTCAAAGTCACAATACGCCATTCAAATACCAGTCATCCTATTATTTAAACATACCTAATAATACCAACTTTCCACTAATTTTTCCATCTAACTATTGCTTCATATAAAGGTGTGTATTCTTATTTCTACCTCTATTCTAGTTTTTAATTAGGACATCGTTATATTAGAAAAGAAATAATAATAATAATAATAATAATAATAACAACAACAACAACAACAACAACAATAATAATAATAATAATTCCTTTCTATCCATCTTCTCTCGTTCATTTTAATACTTCAATTCTTATTCAATTTTTGGCTTGCCTCCTATACTCCTCTGTTGGGTCTTTGTCTCCACCATCTGTGTGTTTACCAATCACACTGAACATTTATCCCATCTCTATCCACATAGGCTGCCAGGTCTCTAGAGTATCCACCCAAACCCCTATCACCCTTTCAAAAGTATCTTCCAGGTTATCCAATTCCATTTTTAAATCTCTTAAAGTACTTTTCCCATCAGTCATTATTATCTTTATTGTTTTCTCCTTCTCATCTTCTTACTTTGTTTTCTGGTTTGTCTGCTCTATCTTTTCTTCTGTTCTTTCTGCTGTCTCTTTTCTTTTCTGGACTCTTTGATCTTCATTTATTATCAATTGTAGCATATTTTCTATTTTCTCACTTATGCCTTGCATTAGGCTTTTTTTTTATCTCTCTGTGATTCTTTGTCGTAGTATCCCTAATACTTTGAAACATCAACATAATTTCTCTTGAAATTTCACTCATTTTCCCCTGATGGAGCATCTTGTCTTAGTTTAATAAGTCCAAAAACAATATATTCCAGTCCAATGTTGTTTCTCAGAAAGTTAAATAATCATAGTTCTTTACATCTCAGGATTATTAATCAGTTCCATTTAAGTAGTCCAGGGAGCTTCTGCAAATCAAAAGTCACTTTACTTTATTTAGGAGTCTTACTTATTCTCACAATAGCAGCTCCAGTAATCATAAAATAGATAGTTATAGAACAGTATCACCACAGTCCTCCAGATGAATGTTGTTTATTTCTCTTATCATTTTTTTTTCTAAACTTGTAAGGGTATGGTATATTCCATTCACCAGTGAATGGCACCCTCAGCATAGACATTGTTTCAAGTGTGATAAATTGATTAATTCAAATTTAGTTCAATTTATGGAAGCAAAGTCAGCTATTCAAGTAGATTCAAGTAGATAGTTCCAGCATTTTATAATGCCCTTCCAAAACAATGCTTACCCACTTTAAAAATCCAATTTTCTATGTTTTAAAAAGTCTTTAGCTTTTCTTCCCTTAGTTCCTTGCTTTTGGGTCTAGGATTTTTCTCTCTTTAAGAAATAGTTCTAAGAGTCTCTTTTCCTGAATTTTCCTCTTTTTTTTCTTTTAAAGTTAGGGTCTAAATAAAAAAAGAATCTTCTCACCCAGCTCCAGTTCATCTATACCACTCCTGCACATTACTTTGTTGTCTAGGCTGTTCCAGCTTTGTGGCAACCATGATGGCTGCCTCTTCTTCTCGTGGAGGGAGAGGGAAGAGGCCCTTGGTCAGGCAGGAGAATTGCTACCCTCTGTGTCCTACAGGGCACCCCTCTTTTCTCCACCACCCTTTAGGCCCTTTCGGACCTCAACGGGGAGAACTTGGCACAGGAGTTCCTCACATCTAATCTCACGGCAGTGTCAGCTGGAAGTCTAATTATTATGTCTTTTTGTAAGTTTAATAAAGCAAATGGAATTTGAACTCTCATAATTGTAGAACAGAGATGTCAAACTCAATTTCATTGAGGGCCGCATCAGAGTTGTTTTTGACTTTGGGGTCCAGGGTGGGCATGGCCAGGGTTGGCATGGTCAGCTTGATGTCACTCATGTCTGTGGTGGCCCGAGTGCTCTGCCAGTGAAAACGGGATTCTCAAAGCCATTTTTGGCCATGACAGCATCCTACAGCCTTCTGCCAGTGAGGAGCTTGGAGATCTCACGTTTTCAGCCACAATGGTCTCCTGCAGCCCTCTGCCAGGGAAAATGGAACTGGGAGGCTACACACAGCCCCCTGAGTTCCGTTTTGCTGGCAGAGGAGGCCATTGTGGCCAAAAATGGAGTCTGGGAGGACCATGTGTCAATTTTTGATGGAAGCTGATCCTTTGCTGTTTCCTGTGTGGTTCCATGGGCCAGATCTAAGCATCCTATGGGCCAAATCTGGCTGGCAGGCCTTCAGTTTGACACCCCTGTTGTAGAATGTCAAATATGTTAAATGTAATTTATTTTAATTAACATTGCTGCCTCACCATGCAAATTAATGTATGTTCTTATTTAATTACATAGTAGAATATTAAAATGAATCTTCACACACAAATGAAATATCAACATTTATAATTTTCCAGTTAGTGATTAAAAACTTGTGCTTTTCTTCTTACCAGTATATTACATAGTTGTAATAAGATTGGAATTTTAGTGTTCATTTAGCTTATAAAGAAAACATTGTATCTATATGTCTTTATAGAAAGGGCAAACGTATTGAGGAAAATGATAAATATACATTAAGAAGCAGGAATATGGAACTAACCATAAAAGATATACAAAATATTGATTCTGGTCCGTATATTTGTGAAGCAAGAAATAAAGCAGGAAGAGTGACAAATCAGACTTTCATGCAAGTTTTTGGTAAGTATTGTTTGGTTTGGCTGTCTTTGAACTTCAGTTCAAATTTATTGAATGTAAAATTCTTAGAAATGCTTAATTGATTCTGAAATAAATTCAACGGTCCCTCTCTTTCTTAGTTAGGAAAGCCATCTGATCCCAAGCTGCTACTAATTTTCATTGATTTTTTTTAATCAAACTTTTTTCAAAAGAAGGTTATAGAAAAAGTGTTATGAAAAATAACTTTTCATTTTAGTACAAATTAAAAGTTTGATTGTTTTTTTAAAAAAAATATAATATTCACTGCTGTCTTACAGATAATGATGAAAGTATACTGAGAAATTATAAGTTCCTCTGTATAATCTACCTTTGCCCGTATCAAAATTTTATTCTTTTATATAGAGGAGCAAGTCTAAACAAACAAACAAATAAATAAACCAGGAAATCTATGATGTTCCACTTGCCATTTTTTTACAGTCTGAGAAAAGGTGATTCAAAAGAAAAGTATAGGATAAACATGATTAGATGATATTCATGTCACATTGATATTTTTTTTAAAAAATAGGTATATTGTTTCCCAGGACTTTAAAATGTTTCAGCCTTCTCTATTTGTATTAGGGTTCTTTGCCTCCTTATACCAAAAAGAATCAAGGTACGGTAATTAGATGCTTTCCTGGTTCCCAGAAATTCATTTATTTTCCCTTAATGGTTGCTACACACTTCGATAAGATTGTTTCTTCTTATCTCTATAGATTCTTATCCATTCAACCTGGAAAATTTTAAAGTAGTAGCTGCCCTAAAAACATCCATTTTGCTATTTTTAGAGATATTAGTGAATTTCAATAAAGGATAATATTTGTAGCTCAAGGTTGAAATGAAGGGTCCTTGATGTTCTATGAACCTGACATCTACAAGAAAAGAACCAAGCTCAGAGAGCACCAAGGACCTCTCATGAGTGAATTCATGAAAGTTGAAAAAAAAAAATATTGTGACAACATTAGCTAATAAATAGTTCACTTTTATAAAAACAGCTGCTGGAGGGTTAGACATAAATTGTTAAGTACAGCAAAGGAACTGGAGAACAGAGAAGAAAAACATGACATATCTTGCATCTGCAGGAGAAATCTTCATAATGTCCAGTCTAATCGATAAAGGGCCATAATGTGGCGAGAAAGACAAGAACAGAGAAGAGCAAATGAGATTGAATAGAGCTATTATTTTATACAATCAATGGTATTTTCATTAAGTATATGAAACTAAATTTAGTTTACCATGTATACTGAATATAGGCAACATGTATTTCAATAATTAACTTTCTCAGCTGGAAAACCTCTAGCAAAAGTGGAATAATGTTATAATGCAGATAAGCATTAGGAGTAAAATATACATGTATATCAAGAAGTTGTGGTATGTAGCCTTTGATATCAAGAACAAGTAATATAATTTATATTTCTAACAGTACAGCCTCAAATAATACAACTTAAAAATGAAACCACTTATGAAAATGGTGAAGCCACTCTGATATGTGAAGCAGAAGGAGAACCAGTTCCTGAAATTACTTGGAAAAGAGCTGTTGATGGAATAACTTTTTCTGAAGGTGACAAGGTAAATTAATGTATACAACTTCTATAATAATCAGTATTGTATTTATTCAAAGTGTATATAACTTCAATTAGATAAAACATTGTATGTGTAAAATATTCATAAATAAGTATGAAAATCCTATCTTCTCAGGCTTCAGGAAACAAAATAATTCAGATTAAGGAAAATACTCTTCTTTCGATTATTTACTGTGCAGAACTTAATATTATACTTGAATTACACTTTTACTCACGCAAAATGACTGTTTTTCACCTTGCCCACAGGATATTTAAGAATATTGTTCACATTTGTTTATTTGCATATTGATCTTTATTATTGGAATTGACATGAGAAATTGCTGTTGGTGTTGTTGCTTTTTTATTTACATCTTTCATCACTCTGAATTTCATCTTTCATCACTCTGCACATTGACAGACATTTTTTCATTTCTTTGTTGCTTTGACATAATCTTTTTTTTAAAATGAATTTTATATTATCTATTTCTGCTTGACTTTATCTTAAAAGATATTGTTTTATAATATGTTAGAAAAATGTGGGGAGCCATAAAGAATGCAGATGAATTAAGAAATAATAGCATGAAGAAACAAAGCATCCATATTAAAATTTAACAACTAGATAAGTAAATATAAAAACCACAGTGTCCATAATTCTTTCATTACATTTCCTTATCATTAGAAATAAATTTCCAAAGCATTTTAGCTAATGAAAAATTGGTTGACAAAAATAACAGAAGGTTTGGAATTTTATGGATGGCACCAACAGAAACCAATGAAACCTAAACAAGAACAACATTTATTTAATCCTATAAATCAGGAGGGTCAAACTCGATTTCATTGAGGGATGTATCAGGATTGCGTTTCACCTTGGAGGGGCATGCCCAAGGGGGCGTGGTCATGGTAGGCATGACACGGGACTCATGTTGGGGGGCACATGTGATGGTCAAGCACTAAGGCAGGACTTCCCTGAGACCCTCCTCACTCTCATTACCCAGGCAATCCTCAAGTTACAAATGTGATAGAGCTTGTCAATTACTTTCATAACCCAAGGATTCATTTGATTGAATCACATTAAATGAACATGACCACTCCCTGCTTTCCCTAATGCATTTGTTAATCAAATGTACAGGTCATTAAATGCACATGAGGTACCTCAGAGTACGGAAGAGCATGTGGTGCCTAGTGCAGGAGCAGGCTATCGAAGGCCTTTCCAATCCACTGAAATACCTCATGCTCCCCTGGGGTCCCCACAATTGCTTTCCTTCATCCTACCCCACTTGGTCCCCATAGACTTGGCCTGCTTTGCTAGCGTCCCAGATTCTACTTATGCCTCCCCACTCCATTTTCCATGGATTGCTTACTTTTTGAAGATATCCAGAGCTCCAGAAGAGGCTGACCCACTGGCAGAGAAGCCAAAGTGTTTTATTCAGTTGACGGCAAAGCTGTAAGAATATGAAATCTAAGGAAAACATTTTCACCAGCTTCTGAATAAAAAACTTTAGCTGGGGCCATGTGGCCAGCAGGCCTCTGGTAGTAGAAAGGCCTGGACTGGGCCACAGCAGCCTCCTGCTTCAGGGATTGAACAAACAGCAGCTGCCAATCAATGAGGAGCTTGCTTCCATTGGGCTAAACTGCAAGCCCCTTGTTGATTGGATGCCATGCCCCAATACCATAAGCTGCCCATACTAAGCCATTTAGCATCAAGCAGGAGGCTGCTTATCACAGGCCAGATTGGGCCCAAACTAAGCTTGCAGGCCCTCATGGCAGAGAAGCCGGTCTTTTATTCAGATGGGGAAAGCTGTTTTTCTTACACCTCACATTCTTATAGCTTCATAGGCTTCTGAATAAAAGGCCTTGGCTCTCTGACATGTGGGTTAGCCTCTTCTGAAGCTTCAAAAAGTAAGTACAGTAAAGCCATGGGAAATAGAGTGGGCAGGGTCGAATCTGGCCCATGGAAGCTCCGTTTTGGCCTGTAACAGGCCTGGGGAGGCTTCTGGAGGCTCCATTTTGGCCTCTAACAGGCCGGGAAAGGGCCTCTGGAGGCTCCATTTCAGTAACAGGCTGGGGAAGATCCACGGAAGCTGAATTTTGGCCTGTAACAGGCCTGGGGAGGCCCATGGAGTCACCATTTTGGTCTGTAACAGGCCTGGCAGGCCTGGGGAAGTTGAACTCAGGGCTGGATGCGACCCACAGAGGCTCAATTTCAGCCAGCAATGAAATGTGGGGGGACTAGCTGAGGCATTGTGAGTCAATTCTTTGCTATTCCTGTGGGCCAGATCTAAGCACCCCATGAGTTTAACACCCCTGATATAAATAGTTTTATATAAATTTGCAAAACATCTGTCACAAATTTTCAGGTGTTTCAGCACATTTCCAGGTCACTTCAAAATCTTTTACCCAAACTTTATTCTGCTAAATGTAGTCAATATGTAATAAATTGAACCCTTGCTTCAATGGAAATTGTATTGAAGCTGTTAAATTGTTTTGTGAAACTTCTTCACCTACTTACCTTTATTCCTTCCAAGCATAAAAAGTATTATACAACTTTTTAACAAATGGAATAATATTTGATTATTATTGTAATAAACTGAATTAAATAACCGTATAGCATTTTGGCAAGTAGTTAATATTTTTTTTACAAAAGGTCTGTGGTTGGCATGTAAAAATTCAGCAGGGTTTTGCCAAAAAATATTTCCAAACTAATTTTACAATAAGTTTAATGACAAGTTATTTTGGGACTTTGCACTAACAGATCTCCTGTACCTGAAGCAGAAATTCTTTCTAAAAGATCACATTTAGAAAATGTGACCCAGAAAAAAGCATTATGTGAAGATTTTATTTGTCATGAACTTCAAAAGGAAAACATGCACAGGAAGCTGTAGTTTTGCCAGCCCTTTTAAATAAAGACTGTTTGGCCTATTTCTCTATATTCAGTGGTCAACATGCAGTCATTGTTTTCACAATAATATTGTTAAATAGATGTACATATATTTGGTAAGTTATGCATTAATATAGGCAATTCACAATTATTTATGTATATATATTTGGATAAAATGCAAAAGTAATAGTGTCTGCTTGTAAGTGTCTGTGTGTTCATAGGAAAGTGGGTTATTCAATATTTCAACATTGACCAATGTTTCATTGCTAGCCATTCAATTGTATCGGGGCCTTGGCCACTCTATGGATCAGCACTTTCCATGTCCCTCTGTCTCATACTACCTTCTTCAGATCCTCCATTATCATTCCTGTGTCATCCTTTATAGTGTCAAGCCAACAGGTACTAAGGTGCCCCTTTCTCTTTTTCAGCCAATCACTCCCAACATGATTGACTTTTTGAGTGACTTGGTTGGCATGACATGGCCAAACCTGATAGACTTTGCTTGCAGTCTTGGCTTTGAGTGATATTTTTGGTCTAGGACTTGGCCTAGGACTTCCTTCTTTACAATTTTTATGCTCCATGAGATAGAATAGAATATAATTCTTTATTGGCCAAGTATGGTTGGACACACAAAGTATTGGTGCACATACTCTCAGTATACATAAAAGAAAAGATACATTCGTCAAGAATCATAAGGTATAACACTTAGTGATAGTCATAGGGTACAATAAGCAATCAAATCATACAACAGTCAATATAAATTGTAAGGATACAAGCGACAAAGTTACAGTCATACAGGCACAAATGGGAGGGAATGGGTGATAAGGATTGATGAGAAGATTAACAGTAATAGTAATGCAGATACATAATAGTTGTGTCCAGCACTACAATTTTAAGAGATCTACCCTTCTCCTATCTGCCCTTTTCAGAGTCTAAGTTCAACAGCCATAAGTAGCAAGCAATTGGATTATTGTTGACTAATCTGTATTTGGGTGGGAGCCAGACGTTATTGATGCCAGACATTACAGTTCTTCCAAATGTTATGTGCCTTCTGATCTCAGTGCTACAGTTACCACATTGGTCAATTTTAGAACCAAGGAAGTTGAATTCCTGTATTGTTTCAATGGTTTCGTTGCTCTGCACTCTGACCTATGTATTCTATGCACTTGTCATTATGTTTGTTTTTTGTAGGTGCAATCCAATTTTTTCACTTTCATCTTTGACTCAATGATCAGTGCTTAATTCTTTGTATTCTGATGAAGTACTTGGTATACCCTGGAAGAATTGTTTGTATAGCTATTGTAGATTTGAATTTACCTTTGACTTAGGTGCTAATGTGTAGCGGAGCTATTATAAATGTTAATGTTTGTGAAAAGGCTTCATATGAGCAACTATTTAGAATTAGATGCTTTCCTTGGGATATTTGTCATATCACATTCCAATTCCCTCAAAACAGTCAATGTTGTCTGAAATCTTCATCTTTTCAGTTTTGGAAGACAGAGCAATTTCAGTTTTACTATAAGGTGATGTTGCAGATGTTTTCTTTTTTGACAGGTGATCATAAACATACATAAAGCTTCCTTTTTACAATCTTGTTATCCCTTATTTCAGGTAGAGTCAGGGCAACTGGATGGATCTGAGCATTACCAGATGCCCTTCCTGATGCAACATGGAGTTCGCAGCAGATATTTTTTCTTTGTGCACTAGGAGAGAAACATCTGCCACTATCTAGGAATGAACTCTCAACTTCTGACTGGGAGGCAAATGTTTTTACCACTAGGCCACCACACTGCTCATTCATAAGAGATATAATTACTATATAAATGGTTAGACTATAATCTGACTACACAGATGATGGTTAGAGGAAAGAGACTAGGTACATTTTTGACAGTAAATATGAAATCATATTTAATCTTCCTAGATCCTAGTATTTTTATGAAGTTCAGTATTATTTATTCATTAGTTTCTTTTTATCTGTGTTCTGTGATAGTGTTGTGTTTAGTATAACTGTTTGGCTGGTAATATTTTATTAAGTTTATCAATATACTTATATTGTTTTCATTATTTTTGCTTGGCATTGCATTGCATTCACTAGGAAATCCCAATTATTTTTTTACTTGATTAATGATTTGTAAATTACACCCAGAATGATATTAGTCTTCATGGTAACCTTTTAATGCAGATCAGGTGTAGTGTAGCTGTTGATTTTTCCTGGTATTTATAAACATTACTTGTTTCTTCTTGAATGAATGAATGAATAAATGAATGAATTCTTTATTGGCCAAGTGTGATTAGACACACAAGGAATTTGTCTTGGTGCATTTGCTCTCTGTGTACATAAAAAGAAAATATACATTCATCAAGATTCATAAGGTACAACACTTAATTATAGTTGTAGGGTACAAATAAGCAATCAAATCATACTTGGAAACAGTCAATATAAATCATAAGAATACAAGCAACAAAGTTACAGTCATACAGTCACAAGTAGGAGGAGATGGGTGATAGGACCAATGAGAAGATTAATAGTAATAGTAATGCAGACTTAGTTGTACAGTGTTGAGGGAATTATTTGTTTAGCAGAGTGATGGTATTTGGGGGAAAACTGTTCTTGTGTCTAGTTGTTCTGGTGTGCAGTGCTCTATAGCATTGTTTTGAGGGTAGGAATTGAAACAGTTTATGTCCAGGATATGAGGGGTCTGTCAATATTTTCACAGCCTTCTTTTTGACTTGTGCAGTATACAGGTCCTCAATGGAAGGCAGGTTGGTAGTAATTGTTTTTTCTGCAGTCCTAATTATTCTCTGAAATCTGTTTTGTTGGGTTGCAGAAGCCAACCAGCTTTGGTTCTTCAGGTTCATTTTGAAGTCTGAAAACTTATCATTGACATTTATATATATCTTTGAAAATTATTCATCTTTGAAGATTTCCAGATTGTTGGAGAAAAGAACAATGTTATTGGACAAACATAATTGGTTGATCTTTATTACTGCTTTGGACCAGTTCAGCTGTTTGAATATGTCTGCAAACTTGCTCATAATATTTTTGATAAATGTTGAATTTCTTTTATATATTAATGGTGGCAATCTTTTCATTTATGTGTGTAGTAGCTGTAGCATTTCCATATGTTGATCAGTTATAACACTCAATTTAGCAGAGTCAAAGTTGTTTGAAAGTCAATGAATGCCAGGCAGAGTGATAATTGGTATTATTGCAATGTTCAATAATATGCTGAATCCTTTGTATATACTTTATAGTGCCAAATCCATTCGAGAAATGAGTTCATTCTCCTAGTTGGACAAGGTCCAATGTTTTCACTTAGTTTTGAGAAGTTTGTATAGAATTAAAAAAATTAATTGTACTGTAGGTTTTAATACCTTCTTCATCACCTTTTTCTGTTCTTTGGAATTTTTCAGTGGTGGTATAATGGTGAAAATATGTTATTGTTTTAAATAGTAAATAAATAATTTTGCCAATATTCTGTAAAGCTTCTAACATAATAACTCTAAGCACTGTCTAATCATCTCTTGAGAAGAAAGCCATCACTTCTTCATCTCTTCTGTCCCAGGGCAGTAGCTCTTTTGAATTCTACTGTATAGTGCAGTGTTGGTGTGGTGTCGGGGTTTTTTGGTTCAATGTGTGGAGTGTGAAGGATGTCTGTTTGTGTTTATTTTCATGGTCATGATGTGCACTGAAGATAGTGTTTGATTTCATTGTATGAAGTGTAATGACAATAAAGTAAACTAAACTAATCTATCCAGGATTTCAGTAATGTGTGTAAGTTTCAATAGTGTATGTAACCTTATTCTATTTTTCTCCCTCACCAGCTGGAGAATAGCTGTTGGCTTGAAATGACTGAGAAGGAGTTATCTTCTTCATTTTATGAGGCATACCATTAACATAATGTTACATCCAAGCCATTAAACTAAATTGAGAGAGTTTGGGTTTAAATCATTCACCCATTCAGCACTTTACATGAGCAATTATGGCCTGGATGGGACAGAATAGAATATAGAAAAGTGATTGTCTAAGTAGCCATGAAAACACTAAGTCCTAAAATATCAAATATTAAGCAGTTTTGCAATATTTTGGTTCAACAGGCACACATAGAGTTATACAGGAATATGTAGATAACTTTGAAGAAGAATTGCTAAGATATCAGCTAGGCTGTGATAAATAGGAGAGTGTGAGAAAATACAAGGTTGTCCTGCTTGATTCTGTTTCATATAAGAGAATAGAGAAATTTTTGTCTTATTTTCAAGATTTGCAATTATACCCATGATAATAAAGTAGAGTTCTAATACCCTTGTGGGATCTATTTCTTGATTCGGGTTACCTCAAAAAGCTAATACCTATGAATAATACCTTCATAAGGCAGTCTGGTCAGGACGTCTTTCTTTCCAGGCTTTGCCAACTGAATATAGTCCTGTCCCCTTGGACAATATAAAATGTATCTATTCCCTTCAGACAGTTGACTTCTGTGCTCAGATTGTAACTCAGTTATAACTGAGTTGTACTGATTGTAACTGTAAATTAAACATAGATGAGCCATGATATGAACATATATTTGTGAAATACAAGCTACACTAAAGAGAATAAAAAAAAAACAATTTTGTATTGGCTGGCTTGTATTTTAAAATTTCATAGGTTTTTTGTGTGTCTTAAAATATGATTACATGAACTAGTGTTTTAGAAAGTAACAAAATATCTACTATTGTATTATAAGCTCCACTTCTCCCTCTCTCATTTTCTTCTTCTGTTCAATCATTTTGAATTCTTGACAAGTCCTTACTATTTTCTTGGCAAGGTTTTTTTTTTCCTGTGAAATGCCATTGCCTCCTTCATATAGATGAGAGAAAGTTACTTGTCCAAGGTCACCCAGCTGGCTTTGTGCCTAAATTGAGACTAGAACTCACGGTCTCCTGGTTTCTAGCCTGATGCCTACACTACACTAAACTGGCATTCTCACACTTCAAATTAGTATACAGTTTTAAGAAGCATTTTGTTCTACCATTATAGCTATAAGGAATATACTGAAAAAATAACAAGTTCTTTTTTTTTGTTTGTGGAAATTCTTCATTTCTCCTGGGTTTTTTTTGAGAGCTTCTGTACATCATAATATGATTTGATCCCAACAATCTCAATATGTAAGGCAAAAATAAACATAATCTCTTTTAGAAATAATTAGCAGTTTGCTCAAAATATTTTAATGCTACATATGAATTTGAAAGAACCATGCTGTGAATTGCTTTAGGATTAAGGGGAAAATGAAACCATGAGGATAATGTGGAATACAACATTCTGAGGTTGTAAAAAGTTAAATATAGTTTTTGTAGAGACATTTTGATAATATTCATATATAGGTATATAATATTCACTCAATACAAAAATATGTCTATGAAACTTTGAAAATTTCAAAATTATAACCATAACAATGGTTAAAAGGGTAACTGCCAGGAGTGATTGAAAAACATTACTTGTAGTATTATGAAAATGCTGAGACAAGTGAAAATAACCAGCAGAATAAGATTCTGTTTTTTTTCTTTCAAAAAATTGCATGGATCCTTATATTTATATATTTATATTTATATTTATACTTATACTTATACTTATATCTATATCTATCTATCTATCTATCTATCTATCTATCTATCTATCTATCTATCTATCTATCTATCTAATCACTTCTGTAGTGGAGGAATGGTGTGTCCCACTGATTCAGGTAATGACCTGAAATAATTTCTTTTTTTTCCCCCCTCTTCTGGCTAGAATTTACAAATTTAAATTTAATAACAGCATTTTTTCAATATTGGTTTTTGGCATTACTCAAGAGAAATAGTATTAATAGTTTATATTATTCAAACTTTTATAAACAAATTTGTTTCTAGGCTAATTTATTATTAAAAATATTTAAAGTGTCCCTTAGTTTCATCCCCCCCCCCTTTGTTTTAAACCTTCCTATAATTACAGGTGCACCAATCCTGGCTCTTACAAGAACAGAAGAAATAATATTGGTTTTGGTATGTACAATGCCCTGTGTCACCTTTTTGTAAAACCTACCAAAATATATTGCATGAAAACACCAGCATAAAGTAGTAATTAATCATATCTCATATTGCTACCATTTCTTAAATCATATCTTATATTCTTAAGAATGTATTATTATACTGGGATATAAATAATAATTTTTAAGTAATTTTTGGTGCATCCAAAAAAATCATTCTCATTTTCCAATCTTTGAAATTAGTTGCTAGTTATAAAGATGGACAGAAAGCCAAAGCAACAACAATTAAACAATCTTTTTGTAATAATTTAATATTATATACTTCTTAAATGAATTACAACAAAGAATTGTTTTCTCTAAGGATGGGAAATGATACCAGCTCATTTAGAAAATTATAAATGTTACAATAATTTGTGTTTATGTGAGAAATTAAGTGACATAGATTTGATTCAAGGTATTCCGTTAAAAACATAGCCACATGCTTCAAACACAAAGTGCAGTTTAACATGACTGAATCAGTAGACAATAAGGAATATACACGTGGCAATACTCTGGAATTTTCTGCTGTTTCCAACAGGTGCATGGATAGAATGCATTTACCTGAAGAATGTGGGGAATATTGTGAAAGTTTCATCCATATCCCAGAAGGAAGCTTCCATCAGCTTCTCCACATTAGTGGCTGTTGTGAATGACAGCCCTTACTCATCAAAGGTAGCTTTTCATCATAGGAAATCTTGACCAATTGTTACAACCACTGGAATTTTAATAATGCCTTCAGTTCAGATAGCATTTTCTGTTTCCATTGCTTTTCTGCTACTGAAGAACTAGATAATTGTTTAAGGTGAAAGTCCTTCTGTATGATATTGAAGACTGAGTACTTATTTATTCATCTCTCCCATGGGTACTAATTCATCAAGTAGTGTATTCCTTAACAAAGTGATAGGTTACAAAGACAATGACAATGTACTTTGTTAAGGATTCAAATTTATTTACTTTACAAGTAACATTTACTTGACTTCCAGAGATAGTTCTGATAGTTCTTGTGGAAAGAGCGGTTGAACTAAATAGTAGCAATGATAAAAATGTATATTTTTTATCTAAGGCGTCATATTGCTTTGGCTCTCCTACCATCTATATTTAATAGCAACTTTTTAGATATTAAATTGTTTTGCTTTTGTTAATGAATATTTATTTGGTGGATGTTATAAGTACCACAAAGCTACCAATCATGATTTGCAACTTACATTTGAGAAATGGCAGTATTGTACATAATAGAAATTTATTTCCTGTCATTATGGCTGGTGACACATGGCATTCTCTAGATCAAAGCCAAAAGAAGTATATTTGAAAATGTTATGGCAAATGAGTAAAGGAAGTAAAAAAAATGTAAAAATCAAATACTAGTATATTTTACTTGATGTTTCTCATGAGTAAATCAAATATATAAATGTTGTTGCTGTTAAAAGAATTTTGTTCTTGGACAGGAATAGTATAGTTTCCTGCAGATTCTTGTTGGTAGACCATATAATACAGTTACCACCAAAATCCAATTAATATCCACTGAAATCTGCAGGGAATATTATATAGAAGCAGAAAGAAAAAAGAATTACTTCTTGAGCTATTCTTATGTTGCTGTCAAAATGAAAAATCTGCCTATTAAACAACTATATATGATAACGGAAGACATTCGTCACTTTGACTAAGTTACAAAAATATGTATATTTCAATAGACTAGAAGTGGAGAAATGTAAAAATGTATTTTCAATTGAGGTTATTACTGAAATGAAAGAAACTAAAATTACAATACTGGAGGGAAGTGAATTTTCTGATTGGGGTCAGAAATTTTGACTAAAACACTGAAAGAAGTTAGAATATATATTTTCTGTTCTTAGAAATGTACATATTATTTGTTATTTATCAGTCTCTCTCTGCCACCAATACTAAATCTAAGTGGTAAAATCCAGAAAACCATTAGAGATCAAAAAAAATTCTGTATGTCTTTGCTGTTGATTAGTGGTGGCCAATTCATATATTTCTATGCTCTGATGGTGCATTAATATTATTATGAAGGCACTAATAACCTTTGCCAGATAATGTTTTATTATAATGAATTTTTTTTAGGAAATATAGGAAGCATAAAAACAGAACAACAATTTTGGAAATTCGTTTATAGATATTATTACCAGTATAGAGATTACAGCAGACATAACTGTGCAATGATAAAAGGGAAGATTGCTTCCAGAATGAGATGTTTTAATAAAATGAATAAATTCCATAATTACAACTTCTTTTGGAAGGAACCAAATAGCAAGGCTCTTTTGCAAAGATGCCCATTAATATAGGGATTGTGCAATGGGATCTTTAGTTGCCAATATTTTTAATTTAAATATACTTATATAGGATTTTTTTTTTCTAACAAATGTCATACATTGCAGTAAAAGAATGCCACTGATACCCATGTTTAATGACTGGAATCTAAACCTACTTGACAATTAATATTACATCTATTGTATTTTTTAAGAAAATGTGTAGAGAATCCAGAATAATAATTGCATACAATGTATTAAATATGCCATAGATGATAATAGAGTGCATTTGCTGAAATAAATATGTAAAGTGGTTTTCTGGAAGGTATTGTAAGTTATTAAGAGTTGACATTGACCTGATGGCAGATAATCAATTGTAGAACTGAGTCTATACTGTAATTACAGTGCTTATAAAATTGCATTAAGTATTATTATGTAGTCAATCTATCAAAGTTTTATATATTTGTCTTTTTCTGCCTAAGGATATTCAGAATTTTAATATGCATTATGTGCATAATTTTTTTTGTACATTGACTAGCTGTTTTCAGTTGCTTTGTCCCTGAATCTTTCAGGCAGCTTAATCTATGCATAGAATAGAATAGAATGAGGCATTTTGTTCTGGAAAGAAATGGTTTAAAGGTTAGCCAAAAAAATGGCCACTAATGAAAGACAGGGAAGCAAGAGGGATAACAGGGAAATGGATAGATCAGTGGAATTTTCCACTGTAGTTTCTAAAATGAGAGAAGAGAAGGGGCAATTTATAACAACCTTACAGTGTTTAGTCTGTCTGGATTTTGCTTCATTGCAAACCTAAACAAACGATAAGTTTTCGATATTGATTGTACCAAGCTGGGATCAGATGATGTTTCACTTATTGTCCACAATGGAACTGAGATTGTCAATCTGTCATGATCATATGAATTCTCACTTAATGACCATTTTGCTTAGTGATGAAGTTGCCTGTCCCTGAAGTTGTTAAGTGAGGACTACCTGTAATGGAATTGACTTGACCGAATTACTTGCATGATAAATGCTTTCAGTCTATAAAGCTGATGATGTAAATAAACGTACATGATTTTTAAAAAAATCATTTTAATGGTATGGTACAGGGGTGTTATTCTGGCACTCTTCGGGCTGGATGCGTCATGTGCATGCCCACCCCAACTCTGTGAAGGGGAAAAACCAGAGGTGGTATTCAGCAGGTTCTGACCAATTCTGGAGAACCAGTAGTGGAAATTTTGAGTAGTTTGGAGAACCGGCAAATACCACCGCTGACTGGCCCCGCACCCATCTATTATCTGCCTCCTGAGTCCCAGCTGATCAGCTGGGTCTTCTTTTGTTTCCCTGCACAGGAGAACAGAGATGGAAAGCAGGTTAGTGGAGTGGGGAGGGAATGGGATTTTGCAGTAACCTTCCCCCAGGAGTGGGGAGGGAATGGAGATTTTACAGCATACTTCCCCTGCCACACTCACCAAGCCATGCCACACCCACCAAGCCACACCCACAGAACTGTTAGTAAAAAAAATTGAATCCCACGACTGGGAAAAACATCACAAAATGTCACATGACAGCAACATGATGCCACGAGCTTAACACCCATGGTATAATATATTAATAACCAGGTTACTTGCTGCTGAGCCAATCAATTCTATAATTGTAATTGGTTGAAGTTTTATCCTTAATATGCCAAGGAATTATATATAGACAATAGTTCTTGTGATAGTGGATTTCTAACCATATATAGTGACTATATTCAAATGTACAGAACAATTTCTGTTAAAAATATCCACTATTGATTCCATATCTAGACATACTAATTACATTTCTGAATGCCTTGTAATTTACCAATTTTTTTAAAAAATAATACCAAGTATTCTATGATATATAATCAGAAAATATTCTTTAATAAAATATTATTTTTAATTCATATAATAAAAGTATATTTAAATTATTAAATGTTATCATTGCTTCATGTAGAGCATATAGATAGATGGCATGTGAATTTGTGATACATGGCATAAATATATTCAAGTATCACATAAAATTCTACCAAAATTGTCGTAAGCATAATATGTAATGAAGGGCGTATTTTACGTATAGTCAAGCTGATAAAAGATTGAAAACTTTAGGGAATAATTTAAGTTCTATGGGCAATTTTTGTGTGTGTGTCTACAGGATTTCCTTTTACTAGTATTTAGTTTATGCATTATGTGTATATTACAAAAAATTATAAAATAGGTATCATGTAATTTTACAATTGTTAATTTTAACTTTTGTTTTCTACAAATAGAGTCCAGATGGTCGAACAGAAGTCAAAGGACAATATGGAAGATCATCACTACACATTAAAGATGTGAAATTGACAGATTCGGGAAGATATGACTGTGAAGCTGCAAGTAGAATTGGAGGGCATCAAAAGAGCATGTACCTTGATATTGAATGTAAGTTAGATTTTTTGTTTTCTCTAAATATGATAACAAAGGACTTTACAGTTTATGTTGTACAGGTAATCCTCAACATACAACCAAAACTAAGCACAACATTTCTGTTACGTGAGATATTTATTAAGTGAATTTTGCCCATTTTACCATCTTTCTTGCCACAGTTGTTAAGTAAATTGATTGATTGGCGACTCGAGGCGGCTTACACAATGTCAAACCATATTTAAAACAAAAAAATAAAAATAAAAACAATAAAAACTAACAAAAAGAATCAAATAAATTAGTACAATAGAACAAAATTTGGGAAAAAACAAAACAACAAAAAATCAAAAACCAACTCTTACCCCCTTCCCCAATGATAGCAGATCATACTAGATCACTAGATCACCCCATCCCTCTCTGGGTTCCCCAGGCCCGCTGGCAAAACCACATCTTCAGTGCCTTTCAGAAGAGTATTAGTGAGGTGGCCATTCAAATCTCTGGGGGAATGATGTTCCAGAGAGAAGGGGCTACCATGGAGAAAGCTCTTCTTCTGGATCCCACCAGGTGTATCTCCCTCAACATTCCTGCCTCCTTGCTCTAATGGGTCAGGTGGATGTGATTGGCAAGATATGTTTCCTTAGATAACCTGGACCCTAGCCATGAAATTGCTGCTGTTGCATTAGTAACACAGTTGTTAAGTGAATCTGACTTCCATATTGACTTTGTTTGTCAGAAGATCACAAAAAGTGATCACATAACCCCAAGATGCTACAATGGTCACAAATACCACAGGGATGCCACAATGGTCATAAATATGAAAAACAGTCACAAGTCACATGTTTCAATGCCATTGTAACTTTGAACAATCACTAAGCAAACTTTTGTAAGTCAAGGACTACCTGTACTTATGGACTTACATTTAAATAGTTCTGTGACCAGTCATCAAAAGCTGTAGAAGCAAATGGGAGGTCTTTCTAACGCTTAAACAAAAATTCCATGATAAATTTTGTCTCAGTAAGATTTTGTGCTTAAAACAAAGAAGAAGGAAAAAGTTGGAGTAAAAATGGATGTTCTCTATTTTTTGAAAAAAGTTGTGCCAAAAAAAATGTATCCTTTTTGTTGCTACAATTCAGTGCCATATGTATCAGGCTATGGGTGGAGGAAAGCAGCTTATGGCTGGTGGGCATTGGATGGGTGTCCTTGAGTTCAAATCAATCTCCTTATTAATTAGGAAATAAAGGTACATACCAAACTGTTGATGGTACAGCATTATAGAGGGTTACTTAAAATATATACTTTAAATATAATGTATATATTAAAGACATATTTTCCCCCCTAAAACTATTAAATTAATACACACACATAATACTGTTACATACCCTACTCTAACACAGTATATGCAGGCATAAATAACCATATTTTGTATGAATTGCAATTTTCATATCCATTTTCCTGTTTGTATATTTTTTTGTAAAGGAATGTATAACTCTTAACAATAATTTGGTGTGATATTTCACAACAGCAATAAGTTAGGGTTATTGCTGCTACATTTATCATATTGCTATCCAACAGAATTGCTTCCTGAGTTTCTAGCCCCCCTTGTTTGGAAGTCAGTGGGAGTAAGGGAAGCGTAGATGACTTTTTCCCAAATAGATCTTTGCAATCACTTATCCTGGCATATTCTTGGAGACAAAGCTGCAATGCCTACTATATGGGTGTTGCATGATGTATTGTGATGTGTCATAACTTTTTTGCCTTTGCGGAGCTGGGGTATGGCCTGCGTGTGACACACCTAGTCCATAGGCCGCCAATTTGAGGCCTGAGAATATCAATCTGAAAAACCAAGAATGGATATGAATATAAGACCTCTTCTTTGGGACTGCACTATAATAATAACTGTAGTCAAAAATTGTATTTATCAGCCATTAGTCATCAGGAATATCAGTTAAAGAAAAACCGTTTCCTGCTGAAAAATGTTGGGCAGGAAGATTTAAATGTAAATGACTAGCATTTTGCTACATATTTTGCTGATAAACATACTTTATTTGTTCGGATTTGGATTCTACATGGCTATGTCAGATGAAGATGATTGGGGCAATATCTAACAATATTACCTGATATCTGAGGCGTCTAATAAAGTGGATAAAACCTTTTGCAACATGAGTTCTCTACCTGTAGGTTTTCAGCTTGTAATTCTTATGCCTCATAGTTGTAGTGACATATGCATTCTTCATATATCTTAAGATTCCAAAAGCCAAAAGTAGACTTTTAAATTCAAATATATCAAACCCACATGTAAGGCAAAGGTTGGATACCACACCCACACCCACTCACACAAACACAAAAACACACACACATTTTCATACATAGATATAATCTACTTTAATAATTGTATATTTATATGAGGCTTTGTGTTTCAAGTCAATTTCATGTTGTTATAGCAGCATCAACATCCTGAATGAAAGGGAAGAGGTAAAAGGAAACCAGTGCAATTCTTGTAATTCTGTTTGAAAGTGTCTTTGTATGTTAGAATATGTTAGAAAATTGATTTTATGAAGTTTCTCAATCATTATCAAGAACCTCTAGCTACGTATCTTTCAAAAGGTTGATGGCCTACGTTCTTAATGGAAGCTATCACAAAATATGGCTGCAATTTAAAAAAAAAAACCAGCCAAAACCTTTGGAAGTACTGAGAATTAAGTAAGCAAGTTATATTAAATTAAGACTCTCAATCTTAAACATTTTTAATGCCCACCAAAAAAAGTTTTTCAGAAGGAAAAGCAAAGGGATACATAAAAAGTTACATGCAAGTCATAAAGCAGGGGTAGCAAGAGTAGCAATACAGTATATTCTTGGTTTCATATCTAGTTTGCATGCTAGTTGACAAAGATGTCCAATTGTATGACATCAATGGTTCTGCATCAAACTTGAGAGATGTGCTTGGTTGCACATCTTGAAGCTCTGCATCTTAGAAAATATACTGGAAAATCTGAATATGTATCATTGAATAGGGATGGGGTGGGGGAGAGCATCATTTTCAATTTCAGTTCATCTTGCTTTGAAGGTATTTTTTTCTTCTTATATTACTGTATATTCATACACTACTTTACATTTATGAGCAGATTGTTATCTATGATTTTGTTCCCTTGAAAGATACCAAATCCAGAAAATAGTGTTGGACACAGGTGCATGATTCTGGTCAGTAAATGATTCTAAGTTTGGTAGACTAGCATTTGGTAGACTAGCATTTCAAGTCTTATTTATTTATTTGAATCCCAACTTTATTATATTTACAAACAACTCAAGGCAGTGAACCCATTCAACACATCTTCCTTCTATTTTCCCCACAATAACAATCTTGTGCAGTAAGTTAGATAACCCTGCTGGCTTTTATGGCTGAGGTGGGTCTTGAACTCGTGGTCTCCCTTTCTACCCTAGTCAACAGACAACATAGCTTTACTCTCTTATTGTCCTTCATATTTTATTAAGCTGAAATAAGAGTCTTGTCAACTTGATGACTGGGATCAGTAATGAACTGAAATGAAGCACTGCAATAATATGAAGATAATTCAAACAAAATGGAAAGAATATATATTCAGCATGTTCTAGATTGGATTTAGCCATCTAAACGATCATATTCGCAGTTATTAGCTATTAATTTTCCTGGATGGAATAGCTTAATTTCAGTAATTCATGCTCTGAATTGAGAATAGGTTATCTTGAAAATATAACTAGTTCAAAATGTGGTTTTCAT
Organism: Pseudonaja textilis; assembly: GCF_049901715.1. NCBI lineage: Eukaryota > Metazoa > Chordata > Lepidosauria > Squamata > Elapidae > Pseudonaja > Pseudonaja textilis. The sequence continues at coordinate 46,674,483 of NC_141996.1, forward strand.
CTCCTGATTAAGAGTAAGGATACTAACTATTATTGCCTCCCTATATCCCCTTATTTTCCAATATGTGGCCTAGAAATAAATAGTATCACTGTTGGAACTATGATTATGTACCATCTATTTCTATTTTGACCTTGCTAATTTTGCACTCATTTTGAACTACTTGTCATATATATTAGAAGCCATGACAACACTGCAATTTAACTGTCATAATAGTGTCTTATTTGCCAAAATTATAATAATTCAATTTGTTGCTAAAGCATAGTACATTTGATTCAATGAGTTAGGCTCTTATTTTATTTTATTTATTGGATTCAAGCATATTCGGATACTTTACATCAGGATTAAGAAGATCAACTTCATAATTTTGTACTTTTATTTCATTTTTTCAAATTTTAGAAGGTTGGATAAACAAAAATGTCTATAGAGAAAAGTCAGTGGAATTATTATTAATGCTTTTTGTTGTATTATTTACTTCCCTATCCTTCTAACAAGTCATCATGATTGGACATAACAGATATGAGGGAGTCTGTTCAGTGGTGGGATTCAAAAAAAATTACTACCGGTTCTGTAGGCATGGCTTGGTGGGCATGGCACTGTAAAATCTCCATTCCCTCCCTACCTGGGGGAAGGTTACTGCAAAATCCCCATTCCCTCCCCACCCCAGTAACCAGCTTTCCAGCTTCATTCTCCTTTGCAGGGCAACCAAAGAAAATCCAGCCAGGACTCAGGAAGCAGAGAATAGATGGGGGAGGGGCCAGTCAGAGATGGTATTTGCCGGTTCTCCAAACTCCTCAAAAATTTCCGCTACTGTTTCTCCAGAACTGGTCAGAACCTGCTGAATACCATCTCTGTGTCTGTTCATGGACATTGTTTCCACCTAATTTAAATGTCAAAATTCCTACACTATCCTGTGTTATAATTATTTCAAAATGTTTCTATATAGCTTTTCCAACCTATAAACAGCTTTTAAACAATACATAAACAAATACAAATTTAGTATTATCATTTTGGGGGTGAACTTGACTGTAAGCACATTGTCATCATAGTGTTAGGGTTGACACATAGTTGGCTCTATATTTTGAAATATGATTCCTGTAGAACAGGTGTGTCAAACTCATGTCATCAAGGTAGTGTCACATGATGTATTGGGACTTTTTTTCCCTTCAATAACCGGGCGTGGGCGTGGCCAGCATGTGATGCATCTAGCCCGTGGGTCAGAAGTGACAGCCCTCATGTAGAATCACTGAAACAATTTGATTCTAGAATAAATTCAACTCATACTAGATAGTGAAATTTAATCACAACTTGTATTTCATCTTTGTGTATGTTCCTTCTGTGTTGCTTTTGTCTTTATTCTTCTGTTTATTTTATATTATATTTTATTTATTTTATTTTTGCATTACCAACAGTTCCATAATTCACAAAATTTCTAAGTATATAAATAACCTAACTACAAAGAATCAGCACCTGAAATGTTGTAAAAATAGCAGTCATTGACCATAGTGAAGATAAACAAAATACTTACATGCCCTCTGAAAGTTTAACAAAATAACAGACAAATATGGTGTAGAGTAAAGTATTCCTGAAAAAAATAAATCAGTCTGCCTTGTCATGGTTTTGGTTTGTGTGAGCCAAATGATGCTCTTAATAATCAATAATTGCTCCCAGAACATGTTTACTTGTGGAAAATGCATAATTAAGTGTTTTAATTGCTATTCATTTTATTCACAAAGTATTGCTAATCTGAATAGTTTACACCATTATAGATAGGATGTTGTCCATCTGAAATTATTTTATTTTAGATTGTTAAAGTAATAATTCCAAAGAGCAAATTATAATTGAAACTTTTGATTATATTTCATGTATTATTAGGATGTGCATAATATTCTAAAACAGTGCTTTAATAAATCTAAACAATTGACATATCATTATTAAATTGATCAATGTAATGTTAAATTAAGACAAAGCAATAATATGCTTTTATAAATATGTGTTGCAGATGCTCCAATCTTTGTGTCAAATCAAACAATTTATTATTCTTGGGAAGGAAATCCCATCAACATAAGTTGCGATGTTCTGTCTAACCCAGCAGCATCTATTCAGTGGAGAAGAGGAAAATTGGTTTTACCTGTAGAAAATACAACTCATTTAAAGACTCATAGTAGTGAAAATAAATTGATATTAGAGGTAAGCTTTCAGTGATAATTTAGTACTTTCTTTGTTCAAGATGATTTTTCCCCATCACCATAAATATATTAATATTATTTACTAAAAATTCAGGCATATATTTTACCAGTTATCATTTATTTGAGATACTTTCGTATCACATCTATAGACCCCCATCTAATCAATTCAAACAATTCTGGTGAGGATTACAATTGTTAGTAATGAACACCCTATTACTTGCAATGTTGCTGGTCACATGAAAAAATATCATTGATTATATTTAGAGTTTATATGTACAGTTTTCAGGTCTGTCAATTTTACATAAAAACATGCTTCTCTCTCTCCTCCCTTTTTTTTTTTCTTTTTCTTTCTCCCTCTCTCTCCTTTTTACAAAGATTGCTCCCACATCAGACATTGACTTCGGACGTTACAACTGTACAGCCACAAATAGAATAGGGAAAAGATATCAGGAATATATCCTAGCCTTGGCTGGTAAGTAATTCTTTAATATAAAAATAAATGTCTTGGATGATTTAAAAAAATCATTTCTATTCTTTAAGAAATAGCATCTATTTTAGTGTACTAAAATTAATAAAAGAAATATAAAATATGATTTTAAAAGCTTCTCAACAAGGCCAAATATTAAACTAAGTGCAACCTTCCATATTTTTGGATATCATAGTATCTATAAAAGAAATACTCACTTCTCTTCTCTCCTTACATTTCTTGTCTCCGCACTCTGTTTTTTGTGTCCTTCAAATAAAGAAACTATAATCCACAATCTATAAAAATCAACTTTTATATATTTACATACTTTAGTATGCTTCAGAACACTGTCATCTGTTTTACATTTATGATAAAAGCAACTTTAAATCCCTACATGAAAACAATTAAAAAGAAATTAGTAAAATATTTTTAAAAATTAATAATTCAGAACTATGTTGTTATAGAACTTTTTAAAAGGTAATAACATCTAAGCCTTTTAGCTCCATGGGGAATAAATTAACTTTAAAACTTTAAACTATTTTTTAAAACTAGGTTTTTACAGAGGAAGCTTGATTCCATGTCATCATCATATAAACTTATGCTAACTATTATTGAATCACTTAGATCAGTGGCCCCCAACCTTTTTTGTGCCACGGCCCGTTACTGGCATCACAAAATGATCCGCGGCCCGGTACTGGCATCAGCATGCATGACAAGGCAAGGCGAGCCGAGTGACCGGCCAGCCAGCCATCCCCCGCTTTTCCCCTCCACCTTCAACTCCTCCTTTGTACCTTTGTCGATGGGCTTCGCTTTGGGACAGCTTTGGGACGGTCGCTCGGCTCGCCTTGCCTTGGGTACTGAAATAATCCTCGCGCCTTAGTTTCGTTCGAAGCCCCCCCCTTCGATGAAACTAAGGCACGAGGATTCCTTCAGGACCCAAACGCCGCTTTCCAACCGGAAAAGCTCACCTGGAAGCACTTTCTCATCAAACAAGATGGCGGCGCCCAGCAAACCAGCAGCCCGGTAGGAAATGTTCCACGGACCAGTACCGGTCCGCGGCCCAGTGGTTGGGGACCCCTGACTTAGATTATCTTAGTAAGCATGGCACTTTGCATATATTCACCTTAAAGTTTATCCAAAACCTACTTTTTTGTCCCAAGTGAAATTCATGAACTCCACAAAAAGGTTCATGAGAACTACATTGCCATAGGCATTCTTAGAGGTTACAACATGTATACAAGGTTTAAAGTTAATTTATTCTAGAAATGAATACAGTTACTATATCAACTTAAATTAATAAAAGGAACTCTTGGCTATTGACTCAATCTTGATAATCAAAGAAAGATTTGAGTTTGTAAGCACCTCCCAACTTTCTTCTTTGGAGAAATGTAATCCCATTCAGAAAAGGCAGGTTTACCATCTCTCTGCATTATGATACCTAATAATGAAAACCACCAGAGAATTAGAGAATGGTGGAACATCATTAGTACAGCTGTCTGCGACCTACAGGAAAATCAATTAAATCACCCTCGGGATATGGCTGTCCAGAAGCTTCCTAAAAACTCTCCAAGTATTTATGTTAAGCTTCCTGTTGTACTAAGATTTTTCCACTTTCTTGAAGAAAGGAATCACATTTGCTGTTTTTCAATTTCCTGGCATCTCCCAAATTTCCAAGGTTCTTTAGTGATAATTGACAGACTGAAATGTTATTCAGTCGTTTCAGTATTTCAATGTACATTCCTCAGGACCTAATGTTTTGAACTCATTCAAATTATCTAGAATTTTTCTTATCACATTTTTACTGATTTGCACCTTCCCCTGTTCCATTTGTCCACAATCTTATCTATCAAATCACTGCTGCTTCTGGCTGTAAAGACAAAGGAATTGAATTCTACTTTCTCTTGGTGCTCTGTTAATATGTTTCCATTTGAAGTAAGCAATGATCTCACTACCTCATTTGTTTCTTCTTGCTGCTAGTATATTTGAAGAAAATCTTGCTGGACTTTGCTTCTCTTGCTCTTCTTAGCTCATTTTTCCACCTTTGCCTTCCTGACTTAATTCCTACATTTCTGAGCTGAAGATTTGTCAACAATCTTGGTAATTAGATTATCCTTCCATTCCAATAAACATTGTCTTTAACCCCAACTCCTTTCATGAATCTATTCTGTATATCCACTCAAATTATATATTTGGATGTCTTTTTCCTCATTGGTATTGTTGCAAAATGCATTTTACTTAACTTTCCTTACAAGAAGGCCAAGCCAACCATGATTTCTTTCCTTTAAGAATAAATTCCAAGGGCATATTCCTCACTATTTCTATTAGTTTATTAAAACTAGCCACGTCTTTGTATTTTTTAACTAAACTTTTTGAAATCAATAATTTTAACTATGCATTCTTATTTATTTTATTATCCTCAACGTTTATTTGTTGGTAAAGATAAAATCCATTATAGCATACCTCTTAATGCCTACATTTTAATCTATCTTTTAAAAATATAATTTCAATTTATTATCCTCCATATTGCTATTATGAGGGAGCCACACCTCTCAAAAGATAGATCTGGGTGTCGGCCTCATGCTGATACCATTCAGCTCCTTGATTCCTGATAATGTCTTCACATAGTTTAATGTAGATACTGAAAAATTGACCCATAATAATTCATATTACTTCTTATGTTAAAGAGCAAGGGCTTCCACATGGTCATATCTGAAATATGAATGAATTGAATGAAAGGCCGCATGGACTGAAGAAACCAATGATAAACCTTGAGAAAGAAGAGCATGTTATGGTGGAGGGTGATTTCTTGCTGAGGGAAATCAAAATGGTTGTGAATACATTGATATGACATAGTAGGAGGTGTATTGTCTTCCAGGTGCCCATCTACAGGATGTTACAGAAGTTTAGCAAGACCAATCAAAGCCACAAACAACTATATGTTTTCTTTTTGATCCATGTGGAATGAATGCCATGGAAACAGTGAAAAAGTATATGGAGACCATGAGACATAGGGCAAAAAATGAAGGAGACAGGAACAGTCCCAGTTACCGGAGATGGCACAAGAAGAGATAACATGCAACCAACAACTGGTTATTCAGATAATGTGACAAATACGAGATTGAATTCTACAACAATGGTCTTAGTTTCAAAAAGAACTCCTGAGAAAAGATGGTTATATCTTTAAAAGAAAAACAAGGTATTTGGCAGACACCTTTCCAATCTCATCAGGAAGAAATTGACCTGGAACAAGAGAGCTAAATATGCAATGAAAGACATTATACAAGAAAGCAGAATACAAGAGAAGAAATAGGAGGCCATGATGCTACAAGAAGAGGACCAATAGATGGTATTCAGAACATCAGATGTTTTTACATAAATGAACAGAATATGGGAAATAAGCAAAATAATAATGAATTCTCCTAATTCAGAAAGACTTTTGATGTGGAAACCTTATGGCGTGATGATTAGCACAAAGTATTGGAATATCAGAGCACAGTACTAGTTTACTGAAAAGGAATTGACCCAACAAACAGGCTCAGAATATCTAAATTGCACATACATGCACCTATTCATCCACATACTCCAATTTGCTCAGAAATTTCAGAATCAATGGGCTAAAAACTTGTTTAAAGTTGTAAAAGGATTCAGAGACACAAAAGTGAGTTTACTGTAAGAGTTCATTATAGAGAAACTGGACAGTCCAGAAATATGAATAAAGCCTTTCTGCTACAGATTACCAGTTTTCAAAGAGATAGAGAACATTGATTATTTTGACATCTGTTAAGAGTCACAGATACAACAAGTTCTTACTCTTCTTACTGACAAATTTACTTTTGAGAAGATAAAAAAAAGAACAGAAAATTGGCTACCAGGGACCTAAAACTCACCAACCGGATTAAATCAACCTGATTCAAACATGAAAAAAAGTGATCATATTATCTTTTAAACTATGGCCCATCTGTATTTGTGTCAAAAATGCCTACAAAGCTAACTGTATTCATGTCAAAAATACTTACAAAGCTTTTGGATTGAAAGGATTTCCTGGTGACAACACTTGCCCAGGGGGTGCTACATTGTGAAAGCTAATACAATCTTCAGGGACACTGCCTTCATTCTGTAGTGTCAGAGACTAAAAAGACTCAGAGTTTTATGCTACACTTCAGAGGGATTTTTTGATGAAATCCCAGAAAAATTGCTTCAGCTTAATAATTTAAATCCTAATGAAGAAAAATGTCAAGGAAGGATGAGAAATCCTATAAAACAGGAAAGATAAATTACAATTCCATCACATGCAATTTTTATTCCTCTGGGATAAAAAAAAAAAAAGGTAGCATGGATAAATGCAGAACTCACTAAACAACTGAAGAGAAAAGGAACATGAACAAGAAACAGAAGAGGAGCATAACCAAAGAAAAATTCAAAATAGATTCCAGAAATTATATAAACTCTGCGAGAAATGCTAAAGTTTAGTATAAGATGAAGCTTGTGACAGACAAACAACAACAAAAAATAAAAAGTTCAGTTTTGTATGTTAAAAAGAAAAGGAAAATAAAGAGGGTGTTTTATCTATTGCAGGGGAAAAGTGATAAATTGGTAATGAAAGGGTGATGGAAGAAAGAATTTTTGTAACTTTCTTATAGACAAAGAGAAGCTAGTTAAGAGATAATAAATTTAAATGAATTCAAAACTCAAAGACCATATAGACTATATCTTAGGATGCAAGGATATGATATTCAAGGGGTTAATTAATTGGACTAATTTAAAGGAATTTAGGATCCCAGATTATTGTAGGTAGTAGTAGAGATGATCACAGAACCATCTTTGGGAAATTGTGAAGGATTAATGAGATTTCAAAAAACAGGAAGACAACAAATATCTTCCTATCTTCAAAAAAGGAAATGGGGAGAAGCCAAGAAGCTACAAATTTTTCAGCCAACATTATATTGACTAATGTCATCAAACTGGCTGTGAAAAAAAAATGTTTGTGAGAACTTGTGTAGACATTCTATGACTAAAAGAAGGCTTCACACATTTTGTCATAAACAGATGGTGCCAGACTAAACCTATTTCCTTCTCTTGACACATTAGGAGATAGACTGGAAGAATATTATAAATGTGATATACCTGGACCTCAGCAAAGGCCCTGAAAAGTACAACACAATATTTTTCTTCATAAAATAGTAAAGTGGACCTAGGTGATAACAGCATAACATGGATTTATTGAATGATCTCACTCAAAGCATGCTAGTTAATGGTTCTACTTCATCTCGGAGAAAAGTACTAAATCTGTAGGGCTCTGCCATAAGCCCATGCAAAAGTTCCTTCTTTTTTTAAATCAATGACTTGGATAGGCAATTGGGGGGACCCTTATAAAATTTACAGATGACATAAATTTGGAGGGGTGACTGATATTTTAAATAAAAGACCTATCTTATTTGAGAATAGGTTTAATAAATGAAGCTGAATTTAAGAAAAAAAGTTATATGATATATCTATCAAGGTAGTAACAATATATGGCAAAGACATAGAATATGAGATAACATGCTTGATAGTAGTACATGTAAAAGGGAACTATGTGTCCCTGTTGGCCACAAATTAAAGATGAATTTGCAATAAAACTGCTAAAAGGCAAATGCTATCTTGAAATGCATTAAGAGATCATAGAGTTCAGATCATGGCATATTATTGGTCTATTGAACTTTGCCATAGACAGATTTATTTTGACTACCACAATATAGTTAGCATAGCTATATAAATTGGAGCTAGTTAAGAGAAGGATTATTAAAGTGATGGCGTCTACAAGGAAATGCTACAGTATCTAAGTGAAGATGGCATAGATAATAGATGATTGCCTCTTCAAATACTGAAGAGTTGTTACACAGACAATAGAATGGACATATATTTTACTGCATTATGGATCAAGACCAGACTCAATGGGTTGAAATGACATGTTAGATGTGAGGAAGATTATAAGTTGTCAACAGTCAAATAATAAAGCAGGGAATGGTTCTTCTAGAGTCTTCAGAAACTTATTGGTTATCTTGCAGATATGCCTTAACTGAACCTTCACTACAATTGAGAATAGTTCTTTATTTTAATAGTTGTATTGTTTCAAGACTGTATTGTTTTCATAATAATTCTATAAAATAAAAATAACAGTATCATTATTTTAACAATAATAATTTGCACACTTAATTTTTTCATATTGGAAATATACTTGGCCTCCTTCTATGGTAGAGGTTCACTGATTATACTTCAGAATTAATAATCATTTAAGAGCTGATTTTACTCTTTTAATACTCGAGATTCTTGTAAGTAGGGAATATCTTCTAAGGTTTCTTGGATGTTGACATCTACTATATAGTATTTTTGTATCTTCATCCATCTTTCTTTGATCTCTTTCAACAAATTACCATATGCCCAATGGAGTTCTTTAGCATATTAATTCAAGTTTAAAACCTTCTTTTGAGTTCAGAGATGTTTTGGAAGATTTTCATTGTTTTCCCATGTCAGTTTCATTTTCCAAATTTCCCAAAATTCTAAAACAATAACAATAAAAAAGAGTTCAGTATACTTTGATTTTCAATGTATACTAAAAATACCAAATTAAAAATAGTTTTAGTGTTTTATTATAATTTAATTTTTTCCTGTAAATCTTTTATAGTGTAAAATTCTGATTTTAACCATATTTACTTGTCTTTCTTAAATGGAATTTAAAGGACCAAAATGAATGAATTTGTTGCAACACTTATCTAGGGAAAGTTAAATAAAATGTAAAAAATACCCATATATTTAGAAGAATTGGTATTAATAAAAAATAATTGTATGCATTTTTTTATTTATTGGTAACATAAAGTTCAACCTAGATATGTAAATCTTAGCATACAGTTTTTCATTAAATTTTTATCCAAAGGATTTTAGACTCAAAAAATGCTAACTTTCTTGCAGACTACATTTTCAATCCTTCAGTATACTGATTAGTTTTCTTTATTTAATACTGTTAATGTTTTCACCATGTAATAAAATAACTTATTCTTTATTGTTTCATATATTGCTTAATTTTACTGTGTTATTATATCTTCTTTAATTTTTTCCCCAGATGTACCATCCAGTCCACATGGAGTGAAAATTGTAGATGTATCACAGACTTTTGCTAAAGTATCTTTTAATAAACCAGATTCTCATGGAGGTGTCCCAATTCATCATTACCAAGTGGATGTAAAAGAAGTCACTTCAGAAACATGGAAAGTTGTTCTTTCCCATGCAGTTCAGAGTAAGTCTGCAATAAGAAAAAAAAAAGGATGAGTCTTAAAATAATTAGTCAGTTTCAATATATTTATATATTTAAGGAACAATTAGTATTTTTTCCTGGAATGTCATTTTCAAATTCTTTTCAATAGGAGGAATTCTAATAGGCTATAATTCTACTGTGCCTAGAATATTTTCCATTTTTTCTTTTAAGGTCAAAAGCAAAGTATTTCCTCAGATTATAGATGTTACTTGTATAGTGTCATTAATGAAAAGATATTTCAAATTTACAAACATTTCAATGCTATGTGTGAACACTCTTCATAATTACATGTACTTCCATATTACTTTTAAAAGAAAATATTATTTTAGAAGTATAGTATTGAATTTAATTATGGGTTATTTGCAGATCATATTTTTAAATTCTATTTTCACATACATTATTTCATTCAACTCCTAGAAGCAATTTGCCAGGCCTTTTAAAGAAATGTTACTGCATATGTACAAAATGACTTTGCAAAATAAAAAGGTATGTTTCATCTCATGTAATGCAGAATTTAATATTGACTGGGCTTTCCTTTTTCATGCTCATTTGCAGTGGTACTAAATCAAGTGAAGACAAGTGCATTTTTGTCCTGTATAAACAAATAGAATAATATTAACAAGGGAATCTGATAAAGTACCCAATTTATGATGTAGATAAAAAGTCTCCCAATCCTATTCCAATATTTTTACCAATGCATGCCATTTAAAATATTGATTTTCCAGCATTGTATTACTCATAAGGATTTAGCACAGGTAGAGAAGGCTCCCTTTTTCAAAACATATCCTCAGACCTATGAAAAACAATTAGGATCCTCATTGATTAAATCTATGTATATAAAAGCAAAATATCACTCATGCAGCATCACAAAATCTCCAGAACCATAAAGCCTACAAACTTGAAATTTGCCATGTATGTTCCTCTTGGCTTCTAAGTGCTTGCTAAGAAAGGATCTTTCGAAATGATCATCAGATCATTAGTATTTCTTAATACAGTAATTAACATTCTCTGATGTTAAGGAGTTCTGCTCCTCTCCCTACCTGAAAAGAACTCTGTTCTAATTGCCAGTTGCCTCACATTCCATTATCTTAGTAACTCTACAGCCATTTGCACCACTCAGATGACCCAGGACACAGACAAACCTCCAAGTTGCCTCAACAACTCTCTAAAAGGATGCAAACTACACTTCCAAACAGGAAGCTACTTTGGCATCAAAGGTTGCACTATTTTTATTACCCACCATCCAGTCAGAGCTGAAGAAGCTTTTTGGATGAGAAGCAAAACATCTTCAAAGAAAAACAAGGAAAGGAAAGGAAAGGAAAGGAAAGGAAAGGAAAGGAAAGGAAAGGAAAGGAAAGGAAAGGAAAGGAAAGGAAAGGAAAGGAAAGGCTTATGTGCTTCAGTCCCCAACCACTGCTGAGCCAATGGATTGTGAACTGAATTTCTCCTACATAGCCTGATCACATAGTTTCATTGTGAAGCACGGGCATTCAGCTAGTGATCTTATATATCATTAAATTTACTGACTCCCTGAAAGTTATATCAATAAGACAGCCATAAACAAATACACACGCACATGCACACACACACACACACACAAAATAACACAAGATCAATGATAACTAGGGCATAGGAATAAAGATCAACCAAAATAAACCACCTACTAAATTAATTTCTTAGGCTACAATATTGAAAAAATTGTCTATAATTCTATGCTTCTTAATTTACACAATATCTGGATGTGAAAAAGAGGATAAAATCACAGACCTTTGCCCTGAAAGAACAGTATGATATACCATAACTAGCATGTCAATTACATATAGAAATATGCAGTGTTAAAAAAATAAGCTTTAGAAAGTTGATTCAAGAAATATTGTGAATTTCTAAGATTTTATACATGTAAAATTGTAACATTGATAATATCAACATATTGTACCATTTTTTCATATATTAAATTGAAGCAATATTTGAAGATTGAAATTTTGTGCCAGAGCTTGTAGAGATAAAATGATTTTTATGATTCTATGTGTTTAATAAATTTGAGCCATTTATTACAATAAGAGTGTAATAAATGACTGTGAGATCAATTGACAGCAGAGATATGATACAGTTTCTAAAAGCTACATTGCTCCCACACATGCAATCAAAAGTATGGATCTGGTATGTAAACAGTACCTTTGTCATAGCAAAGTAATTACTCAAGAAGACTGATGAAACAATGAAACAATATATTTGAAGGTGTAAAATACACAAGAAGAAACAACAGCACACTTTCCCTTCCTGAATATCCTCAACAGCAGACAAAACAATGGCAACTACAAACCAAGTCTATTGAAAAGCAATCTATGCTAAACAAATGTTCTACTTCCAAAGTAACTACTGTATTTATCCTCCCAAAAGAGGAACTATGTAAGAATGCTATTCAGATGAGCACAAGCAATCTGAAACAACAGAAAGAGGAAACAGATCACTTATGCAACATCTTACAACATAATGTTGTAAACTTGTACTTTATAAAAAAAATGCTTGACTATATAAACTACTACAGTACAACCAATGCAATCTGTAAAAAGAATTATACACCTATATATGAAAAATATCTTAGAAATGACCAACAGATTGCTATAATTATGTAGGATCACACTGTAGCATACAAACCAACTAAAGTCTTCCAAGACATTTTAAGCAAACTAAAAGACTCAATAACCCGGAGGGCAGGGGGAGAGACCAGGAGTCATCTGTACCTTGCAGTGCAAGGATTGCAACATCACTATGTAGGACCGATAGGCAGAAGGCTATCATAATACATCCAGGAACACCACTTAGCTATTAGAAGAATGACAAAAATACCTTCATCTCATGATATTTGAACAGACTCAACTACAGTTATCAATTGAAAAAGTATTAGCCTTTTAGACCAAGCCAAAATAAAACATTCTAGGAAATTCCTGGAAGATTGGCATTTAGAAAACTTCTTTAGATTTTCAAATTATGACTGGGGAATGAAAAATTCTACCTGTCTTCAGCTATTCAGTTACTTTTCAACTTTTCCTAACCTTGCATGGCAGGGTACCATTCATTATAAGATTAAAGAGATTATAGTTGACTGGTTGATTAATTTTTATACTTCTAATTAATATACTGTTATGCTTCTGACTGACACATTTTTAGACATGTCAGGAAAAGAGCAGATTCCCTAAACATTCAGAGCTACAGCAGCCCTGATGCAACAGCAATAACTCCCTTAGCATTTGGAGGGCCCACTGAACAGTGGTAAAGTCACAATTAAGAACTACTACTCTAGATGGTACTAAAAAATAAACATGGTCTTTGTTTAGAAACCATTTTTGGTAATAAATTTAATGCACATTTTGAATATCTTCTATTCAGTAATAATTAATAGCATTTTTACTGACTAATATTGTAAATGAATAACTTTTGTTTGCTTGTTGAAATTCAGTAGTAGTTTCAGAAGTTATTATTCATTGTTTACTATTGTATATTTTTATCTTTGGAAGAATATTGATAAGTTTTTGACCACCAAATAAAAACTGTGGACATAGTTATCCCCCTTTCCCTTTTAATATGATGATTTCCAGAAAAATAGCTCTTAGGCATATATAATTTCTGTGAGCAATATCTGTAAAAATGGCATGCCTTTTGAATCATTCGTTCCTGTTTACAAATCTGCAATTATTATTTTTTTATAAATATCTGCTTTTGTAATCTTACTAGCAGTTTCTTCCTTTTTCCCTTAGCGGTTATTTATTTGTTGTTATTTTGACAGAAATAGAATATAAATTATACATGACTTTACATACGACACACGAAACATTTTAATAGAATATGTGCAGCTGCAAGCATATTACGAAACATAAATATCAGCTGTTGTTCTTATTCCGCTCATGTGCCAATAGAATCATAGAAAAATATAGTATGTCCTTGGTTGATGGTAGATGTAAACAGTGGCAAATTTATGCTATATTTTCAGTCAAACATTTCAATGCTATGTTGTCCCAGGTCCCACAATTTTTATGTTTTTAAAAAAAAGATTTTCTTGGACAGATAAATGGAAACAAAGATTGATCTAAGTTTAGAACAATACTGTGATACTTTTTGCAGCATCTCTTTCTCAAAGTATTGTGATTAAATAAATCTAATCCATCTTCAATGTGATATGCAGATTGTTACACAAGCTTAACTACTTTTTTCTTTTTTTTCTTTTACTACCCAGTTGTTTTCTCATAGGGGCAAACCATATGTAAATCTATGAGCATACCTGAGAGTGGGAACTGAATCTCAGTAAAAATAGTGAAAAAATAAATTATTGAATGAAATAAATGATAGGGATAAGGGAAGCTTAGCATCTAATGAACTGCATCCTATGCAACATCTCAGATCCTGTGCTACATCCATCCTACTAGGATAAGAGTCATAGAACAAGAGCTCCATGTATATGTATCTGCGGAAAAATATAGAATGAAACCTAGCGTGTACAATCTTGCAGACAAAGAATAGGCAGAGTAAATGGAGAGCAGAGTAAATTGCTATCTATACCTCTCTGTCCCTTCTCAAGATTTGAACAGCCATGAAAATCACATATTTCAAATCAAGCATAAAAGGGGCATGCATAAGCATACCAACATGCCTACCATCCCTGACTCACTGTCCCCATTTATTCGTATTCACTTCCTTTGTTCATGTTTATGTTCATACCTATACTTGTTATCTTGTACATATTTTACAAACAATAAAATAAATATTAGTTCACCCATAGTTTCTTATTAATTATAGTAGTTATAAATAGAACAGCCATATTTATTTAAGAATTGATTATTTATGGAGTAATATCAAGGTATTATGAATTTCCTTTCACTTATATGTGCAATAACTAATGGATAACAATATGTTTGCATTTTATATGTGTTAAATAGATTATAGTTACAACTGGATACATTATTTCCACCTTCTTGTGCACACAACACACCTTATGAATGACTATTTTTTCCTTCCAAATAAAAATCAGTGTACCTAGTCTTGATGTTAACCTTGTGAAATAAATGAAGCAGAACCATTACAACCAAATGTGTCCCTTTTCACATAAAATATTCTTTTTTAAAATAAAACTTTTCTTCATTTTCTCTCAGCTATGGTTATTCTCAACAATTTGGAACCAAATACAACATATGAAATAAAAGTTGCTGCTGTAAATGGAAAAGGGCAAGGAGAATATAGTAAAATTGAGATATTTCAGACCTTACCAGTTCGTAAGTAATTTATTGTTTTGCCCTATGGGTAAAATAAGGTACTTTAAATCAGGGGTCGCCAATCTTTTGGACCTCAGGGACCACCAAACTCATAATTTTAAATCCTGTGGACCAGTGACCCTGGGAAAATCCCCAAAAAAGTCTGTAGAAAAATTCCCCACCCCGTTTTCCTACTGATCAGTCATTCTTTATTGGGGATTGCAGGATACCGTCTCCAGCTCTGTTCTCAGGGGTAGAGAGAGAGAGACTTCATGCAAGGAAAGCAGCAGAAGCAGCAGAAGTCTTTCTTTCTCTCCCCCAAACTCTTCCAGAAATAAATCTTTGTGGGACTTGTCATGCTGGTGCAGCCTCTTGGAGAAGAATGACTTGCAAGGTCCCAAAGACTCATTTCTGGTGGCATTTGGGGGAGAGAAAGAAAGACTTTTGCTGCTTTCCTTGCATGCAGCCAAAAGCAAAAGAAGAAAGAAACAGAAAGAAGCAGCTCGGTGGCCAGGCGAGGTGCGTGGAGTGAATGGGGTAAGTTCCCCCTCTGCCCTTTACCCCCTCCCCTCACTATGTCATGTTGTTTGCAATGCAAGCGACGCAAGCTTTGTGTTCCCTCAGGCCATGTGGGTGGTGCAACCTTGTGTTTCCATGCAGCCTGAATTAATTGCTTTGGGGGGTGCACATTTCTCTGCGGATCACCAAAATTTTCTCATGGACCACCAGTGATCCCCGACCCACTGGTTGGCGACCACTGCTTTAAATCACATTTATTAAAAAAGTTATTGGTGTTCAGTTTTAGATTTCGTATGACATGTGCCTTTATGCATCACAAGTAAAAATTGACACAATAATACTCCTGAATTTGCTTATGAGTGTTTGATAATTCTGCATAAATAGGATACATGAAGTAACTGAATTGTCACTGTTAAGAAAGTAATTTGGGTTTCACAATTAGGTTCCAAATATTGATGTTCATTAAAAAAAATGATTGTAGAAATTACAAGATTGAATAGATTACTGCTTTAGTTATATTGGAATCAATTGAATCTGAGCAATGGATTTATTTAAATGACATGGCTATATGGTAGTTTCTTAAAGCATTTTATATGTACTTCAATTATTTATATATGTGTGCATGCATATAAACAGACACACACACACACACACACACACACACAAAGTAGATTTTATTTAAAAAATAGATTCTTTGCCAAAATAAGGATTCAATTCTTTTTGCCATATTAAATTGAATTTATGGAGAAATCATAACTGACATTATTTACAGCTACAATATGTGTTAACCACATTATTTAGATCAGCTCCATTTTTAGCTCCTGAGACATCCAAGATACTAGACCAACATGTTAAACTTTTTAAAACTAAAAAAAAACTATTAGATTTTTGCTATCAATAAATTTGATATACAAATGTTAAGAGTTGTGCATAGAATTAGAGACTCCTATATTGCTTAAACAATAGAGTGATTTTAGTTTTATAGAAGGAATGTTTAATTGTAGCTCATAGAATACCACAAAAAAATAATATTTAGAATTTTTTTGACTCCATGACATCTGTAATGTATAGATTCTAATCTGTACAGGTAAAGATTGTCTAGGATTTTGTTGGAGGTATAATAAGGACAATGCTTATTTAAAACACATCTGTTTACAATGTCTTGAATTTACTATCTGTTAAGAGAAAGTAGTGGACTAAATAAATGTGAGTGTTCAATAAAAGTTAAAATTTTCAGAGCATAATATTCTTTTGAATTACATAACAAGTACATGGCATTTAACATCTGAACAACATAAATGGATTCTCAATGCCCTTATTATAGCTAAAAGTCTAATATTGAAACATTGGAAAGATAAATATATATATGGCCACATTTACTCAATTTATTAAATACCTGATTACACTTGCTGTATAATTGTGATCAGATTGCCTATACTGTAAATGTAGACTTTGTATGGATAAATATAATGAAATTTATATTGAAAAATACTATAATAAAATAATAAGTAATGTATGCAAAATACAGTAAGTTAAAAAACATAGTAGCTATAAAGATACATTCTTTCATAATGTTTGTATTAAACTATATACAATTGTAACTATTTACTGCTGTAGCAACCTATTATATTCTATATTTAACCACCCATTATGAAGTTTTGAAAATGTATGTATCTCTATGTTTTGTCTCTCTTGTTGATTTATTTCTTTTTCTGTTTTTTTTAAACAACAATGTGTAAATAAGGAATTGGCTCTTTGCCTATTAACACATCTTTAATCACATTTTGTGTTAAGAGAGACAAAAATTCAGCTAGCTCAGATAGACTTTTTTTATTAAAGTGAATTTATTGTAGCTTCCAAATATTTTCAAGGATAGATTTATAGAGAGCACACTGCAGTAATCCAACTGAGATAATCAAGACATGAGTGACTGTACTTAGCGCCTCATAATCCAGGAAAAGGTACAACTGATGCATAACATGAAGTTGTGAAAAGGCTCTCCTGGCTACAACTTCCTTCATGTAGTCAGCTTAATATAAACCTTGCTCTGTGAGGATACGGGCATTTTTTGAAAGCAGGGGCAATTTTGAAGGCAGGATTTCTGCTTATATCATCAACATTTATAGATTCTGTCTTATAATATAAATCCCAAGTTTCAGGTCATTATCAGTGGTGGTATTCTACTGGTTTGGCCCAGTTCAAGTGAACCAGTAGTGAAAAAAATGTTACCGTTTGGCTGAACCGGTAGTAAAAAAACAGCTACCGGTTTGGTTGAACCGCTGTTTCATTTTCCTTTTTTTCCTCCCAATGATCAGCTGTGCCAGGATCCCCCTCACTGTCCTATTGCTTCAGCCAGGAGGCTTTCCTGAGGCCCAGGAGACAAAAAGGGGTGTGCTCCATTTTTTTCCTCCTGGGCCTCAGGGAAGTCTTCTGGGAGCAAAAACAGCCTCCCAGGAGGCTTCCCTGAGGCCCAGGAGGAAAAAAAAAACAGCACAGGGGTGGATGCCACAAAAAAAGAAGCCACACCCACCCAGTCACATGGTCATGCCCACCTAGCCATGCCCACAGAACCTGCAATAAAAATATTTGCATTCCACCCCTGGTCATTATGTTTTGAAAGTTAACTTTCTATCTTTTATTAAGATAGTTGTGAAATATTGATACACAATATGTTCAAGTTTTTAGCAGTAAGTTGATCAAATTTTCAAAATTATATTAAAGAAAACACAGACAACTTAGTAGACAATTATATCACAATAGTATTCTTATTTATTGCAGAATTATGACACAATTGAAATTATGTTTTTTATAAAGAAATTCTTGGGGAACATTTATTCAATCCTTACCTCTGTTCCCTCATAGATACATCAGCAATAATATCTATAATTAAAGATAAAATTTAGTATCATTAGTGCATTGATCTACAGTGGATGTTATTTCCCCTCATAGATCAATAGACACCCATTCCATGTAGGAGCACACAATTCTGTAATGGTAGGTGGTTGTTGTTTTTTCGGTTATTTTATTTTTGCCATTTTTTCTTTAAATTTTCCTCTATTTTTGTCACTTTCAAAGTACAGAATTCATATTTTTTATATTTCTGTTATTTTCCTCCTATAGTATGTACTATTTGCTGTGAAGAAAATGATCTATTGTTTATCAATTGATCGATTGATTGATTAATCATCTTTACTAGTACTGTGGTTTAATAAATGGATTGTGGCTAAGAAACTATATCTTTAATATGATATGTTCTGAATATACACTGCTCAAAAAAATAAAGGGAACACAAAAATACGACATCCTAGATCTGAATGAATGAAATACTCTTATTAAATACTTCGTTCATTACATAGTTGAATGTGCTGACCACAAACTCACACAAAAATTATCAATGGAAATCAAATTTACCAACCTATGGAGGTCTGGATTTGGAGTTACACTCAAAATTAAAGTGGAAAAAAACACTACAGGCTGATCCAACTTTGATGTAATGTCCTTAAAACAAGTCAAAATGAGGCTCAATAGTGTGTGTGGCCTCCACATGCCTGTATGACCTCCCTACAACGCCTGGGCATGCTCCTGATGAGGTGTCAATGGTCTTCTGGGGGATCTCCTCCCACACCTGGACTAAAGCATCCCTCAACTCCTGGACAGTCTGGTGCAATGTGGCGTTGGTAGATGGAGCGAGACATGATGTCCCAGATGTGCTCAATTGGATTCAGGTCTGGGGAATGGGCGGGCCAGTCCAAAGTATCAATGCCTTCGTCTTGCAGTAACTACTGACACACTCCAGCTACATGAGGTCTAGCATTGTCGTGCATTAGGAGGAACCCAGGGCCAACCGCACCAGCATATGGTCTCGCAAGGGGTCTGAGGATCTCATCCCGGTACCTAATGGCAGTCCTGCTGCCTCTGGTGAGCACATGGAGGGCTGTGTGGCCCCCTAAAGAAATGCTACCCCAAACCATTACTGACCCACTACCAAACCGGTCATGCTGGAGGATGTTGCAGGCAGCAGAACGTTCTCCACAGCATCTCCAGACCCTGTCATGTCTGTCACATGTGCTCAGTGTGAACCTGCTTTCATCTGTGAAGAGCACAGGATGCCAGTGGCGAATTTACCAATCTTGGTGTTCTCTGGCAAATGCCAAACATCCTGCACGGTGTTGGGCGATAAGCACAACCCCCACCTGTGGACATCAGGCCCTCATACCACCCTCATGGAGTCTGTTTCTGACCGTTTGAGCAACCATATGCACATTTGTGGCCCGCTGGAGGTCATTTTGCAGAGCTCTGGCAGTGCTCCTGTCCCTCCTTGCACAAAGGCGGAGGTAGTGGTCCTGATGCTGGGTTGTTGCCCTCCTATGGCCTCCTCCACGTCTCCTGATGTACTGGCCAGTCTCCTGGTCATGCCTCCATGCTCTGGACACTATGCTGACAGACACAGCATACCTTCTTGCCACAGCTCACATTGATGTGCCATTCTGGATGAGCTGCACTACCTGAGCCACTTGTGTGGGTTGTAGACTCCGTCTCATGCTACCACTAGAGTGACAGCACCGCCAGCATTCAAAAGTGACCAAACCATCAGCCAGAAAGCATAGGAACTGAGAAGTGGTCTGTGGTCGCCACCTGCAGAACCACTCCTTGATTGGGGATGTCTTGCTAACTGCCTATGCTTTCCACTTGTTGTCTATTCCATTTGTACAACAGCATGTGAAATTGATCGTCAATCAGTGTTGCCACCTAAGTGGACAGTTTGATTTCACAGAAGTGTGATTGACTTGGAGTTACATTGTGTTGTTTAAGTGTTCCCTTTATTTTTTTGAGCAGTGTATTTGTATCTTAGGGAATAATTTCAATATTATCAAATAAATATCATTTAAGACTAGCACTAAAGGAAATTGACTGTGCACAACTCCATCCTCTAAATGATGTCTATAAATGCATATCTTATTTTTATTTTTTTTAGGTGAACCAAGTCCTCCAACAATTCATGGACAGCCAGGTAGTGGGAAAAACTTTAAACTTAGCATAACAAAACAAGATGATGGAGGAGCACCTATTTTAGAATATATTGTAAAATATAGAAGTGTAAGTATTATATTAATAATAATAAACATGTCTTGATTATTTTGATGCTGTCTAGCTATGTTTGTAGAACTAAGGTAATAGAAGGAAATACTTTTAGGGAGTCTACCCAATTTTCATAACCAGAGATGGCACTTTACTTTAAAAAATGATTAATAAAGACATGGCAGAATGGGAGGGGAGCTGGACAGAGAGCCAACAAACCTTAATTTTTCTGAACCTTTTGCATTTTTCTGACAAGGAAATACAATGCTATGAAAGGAAGTCCAGATGAAATCTAAATATCTACAAATTATCTTAATGAAGAGATCTGGATACAACACATATCTCTCAAAAGTGAGGCATATGAGGCCTTTCATTCAGTAGAATTTCATTTTTGCTTATAAAAAACTGGCATGAGTTTTCAATTTGACTAGTGATCAGATTAGAAGAACTCATGAACAAATATAGAGGAATTTTAGAGTGCCATATTGCCGATATCACATTCATTTTCTGCTCTGCTAACAATATACTGCTGGGTGATTCCATTCAGGAAGGAATTATTTTTCTTTAGGAACCTAGTGCCTTCCTATTAATAATTTAGATACTGAACTATAATAGTTAAGTAATTTGTGTTACTTAGATAAGGACCTTAGATCTTTGTTTTCTTCTAAAAATATTTATATTGTCAAAGTCTAGTTAAATCTGGTGAATCTTCCTCAGACTTCCTCATCTGTCCATAGATTTTGTCCAAATATTATGGAGCTAGTATTTTCAATTTTTTTCTATGAGAATTTGAACAGCAGAGAATAGCAAATTCTAGAGAATTTGAATTAAATGTTAGGCTGCTGTTTTTAATTTTAATAGTAGTAATATTTAATAAATAAGGAATTTTCTGACAGGAAGATTAATCAATGGAACAGCTTGCCTCCTAGAGTAGAAAATGGTCCATTTTGGAGGTTTACAAGAAAAAATTGGACAACAATTTGTCAGGGTGATATAGGGATCCTAACTTCCACAAGGGAGTAGATTAGAAGTTATCTGAGAATTCCCCCCCATTCATTCCCACTTGAAAGGGTAGAATGGCCTTAATCAGTCTTATGGTCCAACATTTATATTACCAACATAATAGTCAGCTTACTTACATTTACAGCCATTTTCTTAGTAGCCATAACTTTGGTCAAGAGTATTAAAGATTAAGAATTATTTTCCAAAATCCTAATTATATATAGGGTGAGACTCAGTCCTACTAATATCAGGATCAATTTAGAGACAATCTGAAACAGGCAATTTTATTAGCAAGAACTGCTGGTATTCTGCTCAGCTGAATTCACTCTTTACAGAGTCCTTTGTGCTGAATGGGTTTTGAAGATATGACATAAATAATATTTTAACCTTTTTCTAAGGCAGAATACTCCCTATTAGATGGTCCAGACCAGGGAACCACAGGAAAGTTAGTTATTTTTATTAAGATCAGTCATAGTAATATCAGATGAAAGTCTTGATTGCTGTACATCTTCCCCCTTTTTATAGATGAATTTCAGAAGTGTCTCTCTGAGATGCTTCTTAATGTTTTCTCACACTTAATTTAAAAAATTCTTCAGATCCTTCTGTCTTGACAATGTTTCCTACATATCTCCATAAAAAATCATTTTCCTCATTCTATATTGGCCATCAAAGTTGGACTGCAAAAATCCAAATATCCATTAGATGACAATAAGTTTTATGTATAACTTTGATGTCAACTAGTAGCATTCATGATTGAAGTTGTGTCAAAAAATGGGGAAGGTAGGAATGGAGCATGCAAAAATATTGATTTAGTAACTGGTAGAAAAAAGATTGTGGGGGTGGATTCAATCCAGACTTTATAGAGAAAGGGTCCTAATTTGTAGAAATCCCAGCTGAGAAGCTGCATCTGGCAATCGGCCAATTTTTACCTAGGTACAAGGAAGATCAAGAAAGCACTGGAAATTATAAAGTGAAATCAGCAAACATGAAGCTTGAATTGCACACTAAAGGCAGACCCTCCAATTTCAGTGAAATCGGAAACATATCACTCCATCAACATAAACTTCAATGAACCAGCAAACATCTGTCAAAGAAGAAAGAGTGCAGCTGTTTCTGGGTACAGCTATGGAACAATTCAAAGAAATAAGAAAGAATGCAACTTGGATAATGGAGAAGGAATAAAACACTGAAATGAAAGAACTTGTAACAACAGCAGAAATGATGGAGAAAAGGGCAAGAATATTTGAGAGACAGGAAGAAGGTACAATGAAACTAGTGAACCATGAAAGCTTACTGAATTCCCAAGAGACCAAAGTGACCTAAAAAGGAATACCAAATTTAGCATGGAAAAGAGACCTGGAGAAGCAAAGTGATATATGACCAGTACAGCAAGCAAAGCCTATAACTGCAAGGCCTGGAAATAAGTAAGAGCAGGAAAGTTGAAGAAAGATACTTACTGCACTAGACCAAGTCTTCAGAACAAATGCATACTAAGCTGGAAATGAGAAGACAGCAATTAGTAACAAATATCATATCTACAAAAAGGTAATTAAACAATGGGCCATCTAGTTACCTGCTGAAAAAAGATTGTACAACAACAGCATGACAAATTAGCAAGAATAGTACTTTGGAATATTTGTGAGAAATAACCACTTGATTGCAGGCAAAAGCTGGTAAGCCCACAAAATAGACAAAGTAATAGAAAATGAAGAAACTACAGTACTCTAATGATATAATAATCAACAGTCAAGCTGTTAAGCTTTACTTGAAAAAGCTTACATCCTTTGAAGGGACCTTTATTTAAAACATATGCCTATCCCAGGTCCTGGGAAAGGACTTGATATGTGAACAAAAATGCAAAATCCAGTCTAAACATCTGACTGACTGCACACACATACATGTGTGTTGTTGTTGTTAGTTGTGTGTTGTTAATATTCATTAAATTTATATGCCATTCAACTCCCAATGACTGGAGAGTTAAGCACAGTTACTGCTTCAGTTACTCATTTTGTTCTGAAACTGCATTGTGAAGTTACAACATTTTGTAATGGAAATATGAGTAACTGCTATAAAATTATTCAGTCCCACTTGAACCATTTAAATAATGACTAATTTAATCTTAAATTATTATATAATGCACAAATGCGCTGGAAAAGACTCCTGTGAGTCCCTTGGACTGCAAAGCGATCAAACAGGTCAGTCCTAAGGTGATCAACCCTGACTGCTCTTTAGAAGACCAGATCCTGAAGATTGAAACTCAAATACACTGGCCACCTAATGAGAATGAAGGGACTCACTGGAGAAGAGCCTAATGCTGGGAATGATTGAGGACAAAAGAAGAAGGGGACGACAGAGAATGAGGTGGCTGGATGGAGTCACTGAAGCAGTCAGCGTGAGTTTAAATGGACTCCAGGAGATGGTAGAGGACAGGGAGGCCTGGAGGAACGTTGTCCATGGGGTCACGATGTGTCGGACACGACTTCACAACTAACAACAACAACAACAACATGGCTGACATGAGAGTGTTAAAGCAAGATTAGGAAAGGACCCATACACACAGGAGGTAAATAAAAAAATAAGAGCACAGTCATTTAGCCAGTGATTTCCAAATTGTGATCTAAATTGTGGGTAGTCCTGCCTACAATCTTAATTCTGCACTGGCTTCCCGAGGGCCATAAACAGGTATAACAGAAAGCCAGACTGCACTTTTTTCACTGGAAATTACACTGGAAGCATATCCCACCTGCGTAATAGTTATGCAGCATCTGGAATAAAGTATCCTCCCTTGTTTCAGTGAAATTTTAAAATGGCAACTACACTGTCATGGACCATATTGGAAGCATAAAATGCATTACCTTTTTTGGTTCTAGATACTTGAAACATCTAAATATTTAAAATACTTAGCTTGTTCATTTTTCTGATTATCTGTACTCTAATTATGGAGTGTATTGCTGTTTTAGGATAACTGCCATTTGCCTTCTCATAATTTATAGTCAACTTCTCCTCCACCTCCTCCTTCCTAAAATGAGCCAGAGGCCCTAGGGCAGTTTTATTGCCAACTGTGTCAAGCAGTAGGCACTAAGGACTTTAGACTCTCCCAAAAGATCAGGATCTCAGGTTAGAACTGCTCTTTAAGTAGATTTGTTACCTGGACTTGCTTTCAGGAAATAGCCATGGTAAGGAGTTATTGCTAATTCAGTCAGCTTTGAATGCAAAAATTTGCTTGTCTTTTGTTTCATTTATGCCCCAGCTAAATTATTATAGCCATATGATGAGGGTCTGGTCTTTACTCTAGTATCTTAAAATTTCAAATGAAAAAAAATGTTGTGATTGGGTTTGTAAACTCCAGGAATTACTACATCTGTACTAAAAGATCTAGTTACCAATTGCCCTGAAGACACAATTTAAGGTACAAATTGGATTTTTGGTCAGATTGGATTTTTAAATATCACCAACATCTAGGAGTGGGATTCAAATTTCTTAACAACTGGTTCTGTGGGTGTGGCCTAACTTGTGGGTGTGGCTTGGTAGTCATGGGACTGGCTGGGCACGCCTTGCTGGCTGGGCATGGCTTGGTGGTCACGTGACTGGGTGGGTCAAAAGATAGAAACTAACTTTAACAATGTTTTTGGAGTGGGATTGGACTAGATAAACTCTGAGGTCCTTTCCAGCCCTGGATTGCTGTGCTATTTCAAAGCATTCTCTGAAGCTGTGTCTAGTGCCAGGGTTTGTGGTCCTTCTTTCCTCTCCTTTTTCTTTCCCTCCCTCTCTCCCTCTTTCTATCCATCCATCCATATCTCATTCATGTTCCTTTCCCTTCCCTCTTTCTCTCTTCCCTCTCTTTCTTTCTTTCTTTCTTTCTTTCTTTCTTTCTTTCTTTCTTTCTTTCTTTCTTTCTTTCTTTCTCCCATCTCTCCCTCTTTCTTTCTCTTCTTCCTTTTAAGAGAGGGAGAGGGGGGAGCTACCATGCATCTCTATGCTATCTCTATTCATGGTATATTTTCAGCTGGAACCTCTTTCTACTTAAACCAGGGGTCCCCAAACTTGGCAACTTTGACTGGAGAATTCTGGGAGTTGAAGTCCACAAGCCTTAAAGTTGCCAAGTTTGAAGACCTCTGACTTAAACCTTAGTACCACACCCAGATATTTAAGGCCATTAAACATGTTGGCTTAATTTTGAAACTTTTTGCATACTTGTACTTAAACAGAAAGAATTTTGTTTTAACACATATGGCTTCAATTCCAAAGCTACATTTTATGAAGATCAAGTCAAGAAAAGGAGATTGGAAACAAAGCAAAGGTTAACCTTCTTATTCTTACTAACCCTTTCTAAATGGCAAGTAGAAGTGAGCCTTTCTACTTGCCATTTTATTACCAAGAATTTACCACCATCGTCAAATTAAAGAGTTGCCTTCCAACAACAAAAAACACAAGTTTGCAAACTGCCTTTAATAGTAACACAGCACATAATTTTGCATGTTAAATATTGAACCTCAAAGCAGAAGAGAGAAAATATTTGTGAGAAATGTTTACCGTGTTTTTTGCTTGTCAAATTTAAAAAGCCATTGGACTCCCTAAAGGTTGACAGCAATAGAAGTAATGAAGCAGCAGCTAGCCAAACTGCTGAATAGTCTGAATTATGCTTTGGAAATTGTGTAATGTATGCTCTGAAATTGAGCAAATGAATGAGACCTAAAGGTAAGTTGTTCTCTACAAAACCCACTCTGAACTTACCACACTAAGCCTGGCATGAAAAAGCAGAACAACTTACTAGTTTTGAAGAGGAGGATATGGAAGAAAGTAAGAAGATTGGCTCCAACAGTTATAGGAGACAGCATAGTTTTGTTTACCCAGAACATTCCCAAGGCAGTAATCAATTAGCTCCAAATCTTCTTTTTTTTTTTTTTTTGCTAAACACTGAATCCAGGCATACTGGATGGCTGGATGCTCCCAGGAGGCTGCAGGGAAGCCTCCTAGACCCAAACAGGGCCTAGCAAGCCTCCCTGGAGCCTCCTGGGAGCAAAAATGGGATGGGGCGGTGTTGGAAACAAAAGCAGGATTGGGGGCCAACGTTTTTAGCCTAGCAAGCCTCCCTGAAGTCTCCTGGGAGCAAAAAATGGGGGGCAGCACTGGGACCCCCACATCCCATTTTTGTTCCCAGCAGGCTATGCTACACTTACCTGGGAGTCAGACGGGCCTTGTGGGGATTTCTGGAAGGGGAGAGGTGGGGTGGTGAGGCCAGCTGTTCTTCAGAACTACTGCTTTGCCGAACTGGGTATAAAATTAATATTTGATTCACCTGAACCGGTAGAATCCCACCCCTGCCAACATCGAACCAAAGGTAGTCTATGGATGCAAGCTAAATTGGATGATAAGATAACAGATAATCCGAGTTGGAAGGGACCTTGTAGATCATCTAGTCCAATCCCCTGCCCAAGCAGGAAACCCTACACTTTTTCTGACAAAGGGCAGTCCAATCTCTTCTTGAAAATCTCAAGTGATGACTCTCCCACAACTTCCAAAGGCAAGCTATTCCATTGGTTGACTGTTCTCACTGTCAGAAAGTTTGTCCTTATTTCCAAGTTAAATCTGTCCTTGTTCAGTTTCCATCTATTATGCCTTGTCTGTAAGGGGACCAACCGTCCTCCTTTAGGGAGGGACAGTCCTCCTTTTGTAAGTTCTGTCCTCCTTCGAAAAGTGTCCTCCTACTTGTCCTCCTTTTTGATATTTGAAGAGTAATCTGGAAATCTCCATATTTGATTGACGCTGATCTGATTCATTGTGTGTGATATGATGTATTTGTATTTGACATGACAATTCATCAAAGTTTGGTACAGTGCGGGGAGGCGCGATTATGAAATGCATGTGCTCCACACAGGAGAATTGTTTTGAGAGAGTGTGCCACGCGCAAGAGTGCACCGTGTGCAAGAGTGCGCTGCATGCAAGTGGCTTTGTTTTTTTTCTCCAATTTATTTGTGTCCTCCTCATTGTAAAAACGATGGTCACCTTATAGTCTGGCTTACAGGTGCTTTAAAAAATGGAAAAAATGACATTCCATGCCTGTCCTTTTCATTAGTTAGAAAATACATTTTTGTACTTTCTGTATTTGAAGGTGATGGTAATGACAATGGCAGGTTTACATTGATGTTGGGCATTTCAGACATGGAAATAGGATTTGCAAATATAGCATCACAGTGGTAACCCATAGGCATCATAGTTTCTCATAGTGTTTAGTAATTATTACCAGAACATATGAGACTTTGAAGCAACAGGATTTATAGTTAAGCAATGTAAATATTTTGCAACCTCTGAAATAGTGGCTGAAAATTTATCTTCTTGTCTATGTATATACTACACACCTTTTATTGCAGCATATGAGTAATTATAAACCATGTTTGTGTAATCAAAGACCAAGTAATACTCAAGGACTAAGAAGATGAATTAAGGATATGATATAAAGTGTTTTCAATTAATTTGTGCAGATTATAATAAACCTATATTACAATTGCATACCAGAAATTATTGAGTAATTTTTGCCACCTGTGCTTTTTGACATCTGTGCACCATATTTTTGCCACTACCTAGATCCGACCTTTCATATGTATTAATTTCTTCCTTTCCATAGATACTATTTTAATATAATGAAAAAAAAGTGTTATGAAATAAAAATCAAATATTTTCATTCTATAAATCAAGACAGTATGATAATGCTTGTGTGTGTGTGCTTATGTTTGTATATTTGTTTGCCATGCATCAGGTATAACATAAAGCCCTTCGTGGCTTGGGATCAGGTTATCTGAAAGAACGCCTCTTGCTGGTCACATCTACCCACACCATTAGAGAGGGGAGGCAGGGAATGTTACGGGTCCCATCCCTGAGGGAGATACACCTAGTGGGACCCAGAAGAAGGGCCTTCTCCCTGGTGGGTCCCTCTCTCTGGAATATCATTTCCCCATAGATTAGAATGGCCACCACTCTAACACTCTTTCAAAAGGCATTGAAGACCTGGTTTTGCCAGTGGGCCTGGGGAACCCAGAATCAGATGTAGCCCATCAAATGGCTAATGTGATCTGCTGTTGTCGGGCAGGGGTGGGAGTTGGGGGATGATTTTTTATTTTTTTTTATTTTTTTCCAGATTTTGTTCTATTGTAGTTTATTAATTTATTTGATTCTTTTGTTAGTTTGTATTGTTTTTAATTTTTAATTTTAATTTTATGTTTTTGTTTTAAATATGATTTTACATTGTGTAAACCGCCTCGAGACACCTTGGATGAATATAGGCGGCAATATAAATTAAATAAACCAACCAACCAACCAGTGGCTCACACACCTAGTAATGAATTAAAGATGAGACCTAGAAAGTTATTTGGCTGTGTATATAAATAAGTTGATATTTGAAACAGGAATATTGTAATTTCAGCGTACATACATAACCACTTTGTTGCCAGAGAATATACATTTTGTTCCAAGATCAAATACTTAAGTAAAAAGAGTCTGGGTTTTTATAACCTAGTTTTAAATAAAGTTTATAAAGATTTAAAAGTAGATGACTCTCTGTGCTCAAAAAGAAACTTGTCATAATGCCTGATTTGAAATAATTGCAAATCAATATTAAAAGTATTCATTGTAAATATTAGTTCACTATAATTTCAATTACTGTTCAAACTTTACAGAAAGATAAGGAAGAGCAATGGCAAGAAAAAAAGGTTCATGGTAATAAAGACTTCATTATTCTTGAGCATTTGCAGTGGACAATGGGCTATGAAGTGCAAATTACTGCTATAAACAGGCTGGGATATTCTGAACCAACTTTATATGAGTTCATCATGCCACCAAAGCCCAATATTATTACAGGTAAGTTAATTTTAATATGTTATCTAGCAGTTACATCTACTTTTAGTTTTAACAGAGGTTAATATGCTTTTTAAATTCTTTTATAAATTATTAAGGCTTTTCATAAACTTTGTTTCTGACTGCTGGTAGAATAAACAGATAACTCTTTATTGTGTTTTACATGCTAATCAATATATATCACAAAAGGCTAAATCATCTGTATACAATTTGCTAATTATAGTCTTTTTTAACATCAGCATTTTAGAACAATTTTTGTGGCATTTAGATATAAATTTTATAAAGAGATTTTCCAGAGCTGGAGAGAATGATACACAACTACTAACAGTTTTTGCAGAAAAAAAAAATTGTATGTGTCCTCATTCTACATGAAGCAATATTATATGCACAAAGCAGCATGTGAAATATTTTCAGTTGGATGTGTTTTGTTTAAAATAGCTGCCTGGTATTAAGCATGATATTGGAAAACTGCCAGCTAGGCTGAATGGAGGGTCAAGCTAGGACCTTACTTGGAGTTGCTGCACAGCCTCTAATGACATAAGCTTGACCTTCCCCAAGAGCAATGACACTTTATTTTGTTGTTTCCAGGGGAGGGAAGTAGTTTGGTGAGATTCTTGTAACATTAAGTTACTGATTGCAGCTATTCAGTGGCTCTGGTTGCTTGTGTCTTACACATAATGATATTTAATGACATTTGATTATAAAGTATTAACATCTTTGCCTGTAAATTAATTATGCTACCTACAAAATTTAGATTAGGTTTTTGAAATGAAAAAAGGACATATTTTCATGAATAAAACAACAAAAATAAAATCTTAGACATGAAGTGAGAATTAAATTTCAACAGCATTCAGTAGCTAGAAGTAGGACAACATAACTATTTATGTTTATCTTGCAATGATAATGTTGGTGTGGTAACTTTAATTGCAAGATACATTGTGACATTTAAAACACCACATCTGAATTTTAGTCAGATTTGAAAAGCAGTTGTGAAAAAGTGAATTGTGATAGCAATGGTTAATACACATTTATTTTTTGAAGTGCTAAAAGATTATATTCTTAAAAAATTAGTCAATGTAGAAAATATTACACCAAACTGACATTAAGATGCCTAAATCTACACAAATCTGAAAACTTCAGAAAGCAGAGATTGCCTGATGGATTTATTTGCTTAGTCATTCATTCATTTTGAGTTGTCATTAGTTTCATTATAATTTGTGACTGCCCTCAGTCTGGATAACTTTTAGTTAGCTCTCTGAACCATTTCCAGTCCAGATGCAATTTGGATATAGTCTAATCCTAGTCATCCTCATCTTCTTCTGACATTTTGCTGATATATTATGAGGTTAGCCAGAAATCACGGGTTTAATTTCCTCTGGACAGAGAAAAAATAGTATTTTGCATTATATCTTTGCTTGCTTGATTGCCTTCATTTGTATTGCAGATGACTTGTGGAAATTTTCTGAAAGGAAAGGAATATCTAATAATTAAACAGGATTATGTGGCTGCTTTAGCAGCTGTTTTTGGCTGTCTCTGTATGTATTAGCATACAGAATTATTTTGCACTGTTTTTATTTCAGCAAAGCAGTTACTGTATACACACAGATACACACACAGAAAGAAATGGATGTGCTATTATTGTAAATCTGAAAAAAAATGAAGTTATATTGCCAGCAGAGCTTTTTACAATATTATAATATACATTTGAGATCCCATATATTTCTCCCTACTGTTTACATCAATTTGGGATTCTTTGCAAGACAGATGTAGGCTTCAGTGCTACCGGCTTCAGTTTTAACAGGCATAATGGTTCATATCCTTTGATATTTTTTTTCTTTGCTTTTTTGCTCATTTGCTCATATTTGAGCTAGGCAGAGTCTCAACTTCTTTTGCTATTTATGTTTTGGCAAGACATACTGGCAATCACAAATTCAATAAAGAGTGGTGCTGTCTATTAATGTATATAACTGATATTCATATACCAAACATGTAAATCAGAATCTGAAAAATGTTAACCATATAGACTTAACATTTAAGTTTCACAGAAAATTTATATAAGATTAAAACCAACAACTTTTCATAATATATAATAGCAATTAACTAGCTGTAGGATTAGTAGTATTAACTGTTAACTAATATTAACTATGGTTGAGAGACTGTTTCTCATAATTATTTTTTAAAAAAGCATGCAAGAATTAAAGAGAGAAAAATAAGATAAAAACTGGAATGACTAGAAATCTGTGTTGCTTAGTCAATCCTCGGCCAATTTTTTAATTGATTGGAATGGCCTGATGTGAAGAAAAATATTTAATTCTATGTTCTTCAAAAGGATCTATATTCTATATATGACAGATGGTTTTCTTTTCTTTTGGAAGAGTTGTGATGGCTGGTGATGAAAATCACTCCACTCACATTATAGAACTCATGCTGGCTTCTCTATCTATACAGCTTTTTTGTGACCTTGATAGAGAAAAATCTTGATTGTCCTGCCAAATGTTACTACTGTCTGCAGATTCCTTTTAGCAGAGTGATCCAGGATTCAATTAACACAGACCACCTGTAGATAGATTATATGAAAGTATTCAAGGGAGGCTCATTTCTTCTATGAATTACTGGAACTTGCTTCATTTTCCCCCAGTTTCTTTAAAATGCTTTAAGAATAGGTATTCATATGCACAACCGAATCTATTTGCCGATGTTAGATGAATATAAATTTAATAAAGGTTTTTCTAAGATTCTTTCAAAGTTGCTTTTTCAAAAGGCAACTGGATTTTGTTTTGTTTTTTGAAGACATTTCCCTTCTCATCCAAGAAAAGCTTCACTTATTTAGAATTGAAAAAGTTTCTTGGATGAGAAGAGAAGCATATTCAAGCATCTTTGGGACAACCATGACCTGGATGACTCTTCATAGATTTTTTTTGGTTTTAGATGCTTGAAACATCTAAATATTTAAAATGGTTAGCTTGTTCATTTTAATGATTATTTTATGATTATTGTTTATGATTATTAAATAATTGATTATTTACCAAGATTATTTACTAAGTGACCTCTTGAAAAGTTTTCAACTGTACCATTTAGTATGGCTTTTGGTTCAGTGTTGTCTTGTTCTATGGTATACTTCCTCCACCATGCTCGGATTCCTTTTCTAGCCCAACACTGTTTTGCCCTTTTCCTGGGAATGTTTATATCCATCACATGTTCTTTTGGTGTTGGTTGATCCTTTTCCCCATTTTTGCCATTAATCTTCAACTTCTTCAGCAGCCTTGTTTATCAACATTGCCATCTGTGAATCTAGGCTGCGGGTATGGGAGGACATTCTACCTGCCTAACTTGTCCCTTTTAAACTTGCCAAAAATAATGAACATACAAACCTGCAGGTAATTTGAGGAGTATTTGTGTGACTTAAGCTGCAAACCAATCTGATCACCAATAAAACAAAAACTAACATACAGAAAACGTCTTATTTTTATTCTTTCAGTCTGCAGACGGATGGATAAAAAATATACCTGTCAGTACCATTTTCAGATAACAGCTATCATATTTCCTATCAGCTATCTTCTCAAAGATACAGAGATTCCTCTCCTCGTTTTTATTGCTCTTTTTCTGAATATATTCCAATGTTTCTGACAATTCTGTGATTGGGCCTCCCGCAACTGAGCATAATAGTTAAGATGGGCTTTGACTAAAACAGAATAGAGCAAAATGATAGCTTTCCATGACTTAGAAATTATACTGTTGTTGCAGATTCGAATTGCATTTCTATTCTTTGCAGGCATTCTGCTCTGCGTGCTTATCAACTACTATGTCAAAATCTTTTTTACAAATGCTATTACCAAATCTAGTATCTTCACCCTGGGCCATTTGATATTGTTCTCTCAGTGATAACTTTCCACTTGATCATTTAAAATTCATTCTGTTACTTTCAACCCATTCCTCCCGCTTTCTCAAAATATTATTATTATTTTTATATTCTAGTAGCTTAGCTATTTTAATGAATTTATTGGCATCTACAAATTTATAATAAACCTTCCATTTCTTC
This sequence comes from Pseudonaja textilis, assembly GCF_049901715.1. Classification (NCBI taxonomy): domain Eukaryota; kingdom Metazoa; phylum Chordata; class Lepidosauria; order Squamata; family Elapidae; genus Pseudonaja; species Pseudonaja textilis. The sequence continues at coordinate 46,708,162 of NC_141996.1, forward strand.
ATTAAAATAATTAACAACAGAGTTACATTTAAAAAGACAGAACTTTGATTAACCAGTAACTACATCACAAGTTCTAGGATACTACAGACCTGGCTGTTTTGCTCTTCTGTTTGGGTGGTTGACTCATTATGCTATCTCATTATGCTATGAATTAGTTTATTGCCATAAGAGCATGAAAGCATTTCAATAAAATAGTTGCTGTATTTCATTTATTTCATTTATTACACTTCATTTATTAATATTTCATTTATTATACTGATCCGTTGAATGCTATTTTCTGGATATATATTTTTCACGGGTACTTACATGTATGGCATTCAGCTGTGTTCGGGTATTTTCCCACGTCATTGTAGTTGTGCTTTTAAAGTTGTAGCAACGTTTCGGCAGAATCTCATCTGCCATCATCAGGCTTCTGTATTGTGTTCGTCTGTGAGTCAGACTTTCACAGCCATTTCAGTTTTAAATTTGGGGATAGCCTATTGCTGTGCCAGAATGGTTTTTTTCTTAATCCTGATTGGTTGGGAGTCTTGGTCTGTGTTTATTGTTCTTGGATTTTGTTGTGTTCTGCTTGATTGGTGTTTCTAATATCTTCTGTCTGTTTTGTGGCTTTTTTGTCTTGATTGGCTGGCAACATTGTGTTCCTGTATTGGAGGCTTTTAGTGCGGCTTGGCTCTGAGTAAATGGACGGCTATCATTTATTAGGAAGCTATATTCGGAAGCTACAAAAACACACACACACACACACACACACACACACACACACACACACATATATATATATATATATATATATATATATATATATATTCACAGGTACAGGTAAGCAGGTCTTGACGTGTTTGGGTCTTTTCTCGTGTAAGGTTGAGAGCATCTTGGTAACGTTTCAACAAGGTCCTACTTGCCATCTTCAGGCTGGTGTTTTCGGCTTCGTGCTTTGCTCGTGCATATATATACTGTATATATACATACATATACATATATACATACACACACACACACACACACACACACACACACACAAAGATGCTTATTTATTTTTGCTGTTCATTGTCCTGAACAAATTACATTTCCTTGTTTATTTTTTTTAAAGTCATATATGGGACTGTATGATAGGGATAAAAATCACATATCGCAGTGATTAGAAGCAGTGATCTGAAGCAGTGAACTAACTGCAGTAAGTTACCCTAACTGTAAACCTACAATTCCTATACTTGTGGAGATCAACAGTTTGAAAGTTGTGTATTTTATACATAGGGCTCAATCATATTCTTCAGCAAACCACTTTAATTCTGACCCCACAGAACCCAAACTGCTAACAAAGTTTCAAAAAGAAGAGTTAATAATAGAAAAGGATTTACTTAAAATATATTTGGGTAATGTCATAGTATATTATATAAATAAAAATGATCTTTTGAAAAGCTGAATGATTTTGGTTATCATTTAGCAACTTATGTACAAAACAGAATAATATATCATCAATAATACTTAATACTTTAGGTTTTGATGATTAAAATAATCCTAACATTATTCTGAAATGTGGTCTGAAATAGACATTAAAATAATACAATTATAGCACCAATTCTATAGTAAACTCAGGGATTAAAATTCCTAATTTTAACATTGAGTGTTAGACTATGATCTTCCTGAGTGACTTAATATGCAAATATAATATTTCATTGCCATTGTTAATATGTGCGATTCTGTCGTTTTCCTGCTTGCAGGTAAAACATTTTATAGAATTATTATGTTGTATTAACTCCATGTAACTGAACGTAAATCATTGAGACCAAGTAATTTGTACAGTGAGTCTAGTGAAATATTGTCACTTTTAGTTGTCACTTCTAGTTATCTAGATACTCAGTACAGGTGAATTGAAAAGAGGTCTATTACATTTTCAGTGTCCTTGCTGAACATATCACATGATGAACTAGCTTAAGATGTAAGTAAACTGTAATGATTAAGTGACAGCAAGTGCAGTAGTATGATAATATGGTATTCCTGTTCGTGTACAAGAAAGCAGCCTAATGGACTTGATCTTTCTATTATAGTTCACAAAAGAAATTATGCGGGAAATTATCATACATTTTAACCACTGTTTAATCTGAAATTCATCTTACTTTATAAAAACTTTTCATTTATCTATAGTTTCAGCATTTTATATTAAAATGATTGCTTTAAATAACTGACTAGCATTGTGTAAATATTGCATTAATTATTTTTCTCTTTTTTTTCTTTCTCACTCTCACTCTCACTGTTTCTTTTTATTTTTTTCACATACTTTTTCTCATTTTTTCCACTTTTCAATCCAATTTTTTATCAATTTTCATCAAAGCAGATACTTGCTGTGAAGCTCATAAAGGTGGAATTGGAAGTCAATCACTGCAGCTGAATGCTGCTGGTTTTGTTTTCTTAATAGTTATAAGTATATTGTGTATTTTTTAATACTGTTGATGAACCAAGCCTATGGTGGTGCATTTGTTCTGTGATTTTTTTTTAAATCTAAAATAGTATGCATAAAATAAGATTTTTTGCACTCTTAAAATATCTGTTATGTTATAATAGCACTACAGCAACTGGAGATACTGCATGAATATTTCTCACAAGTGGGTTTTTTTTTTTTTAGTGAAGAAATCATAAATTATAAATTAACTTTTTGGCAGGTAAAATTTTATGTAAAGGCTTCATTGCCTAGAAGCATATTATAACTCAAAGATGACCCCTACCAAGCTAAAACGTCCTTGGTTCATCAGCGTAAACAGTTTCAAATACACATATGTTTGGTTGCTTGTGGTGTGGTTTAAAGTAAAAGATTTTCTTCTCATCTAACTTTTTGCCAATCAATATATAGTTATTATTAGGATTATGAAATCACTTGTATGTTATGTTTAGCATATAGTCAGAGCCTTATTATTAAACATTTGGTTTCATTTAAACTACTATGCATATTGCTGTGCCTTTATGAAAATGTGTTTATATCCGATATCTTCCTTATTACATCATTTCTTTAAATAAAATAGTAAAGTTCAGCCTTCACTTACGTAGCATACAAGCTAATAAATAAGTGTCTTCAGAAAGGTTTCTTCTTCCATTGAATAATCAAATAGACTTTTGCATGCATCTCTATAATATATGTAAGATTATCTCTGCCATTAAATAAATAATTCAAAAAAGATTGTACTGTGATTATATATTAACAATACCAAATAAAGACACTACAAAATATCACTCAACTCAGAGGGAAGCCCAGAAAATATAGGGTCCATGTGCTTATGGATTTTTGGACCACATGATTTTTGCATAATATATATAATATATAATTTATATAATATACAGTTCAAACTTTTGTATTTTTTGCACAAAGAAATACTTTGTTACTCTAAAGTCTGGATAACTTTCCCTAATATTTTTTTGTATTCTTATCACAACATTTCAGACAATTAAATCCTCTAAATATTATAATTATAATATTATAATATTAATATTAATTATTAATAATAGTATTAATATTATAATATTATTATTATTATTTATAATATAAACTAAAGCAGTTTGCACCTTGCATATTCATGCAAACACAAACAAAAAGCTCTTTCTCATATTACAGCTATCCTCTAAATGTTATCATGACCTTTGCTTCAAATGTCATTAAATTTTAAGGCATCTTTCAATGTTACTTATAAAATGACTTGCAAATACATTGCAAATCAAAATACAAGAGGTCAGATTATTGATCTTGTAAGGGTATTACTTCAAATATCATAAACTTTTTTCCTCTATTACCAAGGTATAGACTGTAGCCTAATTTGCTTTTAATATATACATGCAAATGATAATGTTGATAATATAATGTAATTCCCATATCAAAACCTGATAATACATATGGTTTGTTTTAAACAGAAGTTATGTAATAGGGATAATTAGAATATTCCATGCTTCTACCAGATAAGAATAGTTTGATTTTAATTTAATTCTGAACAATAAAAAAAACTGCAGCAAGTCTTGCCTAACTATACCAGCTGTGTCATTAATATTCACTATGAAATAAGCTTTGGGTTTTTTTTTACTCTTTTACAGAGAATGGAAGAATGATGTTCAAATTCATATTGGCCAATGAATCTTACTAAAAATAAATACTTCTGTGAGTTTACTTTTCAAAAGCAAAGTTTTTTATCCATTCCATTCTGCTGGGATAAAAACCAGCATGAGCTGTAATGACTCACACTATTTCATTCCTTTATTAGACTGGCAAAAAAGCAAGCAAACAAACAAATACATCATTGAACATCATGACATTTTAGTAAAAAATAAATGTTACAGATTTACTACTTTCTTTAAAAGAAATAAAAGTTAAACTTAAGGCTTCCACGTAAATTTGTGAAATTATTCTTTACTAACAGTGACTGAAAAAAGGAAAGTTTCAGAAAAGCATTGTCATTGCTAAGCTACCAGTTAAATATATATATATATATATATATATATATATATATATATATATATATATATATATATATATATATATATATATATCATACATACATACATATATGTTTTCTTAAGTTTTTATGGTACTTACATGTATGGCATTCGGCTTTGCTCGGGTACTACTATGAGGTGGGAAAATACCCAAGCAAAGCCGAATGCCATATATATATATATATATATATATATATATATATATATATATATATATATATATATTATATATTTTCTCAACTTTTCGCATGGTACTTACATGTATGGTATTCAGCTTTGTTCAGTATTTTCCCACGTCATTATAGTTGTGCTTTTAAAGTTGTTATATATATATATATATATATATATATATATATATATATATATATATATATATATATGGAAGCCTGCACTCACAAACAAAAAAATCTCCACACCACTAGCCAGGTAAACACCTGGGCAAAAACAGATCCCCCCTGATACCTCCAGCTCAAACACACCCCAACCAGGCACCCAGATGAAACCTAGCTTCCTAACAAATAATAGCTGTCCATTTACTCGGAGCCAAGCTGCACTAAAAGCCTCCAATACAGGAACACAATGTTGCCAGCCAATCAAGACACAAAAAAAGCCACAAAATGGACAGAAGATATTAGAAACACCAATCAAGCAGAACACAGCAAACTCCAAGACCAATAAACACAGACCAAGACTCCCAACCAATCAGGATTAAGAAAAAAACATTATGGCACTGCAGTAGGCTATCCCCAAATTTAAAACTGAAACAACTGTAAAAGTCTGACTCACAGATGAACACAATACAGAAGCCTGATGATGGCAGATGAGATTCTGCCGAAACGTTGCTACAACTTTAAAAGCACAACTATAAATGACGTGGGAAAATACCCGAACAAAGCTGAATACCATACATGTAAGTACCCACAAAAACTTAAGACATTATATATGTATGTATGTATGTATGTATGTATGTATATGTATATGAATTATTTTACATCTCAACATTTTTCAGAACTAGTTTATGAATTTAAAATTAAAATGTATAAAAAATATATTCATTTCTTTTTCTTACTTAAGCTCCAATTCTCTTCAAACTTACACACATTGTGTTTACAGGTAGTCCCTGATTTACAATTACAACAGGGAGCAAAAAACATCATTGTCCGCGGCACAGTCATTTAAGAAAGGATCATGTTATCAATTTTACAAGTTTTTCGATGTGCTTTTTTTAAAAAAAACCCACTATAGTTAACTAAGACATCACATGGTTGTGACTTGCAAACTTCTCAGCTGGCTTCCCCATTGATTTTGCATGTGAGAAGCCATCTGGGAAGGTTGCAAATGATGATCATGTGACTATAAGCTGTTGTGACCCTTGTAAATGTGCAATGATTGCCAAGGGTTCAAATAATCATCATGTGACCATGGGGACGCTGACTATTATAAATATGAAGATCAGTCATAAGTCACTTTGTTCAGCACTGTCATGACTTCAAATCGATGCTAAATGTTGATTGTTAAGCAAAAAACTTTCTGTACTTGTAAAAACAAGCAAAAACAAATTGCACTGAATTCCAAGGAGCTGGCTTCTGAAAATGAATTAGAGCATTTTAAAATATGCATAGAATTGTTCTTCTTCAGTAGAAACACACTACTAATTTTGGTGATTGAAGGAATTTATAGTTGCATTTTTTAAAAAAAAAAAAAGAAACAAGGAAAATAAAGCTAATTAATATAAAACTTTGGGAAATTTTTCCATGGACACAGACTTGTACTGTATTTATGTTAAAGAAAGGTTAAAGTGAGAGATTTGAAATTAAATATGTATCTTTGGTATTAGGGAAAACATTAACCTATTTCAGATTATATTTGATAGATATTGCATACAGTTTATGTATGGGATTTTACTTTTTAGTTTGGGAAAACGTAACTAATTCATAATAGCAAGAAGTTGTAGTGTTCAAGCAGCATTATAATTCTATTTTATCATGTGCATGTTTCTTTAACAAAATGTAGATAATAAGGCAGAAGCCATACTATTAGACAGATTTCTAAAAATTGAATATCTTCAGAGAAGAAGCAGAATCTATAAGACCACAGGAAATTCTGCTCCCGAATATATTTCACTTCCACTAATCCATCTTTGTCCCAGTTAATGGTAATCCATGACTATTGATCACTAGTAATCATTTCCTCTTCTAATTTTCAAAGTGGGTGGCTAGGCAAAAACATCTACTGGGACAAAAATGCAACACAAAGAATCTGAATTAGGTTGCTCACCTTATATCTTCACCATAGCAAATTTTTTTGGTAGCAGGCTTCAGGTATTCAGGGTTCCTTTCCGATTCCATAACCACCAAATGGCTTTTTCATTACTCTAATCATGACCGTTGCAACTAAACTTTTTAAAACCAACATAGAACATTATAAAACCAATAATATCTAGTAGTTAGGGTTTTTTTTTTTTCAACAAAAAAACAGGAAATAAAGAAAAGCAATTTTTATTTTAAAGGTGATTGTTGTATCTGTACCTTATGTACTTTGATGTTCTCTCTCTCTCTGAATGTGTATAAGTACACTAATACAGAAACACACATGTTCAATGTCAACTATTTAGGGATAGCACTCAAAGTTATTGTCTATCTTGCAGCTGCTACTAAAATATCTCAGTGCAAATAGTTTTCTTCTAAAGATACCCAGTGACCAGAAAAATTAGTCAGTCAGAACAAACAAGGATAGCATACAAATGCATTCTAACACCTATATTACCTATAATCTTGGAATATCCAATGATAAATCCAGATAAATGATAATAGCAAAGAACTGGCCCAGCTTTTGGAATGAAGAGGAGAAAGAAAGTCTGGAAATATGTGAATTAGAGCACTAAGCGAATTGAGAAGTTAGCTGAGAGTTGAAAGATGTAGATATGGAAGAGAATGATAAAAGATAAAAGAAAGGCTTGAGACAGAAGCGGCATAAAGATGGCACATATTTATCTTGCCATTTCCCTATAACAGTTTCCTATAAGTAAAAAGTAATGGGTGAATTTTAATTTATTTAATAAAACACTTTAATTAGTAGGTTACTTATTCATTGAGATTGATTGCATAAACATTAATAAAAAATAGTGTATAATGTACTGTCCTTATATAATGTGGATTATATTATTTAATTAATTCTAGTAATTAACTGCCTTTATTATTAATCTTTTAAAAATACTAATATACAGATGAAGCAATCTCATTAAATGTAGCATTCGGTCTCTAAGTGTCATATTCATCTTAATCCAAAAGAAGACTGCAGAGCATTCTAATCTTTGGAAAAAAATACCAGCCTGAATAAAATGATTGCTTAGGTCAGGCATTCTCAATCCCTGGGTTACATTACTGGACCGTGAGCCATTCAGAACTGGGCTATGGAAGTGGTAGGCAAGTGCGTATATGGATGTATTTCCAGAATTGGGGAACTCTGACTTAGGTTACATTTTAATCTTGAATTTATTAAATTAACTTTAATTAGAATGGCAGTTTCCTGAAACTTATTTTACTCTGAAGCTGGTTTATTTTAGCACGAGACCACCTGCATTCTTTTTCCTCTCATCTGTACAAAGAAAAAAGGGAGAAAAAAACTTTATATTCAAACTTAAATCCAAGACTCACTTGTATGTACTATCATTGAAATAGAACCCTGTATGAGAATAAGAATGAGGAAATGAATGAAAGACAACAGATCATTTCTCATATTTAAAACATTATTTAAGAACAAAACTCTTCAAATATAGAATATGTATATTTAAAATAGTTTATGAAGTGTACATTTTTCATTTAATTTTTGTCCATGTCATTCTATGTTATTAACAATCACAAATGTTTACTGTCATGTATGTTACTTTTCTTAAAGATGTGCAAAATGTATATGTAAAGCCTCTTCCTCAATGTAATGTCAAAATATATGTAACTTTATGAATATTTTTCATTGCATACTTGCTTGGTGTCAGTTTTCTTTTATGTAACCTTTTTAATTTGGAATCAATAAATGTGATATAACATCGTTTAGTACATTTTTTAAAAAAAAATTGATACCACATATTGGTAGTATTCCACATTTTTTCCACATTATATTTAATTTGCAACATTCTTTAAAAATAATAAAAAGTATCAAGATCAACCCTGACTTGTCCAAAAAAATAATTTTAAAAATACCAAAAATTGTTTTATTATACTATATTATGTTTCCTATCAAATTGTATAGTCTTTCTTGTGTTTTAAAAAAATGAAGCTAACATTGACTGATAATTAAAAATTGTATTTACCTGAAGGTTAAAAACTCCAAGCTGTATCCTTTAGGCAGATTAGTTGTCTTCTCTTCTTGTGTTGTTTTCTTAATGACAGAACCAATAAACATAAAGCATAGATCAATCAGTATGAGCTTCCTACTGCCTAGATCACAGATTCCCAAATTTTATGCTAATAGGTACTGTAATTTTGAATGTTTATTAATCAAATTTATACACCACCCATTTCATTATATAAGAGACTCTGTGTGATTTACAATTAAAGACACCATAAAAACCATATAGATTATACAAAGTTTAAAAGACAGAGAGAACATAACTTGACATGACCAGTCTGATAAGGTGGCTGTTCAGCAGTATAAGGTTAGTAATAAAATATTTTTTAGTAGAAGCTGAGCAGATAAAGTTACTTTCACTAACACAGTTCCAAACATTCCTATGCCAGATATGCTACTATCTCAACTTATCATTCTCTGACCGGAAAAGTACATTTCCTAACAAAAGTCCAGACTGTCCTTGTTCTATTTTATACTATATGCTAAAATTTTATATTTAGTTATAGCTATCATTTTTATTTCATCTATATCCAATCTCTTGTGTTGTTGCCCTCTCTCTCCCTCTTTCTTTCCCCGCTTTCTCATTGTCATTGCTTTTATCTGTATCTATTTACATATTACATGTGTGTCCTTTTATAATTTATGTCGATCACCAAACATTCTTGCAAATAAAAGTTATAATTATGCTTAAGACTGATTGTTTTCTTTGCAGCATATTAGTTTCCCTTTAAAAAAACAAAACAAAATACTTAAAGTCATAGATCCTGGCTGGTGTCAAGAGTAGTCACTGTTGGTTACTTATAATAGTAATACATTTAGTAACAATTTTTGAGGAATTTGTGATTTTGTTCTCTTCAACAGGATGATATACTAATTATTACTCTTACATTACATTGCTCAGATTATTCCTCATAAACTTCTATTTTTAATATTATATGGATGCTAAAATGATGGAATGTGTATCTTGATAAGACACAAGCTCTTCCCTTTAGTATTTGTATTATAATATTGCATCAATCACACAGAGCAGGATTTGTCTCACAATGTCAAATGCATATGTTCCTATTTGCCTCCACTTCCTACGTTGACATCCATAATTTTAAAATATGTATCCAACTTCATTAAATAAAAAACATCAGTGTTCCTGAAAGACTCACAGACAGCGCTTAAAGTACAGTTTGCTTTAGCCTGTTTATAACTATTTGTCATGTAATAATAATACAACATTAACTAAAGATAATGTCACAGATCACATAAACAAGGAAAACTTCCATACATTGCAAGCCTGGTACTCCTTCTAAATAAACAGTTCATAATTAGTTCAGTTAAATGCACAGAGTCTGGTAATCAGTATAAATGAAGAAAACTACCCAGAAAATTCTTGTACTTATACATAGCTTCAGAAGGCTTCCACTGATTATAAATGCTACAATCAATGAAGCTTTTGTACAGTTAAAAAAAAATATACAGAATTTTAACCACTGTTGATCAAACGAGTTACAGAATTGAGAAGAACCTACCTAATATCTAAGAAGTCATTATTTTTTTCTTATTTGTTTGCAGAAATATACTGTTTGCAGAAACTATGCATGTATGGCATTTCAGTTAAGCTTAAACTAATAATGGGTTACATATTGCTTATATTTTAAGAGATAAGATGCATAAAATAGAACACATAAATAACAGTTTATTTGTCCAGCTTAAAATGTCATTTCTCTTTTTCCTAATTTTTTGCTTGTTTGAATGATAAATGTATTTTTTCTTTCTAAAAATTTTATATATTACATTGTATTCTTTTTTTAATCTCATTGTTCTGTTTCACTCTTTAAATCATTTTAAAGACTGAGTCACTAAGTTTTGTCTTATTTGTCATTAATTCTACAAATCTTGGCAAAAAACAGCTATTGGGACTTAAAATATATTAGCTGGTTGTATTTTCTTTTGAAGTTCTTTGGACTGATGTACAGCTTCATAATATAAAATATATAAAATACATATAAATTGTTTGAATGAAGTAACTGATCATTTCCTATGAAAAATAAGAATGAGAAAGCACACATTAATTATCCAATTAATTATTTTAAACATACTCTTAGTAGATATTATGAACAATTTGGTAGTAGATTCCAGGAATCATATCATAGATAAGATATCATACCATAGATAGTTGATTATGCCATGCTAAGATTAACAAAGGAAGTATCATTAAGCAATGTGTTCTTCAGGAATTCTTGCATGTAAATGACAGCAGAAATTAGAGATAGAGATAGTAGTAGAGACAGAGACAGATATTTCATTCCAGAATCCATGCATCTTATGCATGACCTTCATTATATGACAAATACCACCTCTTAGTGATGTTGTGGGAAAATAATTTGTATTTACTATATCTCATATTGAATTACTATTATTACATATAGTAATAATATTGACATAAAATATCAAAATCTATTTATATCAGTGTGAATTAGTTCTTATGATGCATTTTTGGATTGTAAATACAAATAGAAATAATTCTTCAATACAGACTGAAATCATAGATTATGAATTTACAAATATTGATGTATTTGTAAGAAGAGAGTGAACAATAAAATATTTATCTTCAAGTTATTAATGTTTATCGAAATGCCATGTAAGAAGCCACTTTCTGCAAATGAATTAATATTTCTTCTAATATTTTTAAAGCATTTTTTTCCAAATCAAAATGCTTATTGAGGGACTTATTGATTCAAATATTTTTATTAGTTTATCAAAATATAAAATACCAAAATACAAAGAAAAAAAAATAAAGGCAATGGGAAAATAAGGGAGAAAAAAGGGAGGAGAGAAAAATGTGTGATAAATGTGAAAAGAAAAAGAAAGACATTGATTTCCAATTGCTTTTAGTGCAGTAGAATAAGGTAGTAACATAAAACATCAACTTTTTATTTATATATGATAATATATACCAGCTATTTCTATAACCACAAACTTATCCAATCAGTAATTTTATTTTTTTCCACCTCAAGCACAAACATTAAAATGTGTTCTTTTCTTTCATCAAAGAAGTCCTTTAGTCTTCTCTCCATCAAATTAGTAGATATTATGAACAATTTGGTAGTAGATTCCAGGAATCATATCATAGATAAGATATCATACCATAGATAGTTGATTATGCCATGCTAAGATTAACAAAGGAAGTATCATTAAGCAATGTGTTCTTCAGGAATTCTTGCATGTAAATGACAGCAGAAATTAGAGATAGAGATAGTAGTAGAGACAGAGACAGATATTTCATTCCAGAATCCATGCATCTTATGCATGACCTTCATTATATGACAAATACCACCTCTTAGTGATGTTGTGGGAAAATAATTTGTATTTACTATATCTCATATTGAATTACTATTATTACATATAGTAATAATATTGACATAAAATATCAAAATCTATTTATATCAGTGTGAATTAGTTCTTATGATGCATTTTTGGATTGTAAATACAAATAGAAATAATTCTTCAATACAGACTGAAATCATAGATTATGAATTTACAAATATTGATGTATTTGTAAGAAGAGAGTGAACAATAAAATATTTATCTTCAAGTTATTAATGTTTATGGAAATGCCATGTAAGAAGCCACTTTCTGCAAATGAATTAATATTTCTTCTAATATTTTTAAAGCATTTTTTTCCAAATCAAAATGCTTATTGAGGGACTTATTGATTCAAATATAGCCAACTCCATCAAATTTTGCAACTATTCATCCGTTGTAGGAATTAAAATATCATTCCATTTTTGTGCATAAAGTATTCTTGCTCTCGTTCATATATATAACATTAAAGTTCCAATTTTTGACAATTTGTCTGGTGTTACATACCAACTGTAGAGTTTTCTTTTAAATTATAATTTAATGTGAATTTTAGACCTTTAGTCCACATATTCTCCTATTGTTCAAGCATTATATTATATCCAAAGTTCTTTGTCCACTGAGCCATATAGTGTTTTACTGATTCTCCAAGTTCAATTTCAATAACAGTTTACACACCTTAGCAATAATAAATTCATCGCTACCATACAGTAGGATTTCCAATTAATTTTTTACAAAATAAGATCCATAGCTCTTTTTGTGTAGTTTAAATCTTTCTTTCAATTGTAAATATCTAAACCAATGGCAAACATTTCCTTCTGATTCCATCCCCTCTTTAGATTTGAAGATAGGATCTCCATAATTGAAATATATCATTTGACCATAAGTCCACTAGTCTGGCCTCGCCCCCATTTCTTTTCTAAAAAAAGCTTCCTGGGGAGACACATATGTCAGAAGTGGCTTGCCATTGTCTCCTTTTTATGGCTGAGAAAGAAGTGACTGTCCCAAGGTAGTTCAGCTGGTTTCATGCATAAAGCTGAAGTAGAAGCAGTCCCTTGGTTTCTAACCTAATGCCTTAACCACTACACAAAACTGGCACTGAAATCTGATACTATTACTTTCAATACTCCAAATTTGTTTGGACCCTGAATTTATTGATATTTCTAAGTATTCTAAGTCTGTGGAAAGCTGACATCTTATAGATTTGCTTATAGATAATGTTATGAGCCATGGTGGTGTAGTGGTTAGAATGCAGTATTGTAAGGCTAACTCACTGCTCAGAAGTGCTGATTCCAGGAGTTCAATTCTGAACAGCTCAGAGTCTTCCATCCTTCCAAGGTTGATAAAATGAGGACCCAGATTGTTGGAGGTAATATTCTAACTCTGTAAACCATTTAGAGAGGGCTGTAAAGCACTGTGAAGTGGCATATAAGTCTAAATGCTATTGCTATGAAAGAAGAGACATCTGTTTGCAACCCTAATGAAGAGCTACCGAATGTGTTTATATTTATGTTGAAGATTGGAAGTCACTCCTCTACATTTCTTTTATTTTTCTTATTTCACATTTTCCATTTATTTTTCTTAAGTTTCCTTTCTTTGTATTTTTTCCTCTCTTTTGATTATTTCACTATAAATAGTTTGCATTTATAATGAAATAACAAATAATTTAATTGCAATTGAAATCTTCAATAAGATTTATATAGAGAAAATGAATTTCGGTCATTCTGAACTAATAAAATTTGGAGTAAGTAGAATTTCTTATCATTTCTTTTTCCATTATTAATTTTCCCAATAAGAAATAGATATTTTGACTGAAATTAAGATTTGTATTATCCCAAGCATACATCTATTTGTGTCATTAACTATTTTTATGTACCAGCCCTCCAAACTACTCATTAGAATAATAGAATCACATTATGCTAGAGAAGAGTTTTTGGAAATCTTATCTGGCTCTGTTCCAGTGCAGGAATCTACTAGTAGCCAGACAGCCTCAAATTCTCTGGGCCATGGTGGTAAAGGAGACTTCTCCATATTCTCAAGCTGTGTGTTTGTTAAATAGATTTTATTATTACTATTTTTTTCCTGCTATCCAAATATAATCTACTTCCTTTTGGAACCCACTGTTTCTATGTCTTTCGAACAATTCAGAATGATTTTTTTTATAGCTCTTCAGACATTTGAAGATAACTATGTCTCTACCCAGAGTACTTTCTTCTGTAATTTAAAAACATACAATATTCTTCTTTTCGCTCCCTTTTTTCCCTTCCATGCCTTATTATCTTGATTGGTTATTTTTCCTCCTTTTTATCTGTTTCTGATAAACCGCATGACTTGGATAGAAGATGCATGGTGATAGTGTGTTTTACGTGAATATGCAGGAATATAATTTCTGAGAGTAAAAGGAAATGCCCAGAATATACAGATAAAGGGTCCACTGTATCTATAACAGTGTACCTTGGTTTTTTATGAATTAATTGTAATCAGTTATTACAAAATAACTTAATTATTATAACGATTCTGTTTGATTGTCTTCTATTTGCTCTGTTTTCATATGTAGGTGCTTGATGTGTGTGTGTGTGTGTGTGTGTGTGTAGGATGGTTCGGACTGGTTCAGGCAAACTAGATATTTAATTTGTATCTGGTTCACCAAACCAGTATTTGAACTGACCAGCTGCCCCCACCCACACTTCCCCTCCCAGGAATCTCCACACAGCCCATTTTCAATGCAGGTAAGTGCAGGGTCCATACAGAGGCTCTGGGAGGGGAAAATGGGGCTTCTACTGGATGTCCAGAAATGGGCCTGTTTCCGGCTTTCAGTGGGCCTCCAGAGCCCAGGGGAGGCCATTTTCACCCTCCAAGAGGCATCAGGCAAGCTTCTGGACTCTTGGGAAAGCGAAAAACAGTCCTCTGGAAGTACTGGAAGTCTAGAAATGGGCCTGTTTCTGGCTTCTGGAGGGCCTCCAGGGCATTTTTAGTATTATGGATCAACTTTTAAAGCCTATAATTTTACTTGAAGATGTATACTATATTAATGACAATTCTTGATATTGATTTTTAGTTTAGAAGTGAATAGTTATATTTAGCCTATTTATGATCTTTTATTTTAAAACCATACTTTCCCTGACATTTCCAAATCTTTGACCATTCATTTATATTTGTAAAATTTCCTTTGTCTAAGAAGTACAGTAATTTTAACTTTTATTCTCATTACAAGAAGTTAGACTTAAAAGGAAAAAATCTAAACCTAAAAAATCACAGTGAAATTCACACAAAATTATTCATATTACTACAAATTGTATATTTTGATTGTAATAATAAAATAGTTAATTTACTTTAAACTAGTAAAATTTAACACCATCAACAATAAAGTGTTGAAAATATAGATGTTTAGAAAATAAAAAAATTAATGAGATAAATTAAGCGGTGTATCATGACATCTGCTTTTCTCTGCTTCCCTTTCTCATCTATCTGGACGTTGTATTTAAACAAAAATCAGGAAAAGCATGGATTTTCCCCACCTTTTATTATCACAAGTTTGTGTACATGGTTGTATGTGCTCATGTATGTGTAATAGAGGTTGGTACATTCATAGTGCATCTGTGTATGTAGGAGTCTAATCAGGGTAGCTGCATATGTATTGCATTTTAAGCATGTTTCTGCTTTCCCCTTGTATTGTGCCTAGATATTTTTATAAGACAATCTATTGGAAACACAAGGGATATTACATGTATTCCACTATGAATCATATGACCCAAAGTATAAAGGAAAATCTAGAATGGAACAGTTGGCAACATTTGAAGTTGCTGCTCAGCCTGGATTCAGGGAAATACTTTAAACATATTTTCCCCCTATTTTTCAGAACTGAATTATCTGGATTCATCTGCAATTTTTCTTTACACCAAATTACTGGTCTCATTCCACTTTGTTTTCTCAGAGATATATTGGTGACAGACAGATGGTCAGACAAGGCCTTGAGCCATTCTGTGCAAATATTTTGCAAAAAAAATTTGTGTTAGAAATGGAAGAAAATACCAGTGGTGTTTGACAAACTCTTTAAATATCCTAGAGAACCATATTCAAAAGAAACATTCAGTACATTTAAACTGTATTACAAATAACATCATAATTTAATTTTTACACATAGAAGTGACCAGAGACTGGAAAAAAATCACCTTTTAATAATATGAAAAATTGCTTATTTCACCAATTTATACATTAATATAGGTCAGAGGTGGTATTCAGCAGGTTCTGACCAGTTCTGGAGAACTGGTAGCGGAAATTTTGAGTAGTTCAGAGAACTGGCAAATACCACCTCTGACTGGAGATTTTATAGTATCCTTCCCCTGCCACGCCCACCAAGCCACACCCACAGAACCAGTAGTAAATTTTTTTGAATCCCACC
The DNA here is from genome assembly GCF_049901715.1 of Pseudonaja textilis. Classification (NCBI taxonomy): domain Eukaryota; kingdom Metazoa; phylum Chordata; class Lepidosauria; order Squamata; family Elapidae; genus Pseudonaja; species Pseudonaja textilis. The sequence continues at coordinate 46,724,735 of NC_141996.1, forward strand.
ACTGACATAGGTCTGCAAGTTTGCAAATGTGGCTTCCACTCAACAAATATTGCACAACCCTTTGTCTGAAATGGCATAAGGTTTCCTGCCTGAGAATGGGGTTGGACTAGAAAATCTCCAAGATCCCTTCCAACTCTGTTATTCTGTTAAATATGATTCTGGCTGGGGGGAGTTGTCATATGATTCATATTGCAGAAATAAAGAGCTGTTATACTTCCAATATAAGCCATGTCAAAAAAAAAAAAAAGCAATTCACCAGGAATGACTGAAAGTCTATTTTATTAATTCAAACAGAATCTTGAAAGTATTTTCCTCTTCTTCTTTTATATCCAAGAGGGCTACGTTTAAGATTTATCCCACCCTTATTCCAGCCCCCATCTCTTCCTCTTATGGGATTTACCCAAATTCCCCCATACAGGAAATTAACTGTTTTGACTTTATCTATTCCATTGTTTTCAAGGTACTTTGTTTAATGGACTTGGACTTGGTGCAGTCATTGGACTGGGTGTAGCTGCTCTTCTACTAATACTTGTGGTGACTGACGTCAGCTGCTTCTTTGTACGGCAGTGTGGATTGCTAATGTGCATCACTAGAAAGATCTGTGGGAAAAAGAGTGGGTCCAGTGGGAAGAGTAAAGAGCTGGAAGAAGGAAAGGCAGCATATTTGTGAGTATTGGTCACAACACTTTGAGAAAAAAGAATATACACTGGTAACTTGCAAATAACATACAAATTGTATGTGGTATCTCATGAGCTGTAAGGATTGTGCTTCAACAAATATTCTCTAACTTTTACTTAATGTTGTTTACTTTTTGCAGCTCTAATAAAATATTGTGCGATAGTTTGGGAAATCTTTCAGATTGACCTTAACAAAAATCATGCTTATATTTTTGTTCTGTTCACTCAAAACTACACAATTCTATCATTTTGGGCAGCAAAACTGAGCAAAACTCAGAGAAGATATGAATTGATATGCTCTATGCCCTTTTTTCACACACTTTTATCCAATGTTGTTCATTTGTAAATTTTTCCACATCAAATCTAGTCCTGAACTGTTCAGTTTTAAAGAGTTATCTTACCACAAGATGTTTCTACTTCAGTAATCCTTAGCAAATCTACCAATCAAAAATCATATGCCAGAGCTGATTTTACATCAATTTTTACTGCAGTCATTAAGTGAACCACGTGGTCTTGAATGAATCATAGTCATTCAGTGAATCTGACTTGTCCTATTGATTTTGTTAAAGCCAGCTAGGAAGATCACAGATCACAATTGTGTGGCTGGTTATTCATTTTATTTTACATCTTTTGCTTCAAAAAGTTGTCACTATTATGAAATCTGGAAAGTTCATCCATCCTGCTTGCCAGTCAATTGTTAGAAGAAGTAGATATGTTTTAAAAAGTTCCTATTATCTGTCCTATTTTATTAGAGGCTTACAAGAAAGCTTTTCATTCTCTTTTGCGATGAAGCTAACATCATGGTTATTCTTAAAGAAGACAAGGGATTTCATTATGTGTTCTAATTATAGATCTCAATGTTTGATAAATTTGGATGCTAAGAGAGTAATAGCTACTTCTTCCGTGGATATAGGATTATTTTTTTTAATTATAATGCACTTAGAAAGAAAGATATGTTTCTGATAAGTGAATGTTCTTGCTTTAACTTAAAAGAACAAGATGCTAACAAAGACTTTGCTATGGCTTCTTGAACTGGAAATTTTGTGTTTCTCCAATTTTTAAAGTCTTGATTTGATATGATTTATTAAAGGAAAGGGGATCTGTGGAAAAAATTTAACTTTCTTTAAATTTATCGACAGACTACTCAACATTTGTTTTCTTGATTATTTGAATAAAATGCTTTTGCCACTTTTGAAATTTATAGTTAGAAGAATTATCTATGATTCCTAAGTCACTTATTTTCTTGATAAGAAGTTCAAGATGAATTCCGGGCTTCTTATACAGTTCCTAATAGAAATTGGTTCCTTCTGATCTTAAAATACAATATAATAGAAGAGCAAAAAATAAAATTTGTATATATTGGGTGCCTCAGAATGTTTAATGAGGCCTAATTCAGAAGTGGTATTCAGCAGGTTCTGACCAGTTCTGGAGAACTGGTAGTGGAAATTTTGAGTAGTTTGGAGAACCGGCAAATACCACCTCGGACTGGCCCCGCCCCCATCTATTCTCTGCCTCCCAAGTCCAAGCTGATCGGCTGGGTCTTCTTTTGTTGTCCAGCACAGGAGAACAGAGCTGGAAAGCAGATTAGTGGAGTGGGGAGGGAATGGAGATTTTACAGTATCCTTCCCTTGCCACCCCCACCAAGCCAAGCCACCCCCATCAAGCCACACACACAGAACCAGTAGTAAAAAAAATTGAATCCCATCACTGACATAATTAAAACAGTTTTACTATTGGAGAAATTCATAAATTAGAATATTGAAACATATAGCTTGGCTTCATCATATTCTTATCATAGTTTATATCAGGAAGGTTGTTAACATAATTCTGGCTCAAATACTGTATGTTGAAGTTCTTTGTGCATAAGTGTATATTCTTGTTTATATCCTGAATATTTGAAATATATCAAGAACTGTGGATTTTGAGACATAAAATTTGGTTAAAAGAACTATATTAAAACACTGGAAGGAAAAATCTACAAGGGTATGAAGCATATATTGTTGGCTTGTGTTATTGTCAACATTTAAATTAGTTTTCCCTACTCCCACAAGGAAAATAGAAAGCTTTCAAACAATATAGAAGTTTTTTCCCAAGATGTTGTATTAAGGTCTCTTTTCCATTTTTTCTCTTTTATTATTACTGACTTATGATAATCAAAATTTTAAATAATATTACTTAATAGCATTGTTATCTATTTTTAAAATTATATTAGCATAATGAAATTATTCTATTAAAAGGTTGATTTATTTGAGGAGGAGCCATAGGTCAATGGCATAGCAGTTATTCATTATAGAAGGATAGAATTATCTTATGTTATATTATGATGCTATGTTATGTTATGATATTAATATTTACTAAATTTATATTGCCCATTTCACTGTTGAATGACTCTAGGAGGCATATACACATATGTTATTTCTACTTAGAACAGGGAAATCATCTTTTCTGAAACTGATTGTTATGCTGAACAATCTGTATTTTTAAAATAAATATAATGTAAAGTATATTAATATTCATCTTAATATTTATTTCAACCTGTGTGCTTGAAACAGGCTTTGGATAAGGTATAAACAATGCTTGGAATAGTAGTAAATGTTTTATCAAGTAATTACTGAATTGGTAATTTATAAACTGAGCATCACTCAGCTGGATTGATGTAATGTGTTCTATAGGGCAGTTTTTGGAGATATCCTAAGGTATAACTGATCTAGCAGAACAATTTCATGACTGCAAGCTACACCAATACTTCACCTAAAGTCATTGTACTGTTTAGCAATAGGCTTTTGGCCAATTCAGATATTGGCAATGACCTAGCTAGCATATAAAGCATACAATCATATAAGGAGGGATCTCAAGAAATATCTCTTTTCCAGAATTGAATCCAGTGAGAACATCTCAAGAAAGTCTTTACTCTATCAGAAATGAACGAACATGATATAATAGATTTTTCTTTTGATGTCCTATACACTTTAGAGCTTTTTTCCTCCCAGAACTCTGTAAAGCTGTTTCTTCATGAAACTATCTTTCATGATAGTTAAGATCAGCTTTATTTAATAGTGTTTGATTGGGTGACTGAATATGTGTCATCAAATCAGTGTTGACTCTTAGTGACAACTCTGATTATTTGTCCATAATCTGATCCTTAGGTGGTCCAACAACATATCCATCACCAGTATAACTGTGTTTATCTACTTTGGCTGTTGATTGTACTCTTCTTTTTCCTTCATCCTAACTTAGCATTAGAGCTTTCTCCAGGGAGCTTTGTCATCATACAATGTGCCTGATAATTGAGCTTGGTCATTTCTACTTCGAGTAAGAATTCTGGGTTGATGATGATTGACAATATAATGATAAACGATAGGTCTCTTTAATACAACTATGTTTTATTGAAATTTATCTCATGGAAAGGTTGATTTATTCTTTCAAATAATAAATATAAATAAATAATAGGTAATATAGATATTTGATTTATTTTTATTGATGCTACTATAATTTTAATTTTTATTAACTCATCCAATATGTTTTCAGTTGGACACAGTATAAAAGTGATGCAAAGGCAAAAATACATACATGTTTTAATGTAATTTTGAAAAGATTGTTTGGAGTTTTTTCTTCTGTTAGGCTACTACTTAAGCCTGAAAAAGTATTGCTTTAGTGTGCAAACTGATTAAAACAGCCATGACTTTAATAGGACTGATGAAAGTAATTAATTTTTTTTTCTCCAGATTTGTGAAAAAAAATGTTTAAAAAAGGACATAGCTTTTCATGTCAAAAATGCATTGCATTTACTATGCATATTCTAAAATATCCTTTATGGAAATTTTAGTGTCATAAACAAGTTGTCTGTTTAATAATATTTTGATACTTCAACAAGTATTCTTGTGGCATTTTGAGAATTGATAAATATATCTAAGCATAAACTTTCATGGAATAGGGTAATAAACATCACCATTTTTAAATTAAAACATTAGTTCATTAAGTATTTTTACCTTTATTTTTACTTAGGAAAGATGGATCAAAAGAACCAATAGTTGAAATGAGAACAGAGGATGAAAGAATTACCAATCATGAAGATGGAAGTCCAGTAAATGAGCCCAATGAAACAACACCATTAACAGAACCAGAGTATGCAGTTTGATATATTTTTTAGTAATTTCACAATTAGGGTTATTATTAATTAGGGTTACAATGAGGTTTCAGTGTGGCTTGGTATTTAAGTTAAAAAAAAGTTTTAGTTCTACAGGTTTCATCTAATATATAACTAATTCTCAAAGGCCCTGTACCTATTAAATTAACTAGCGGTAATTGATAGGGTGACAAAAAACAAATTAAGGTATTTCATTTTAATCTATTACTAAGTGTGAAATCAATTTAAAATCCATGTTGTAAACTTTAAATATAATCTATAAATATCTGTGGCTGGTTTAATATATTAGAAAACAGTTATTTTAAGTCATATAAAACTGAATTCTATCATATTTGAATACTATAATCTAGAACTTTTTAAATATACATTTTTATTATTATGTAAACTAAAAAAATGCATGTATGTAAATAGAGTTGAATATGCACTTTCTAAATAAAGTACATCTATTTATGCAAAACCATTCACACAATTAGCCATTGTTAATAGTTATTAAAGTGTAAGTAATAGGCGTGGAATACACCTTCAAGTCTGGATGTAGAGGGAGAACAAAAATGGTATTAATACTGAATTGAATAATTGGATTTGTTTATTTAATCTTTGTATCTTTGTTTTATCATAGTAAAGCTTGGATTCAAGTATGTTTATTTGAATATACATAATTATATAATGAATATATTGGGAAAAGAGAGGATGAGATTCTGCCTAGAAAACAATCAGACAAGTGTTCCCTGAATTATTTGTTCAATCAGATTCTTATTCAGTTGCCAGGCATGAATACTAGGAAGATTAGCAAATATTAGTACCTTGGGTTTTGCATTATTAAAGTAGTGCTTCTATGCTAAATTATACTGTTAAAGTGCATAAAGGTTTTTTAAGTCATTTTAAAAAGTCTAAGATGACAACAGAGCATTATTTGCATATAGGAGAATGTTAAAGTATCCATCCTTCAATTCTGGGAGAATGATAAACTAGATTATTTATCTTAGCCACCAGAGAATTGGTTTATACTCTTGGCTAACTCTTCTGCCAACAATAATTTGCTTCATGTAATATTTCCTCACAGTGCACCTAACTTTTACACTAGAGTTCTTACTGAGTTTAAGAAAAACAGCTGACCAATTATGCTAGAGTTCTTAGGTTTATACTAAAATATTTGTCAAAAACAAGGTCACAACTTAATCTGAAGTTAATAAAAGATGAATATGTTGCAGATCCTGGCCTAAAAGTATATTTTTCAGCTAGATATTAGAAAATAAAGAGCTTCATATAATGTCAAATATCCAGCTCTAAACCCTGTTTGTTCTTCATCCAAAATATATTTTATTTTGTCCACTATAAAAGTATGTTGTACGATAACTAGTATAAAATTTAGTTATTATACGGAGGAATCAAATGGATTAATCATTAGCAGGAAACGTTGATTGGTTATATTATAGGATAAAACTATCACAGCTAAAGCATGCAATATAACTTTGAGATAGTTCTTGATGCTCCAATTTTATATTAAAAACAACTCTAGATAGATGGAAGTTATAAAACAATAGATATAAATTTGGATTGGGAATATACAGTATCTGAGAAGTGGAGCAATGTAATTAATACAAAATATGTTGCCAAATGAAATATGAATTCTGTATCAAAACTGTTTTCCAACTGTAATACCTTTTGTTTTGTTTTTTATTTACCTTAGGAAATTACCATTAAAGGAAGAAAATGGAAAAGAAGTTTTAAGTTCAGATACTATAGAGATCAAAGTATCCAATGATATCATCCAGTCAAAAGAAGATGATAGCAAAGCATAAAACAACAACAGCTATCTAGAGCGACAAAAAGGCATGTGGATTCTAATAAATCTGTGACCAAAACTTTACATTTGACCTTCATTTTTTGGCAATTTAAGAATAATTAATGGAAGTAGTTTGGTCTACTTCTGTTGACTGTCTATTTTCATTTTAATTCAATAGTTTTAGTCTGTAGTCCTGGGCGCCATCAATACCATGGTCTCAGTTCAGCAAGTCAACCAATATAAATACTGTAATTTATTTTTTGCTGAAGAAATTGAAATTATTTATCAACTATTATGATACCCTCTTAGCCACAGACTACGCATAAGATAGCTGTACTACTTTTAATGGAATTAAACTCATGAGAGAAAGTGCCATAGAAATTTATATTTGTTTGCAATTTTAAAGATTTTGTTGCCTTTATATAAATATATATAAATGTCAGATATAAACTAGGTTTATGTGGCTGGATGATTGCAGCTGACCCTTTACATAAGAGTAGATTGAATGTTTTCAGGGTATTATCCTTGTACTTCAAATCAATTCTTAAAGAGAATGAACCATTCAAAGGTTTGATGTACAGATTTTAACCAAGTTGTGAACTATTTTGATGAAAATATTGAACATATCCTAACTTCAAAATCCACAGAAATTTCAGTGCTTTGGATATTTTGTATTTATGTTTGAAAAATTGTGTGTAAGCTAAAAATGTTAAAACTTATTTTGTGTAAAAAAAAAAAAGCCAAGAATCCTGACTATGACCATAGCACTCAGCTTCAAAGAACTCTTATAACAATAAATGCAAGCTCCAACTGAGTTATCTCAGTTGTGGTTATAAAACATAATATTGTGCAGACTTTCTTTTCATTCATTTAGTGAAAAAAGCATCACTTTTATTAAAACCTATAAATACTGCCAAAGCATATTTTCAGAAAGCTACTTGGCTCTTTTTCATACTTCCACTACATATAAACTCAATCTAAAAGTTGTGTAGCATGCAATAGGAAATACCTATTGGGTGGGCAGGGCTTTGGCAATATTCATTCTATAAGATGCACAGACATTTCCACCCACTTTTTTGTGGGGGTAAAAGTGTGTCTTATAGTGCGAAAAATACAGTAATACACAAGAAAGAAAGGATTAAATATTTCTTATATCTGTATAACAAGTTACTTACTTTCATTCCAGACCTAAGTAGGCAATATAAGTAATGAGAGATCTTACATTTTTGCTTATTTTAGTTTGTGATAATAACAATAAATACTTCAAACTGGAATAGCTACCAGGAACATCTATATTTCATTATTTGGGGAAAAATACTCTTCCTATTTCACAGATACCAAATATATTTAGTTATTCACTCTTTGACTTAACAGTAGTATTACCTCAGCCAAAAAAAAAGCACTTCTGAAAAAAATTGAGGATGCAGAAATTGAGATCAAGTCACAAGCAGAAACACATTGGAAAGGTACCCTGGATTTTCAAACTCTTATACTTAGATTCTTGATCAGAAGAGCTAAGTGGAATATATATCTATCTCATTTTTTTTCAATGTATCTGATATTTATTAAACTATCACAATATTTTTCTACTTGGATACTTATTGCAAGTTTATTATGGGAATATATGTGTGGTACTCTCTATCAGCTCTTGTTCCAATATGATCTATCTGTCTGGCATGAAACTAAAAATGTCCAGTTTGTTACACTGAAACAATACATGCAATACAGACCAGAATCCAGATGATTGGTTCACTGATAATTAAATATAGACATATTTTTATAACTTTCTGGGAGAATAAACATAATTTATTATTCATCATTTAAAATGCAATTAAATAAACTAAGTAATTAAAATAAAATTATTTTTAAGTCCCAGTTTCATGAATTCATGAAATTCCTTGACATACATACAGGATACAACTAGAATAACAGTAATTTTTGAATTTGGTATCATGTCATTAGGGAAGCTCATTTGTTGCAAAGGGACACTAATTGGATATCAAACTAGACTAAACAAAAAATTCAATAATGTAATTGTAAAATATATAACCAGGAATAATATTACAATAGTATTGTAAGAAAATAAACATTTTCAGACCTGAGACTTGCTATTTTGCTTTTATTTTCAAAGTGGAAAATTACCTTCAGACTTTTTATAAAAAATGTTACACTTTTACTAAATGATTTAGAAATGCATTCATAAGAAATATCAGTAAGTAGATGTCCCTAATGTGAATGTAATTACAAGTAATTGTAACCGTTGTTAAAATATAATAAGCTTAGGTCCAGAAACTCATTTTAGTGAATTGAGCAAATATAAAAAGTATCAGTAGTACAAAGAAAATATTCTGAATGGAGTCAGTCATTCAGTCAACCAATCATTTCATAGCCACTCATCTCTCTTTTATGTGACTGTGGTACTTACAATAAAATAAGCATAATAGATACAATACAGAAACTAAGCTACACAATACAGAAAATAAAAATTAAACATACGGCAGCCAAACATTATCCATACAATCATCCATAAAGCCAGGATATAAGTTCCATCCCACATTCAGGACCCTAGGCTTTGGCACAAAATCATGTTTTCAAGGTCTTATGAAAGGCCAAAAGGCCCAGGACCAATCTACATATGAAAAGGATGAAGTTCCAAAGAGCAAATGCCATGGCAGAAAAGGGTCTCCTTCTCACCACGCAATAATTGCTAGCTAACATTACCTGGAACTCTCCTGCTGCATAGTTCCTTCTGCCAGTTTGGATAAGATGAGATAAAGACAATTGAGGAGAGACACCCCAATAAGAATATTGATATCAATGATTACTTCGAAATGTTTTTCAGAGTTTTTGACATGATTCGTCATAATTTTCTTTAAACACATTTCAATTATGTGAGAATTTGCCTTCTTTAGATTGTTTTCTTTTGTTACTACAAACTCTGGGGTTCTAATAAACCAAATATTTTTTATTTCTACATAATATTTTAATGATTTATGCAATGGATTAATAAAGATAATAAGTTCAGTACCAAAGTATATTATGCTTTAAAATGTAGGAATACAAGGCAAACTTAGTTCTGAACTTAAGTGTATATATTTAAGCAAGATTTAAACACCTTTGCAACACTCTCTGATGAATAAAATCATGTAAATCAGATTCTTACATAATTTGTAAAACTGAAATGTATTTGTATAACATATAGCTTAATTCTCAATAAATATTTGCTTAGATTTTTTAAAATATGTTAACTACAAATAAATGCACTAATATATCAAGTTTTGTTTCAATGAATAACAAATCACAGATTTCCTTTTCTTTTCATAGGCAGAAAAATATTCAGCTACATTAATTATTAACATTAACAATGTTAACAAGTTTTAAAATATAAAATAACAATTTTGTTTGCTTTTGTTTTAGTATGTATTACTATGTATATTTATGTAGATAATTTTATGTTTCAGTGGTGAGAGTATGTACTAACAAATAAGACTGTTTTTAAAGAAGATTTTAAAGAATAAAGACAACTAATCAGTATCTTCCATAAAATGAGCAAGAAAAATAGAAGTCTCATTCCTGTATAAACTTTTAAAGAATTTTATTTATCTGGCCAAATCATTGTGCCTAAAGTTTAGAATAATTCTACAAATAAGCACTATTCAATATAGTTATTGATTTCTAATTAATGTGTATTTTTTAAAAAATAAATATAGCCTCCAGCATATTTTGTCCACTTTAAGCTACTGATAATGTTGAATTCATTGCTTTTGCTTTAGTTATCACAAGAAAGTTATATAAGCTCTTACCACACATGCAATTTAATTGCCAAACACGGAAATGCCATGAGTCTGATAAATGCTGTTTATTAACTATTACAATTACAATCTCTTTATGAAGAAAATAAACTTATAAAATGATTTTACTTCACTAGTTTCCTGCAAATATTTATAATATGGAAACATATGTTTTTTCATAATTAAGGCACTGAGATCACATGAAAAATATAGTTGCTTTTCATTAAATATAATTATGATATACCCTAGATGAGTTAGTTCTTAATGTATTTTTTTTAAAAAAGTAAAACAAAAGAAAGAAACTATGGTTTGGATTAGCTATCATATTACATCACAACTTATTTAAAGGTATAAGAAAGATAATATTTTTTGTCTCCTTATTTATTTATTTATTTATTTATGCTGATGACTGGTAATAAAACATGCAAACACATATATTATCTACCCTAAATTATTTTCAGGTAATTAAAACTGTTGGGGGAAATCTAACATTAGAAAATTAGTTATTCATGTGAAGCAGCCATGAGCTACAGTATTTGTAATTTATATATTTATTTTATTTATTTAAATTTGTTAGAACTGCCAAATTCAGATGCACAAAACCAAAATAACCTCATAAAAACATAATTATTTTGATTTCCTATGAATAAATAATTAATGCACATCTATGTTCCAAGAATCTGAACAAATATTTACCAGTGCAACAAGAGAAGATCTCCATAGCAGTTTTCAAATTAATTTTAGCATGTTAGTTATCTTCCCTTGAAAAATGATTTTGTGAACCCTATTTAAAGTTCTGATTTGAATAATTGTGTTTCTTAGCTTCTGGAGTAAAATAAAATGAACTTGTCCATTTTTCCTCAGTCTCGGTAATGTTAACATTCATGGTTTTCCCAGTCAACATGAGCCAGTTTGAAGTAAAGTTTAGTATGTCCCAATTGTATTCAAGCTGATATTAGAATTCAATTTTATCCAAAATCTTTTGTCTAAGAATAACCAAAATCTATTCTTGTTCTAGTTCCAGCAGCCTCTCAGGCAAAACTAAATTTCTTAATTCTGTCTCTGTTTTGCTCTAATTAATTATGCATTTCTGCATGCAACATTACAAACCAACCAATAAATGTTGAATATTGTTAGCTTCTTTTATCTTGTATTTTTCTAAAGTCTGGCTGTCATAGAATATAGCCCATACCCCACCAAAAGAGGGGGTTCAAGGGCAAGATGAGCTCAAAATTTTCTGACCCTTTCTGTGCATTATTGATTTCTGGCGGTTTATAATATATGCAAAATGTTTGCAACCATCAGACTCCTTACATGAATAATGATTTGGCATTTACAATGAATACATTTTTCTTTTTCCTCTCCAGTAAAATAATAAGAAATTCTGAAAAATACTGGGAATACTTCTGAAAAATACTTCTGAAAAAAGAAAGGAAAAGTTATTCCAATTTTTATTCTAGTCTCTGTAACCATTGAAGCCTTTTGAAACATTGATCTTTTATAGGCCAATCAATATTCTGAAGATCAAAAAAACCCCTGGATTTATTTTTAAATCATCATATTATCATATTATTGTATAAAATTTAAATATATTTTTATTATCTAGCACCTTTTTTGCAATTGCAGCAAGCTTTCTCAAATATTCAAAAAGAACAGCACTTGGAATTTGAAATTATAATGTAAAATTCTCTTCAAATCGTTTTAGCAGCTTTAATATCATTCCCCCACATCCTTTAAAATTTGATTATACCCACATCCTTTAAAATTTGATCATAATTACTATTGTTCTTCATGTTTTGGAGGAAATTGGGAAAATATCAATTCTATATCTATTTTCTCAGAAATCAATAAAATGGGACATTATAGGAAAATAAGGTATTTGTTACGGTTCTCAAATCATTAAAAAGTAAATTAGACCTTTTGATGAATGGTATTTAAAATTCTGAAAATAGTTTTAATTGTTAAATTAGCATAGCATCCTCAAATAATTTTTAATTAAGGATTGGTTTCTCCACATTAAGTTTTCAAATTTTTAGTTACAGTAAAGAATTAATTTATAATAGATTGCTTCCCTCTATGCAAATATTCTATTGGACAGAAATATTGAATATGGGTCATAGTCAGGCTTTCATAACTTTATTGGTGAGAGATTTCTAGGTCATGCCATGTGAGATAAAAAATGTGCTGAAGTTTTGCTTGTCATGCTGCTACTTTTTTTCAGAACAGTTCTGAAATGGTGCCTGGCAATAAATATTACATCGTCCTATATTGTCAGCCCATGGAATAGAATTTCAAATTAGTTGCTAACTGGTACATTATTTTGTACCCATTTTCCACATTTAACTCATTTGGAGGTTTATAAATATTGATTGCATCTCTAGTAGTGCTTGAGAAATCAATGACAAGATTCTGATATTCTTTAGTTCTATTTTCAGATTTAGCTGATTCTCAGATTGCAATTAATGTTCTGCCAAATTGTGGTATGTTTTGAGATTGAGTCTCCTCAAATAGTGCTGTCAAAAGATATTCTGCTAACATATCAAGAGATGAAAATGACTGAGTATTATTATCGGCCAACAGCACATACCTGAGCTTTGTGTTCAGTTGCATTTTTTTTCTCACCTTCCTTCACCATCAACATCTTTCAAGGCATCACTTCTGATCCTTCATGCTTGAGGGCTCTTCAGTAAACCATTGAGCCTCCCAGATCTGTAATGTGAGAAAGGATCTTTGGTGGGCAATCACGTATGCCGCCATCAGTACATAGATTACCATTGGTACTCAGACTCCATGTGGTAAGCTACTGATTTAAGGCAAGCAGACCTTTGTGTTATTATGAAAAGTGTGATATAATGAGTTTGTCATTGAATGCATAAAATATATTTTTCTTTTGTAAGACATAAACAGCTCTTTTGGTTTCATTTATCTAGCCATAAAATCCAACCTGGCATAAGATTAAACACAGAAGTGCCATAATTAGATAATAATATTCAAGAAGGAATGTTGCTCATCAGAATAATATGCCTGCTTGCCAAACAAAATAGAACTCAGTGATTTCAGATATATGGAACCTAATTCACATTGTAAAAGTCTGTAGCTATATTAGGATGTAAGTCAAAGTTAGTTTGCAACATGATGAGGTTGTTTGAAACTCATGTGAATTGGAATTACTTTTAATGAGGAAATTCTATTTTTATCAACCACCAAGCATCACCATTATTGTGATATATAGTGATATACGTGCGAATTAAAAATGGTAATTGCATATTTATGTATTTCTGGAAAGGTCTTATTTATAATTATTTTTACACTGCCTACTAGTATAGATTTAACTTCTAGTCCACGCTGGCATTTTTACTTTCCCTATTTTCTTTATTTTCCATTTTTCTAAATCTATAGGGTAGTGATAGCTAACCTTTTTGGGCTCCTGTGCCAAAAATTGCTTGCACTCACACGCTCATATGCCAACACTCAGAAGGTAAGGCACGCAGCACCCCATGGTCCCTGTGCATGCGTGTGCGATCCTCCCTTACTTGCACTGTGCCTCCCAGCTGATTTTCAGCCCATTTGAGGCCTTTTCAGCCTTCCAGAAGCTTGAGAAATACAGGAAGTGAGGCTGCAGAAGCTTCCCTTGAGCTTCTGGGAGGCTGAAAATTAGAATGTGCAGTGAGGTAAGTTTGCCTGGGGCTCATGTGCTGGCACAAATGGCTCTGTGTGCCACCTGTGGCATGTGTGCCATAGGTTCGCCATCACAGCTATAGGAGATACACTTATACATTTATATATTTTATTTATATAGAATATAATAATGATTCTTTGATTCTGGGAAAGCTTTTCCTTCTAGAAGATTTCAATCTGTAACTGATATAGATCCTGATTTTCTCAGAAAATTCTTTAAAATGTTAGCATGGTCACATAGGACAGAAAGATGAAAAAGAAGTGCATCTGTTTTAAGACAACTTTTGATGGCTAGATGTCAATTAATAATTCACCTGATAATTTTTATGCCTGTAGCAAATTGCTCTAGCAATCTTAGATTGCAGTTTATTCATTTTTCTAGTAATGAATTTAAAAAGACCTAGCATTTCTAACATTGTTCATAAATTGCTACATGATGTTTGGTTCATAAGGATTGGATTCAGAACAACTGGAAAAGCATCTGTTACTTCATAAATTAAAATCAAGAATTCTGGAATATCCACTAATTACCTATCTCAAAGTAAAATCCCATTGATTTATGGACTAACAGTCATGGCTCATATGAGCTACTGATTATTTTTAATTGTGCATAACCCAGAAACAACAAAAGCACGTCATTTTTAAAATGTTGACTTTACTTTAGAATTCTAAGACTTGCTGACAAAATTCACAACAAAATAAAATAGCAATTAAAATATCCACTCCTCTCCTTACATAAATCAAATTACAGCACTGTGAACTAGATAAAAAATTTAAATGAATTAAAAACATAAATAAAAAATAATAACATCAGATTAAAAAGCATTTTAATTTATACATGTGACTTCTATCAGTATTTTTAATTCCAAAAATGTGGTCATACAATATATGTCAAAATAGAAAATGTTTGCTTATTGATTTGTTTTAATGTATACTAAATTAATTTACTCTTTCCAAATCAGTAGAAAATATAACCATATGCTTAAAAATTATTTAACTCTTAGGCTGACTCCAACTTTTTTTTCTAGGTGCTCAGGCAACCTTTATAGCCTTTCCTCCTTCATTTTTTCTCTGTAACAACATATTTGTGAGGTAGGCTGTCTTGAGAGGAAAAGAGAATATTTTATAATCAAGCAGTATTTTTTCATGTCTACTGATGGACTTGAACTTGGATCTTTCTAGTCCTGGTCCAAATTTTTAACCAGAACACCATACTGCTATTCTTGTAGTGAAATTATTATATTAAAAAGTCATTTCCAAGGATGTATTTAAAAATGGTAGAAGAGGACACAAAACAGTTAGTAGAGAAAATTGCTTTAAACTGTATTTATCAGAAAAAATTCAATCAAATTAAAGAACAATTTCAAGAGTATAATCTTTTTCATGTAAAGTTTATTAAAAAAGATTGGTGTAAAAATCCATACCCTGGATTTAATTTACACCTATCCTTGTAGATTAGCTTTATGACAATATTAGTCATAACTAATTTTTCAAGTGTTGAGAATTTGAAAAAAATGGATACATAAATAATAAAGTTGAATGTTGAAATATGAATATCTAACAAAACTGAAGACTCATAAAAGAACATACTGGTAATACATAACAAGACCATAAATGTAAAAAAGAAAACTTCTATCTGGTTGCTAAGCAACATACATGCAAATTAGATTATATTCTGCATATGCAGTACTCTGCTTTCTCTAGGAGTATATATCTCTATGGCAGGTAGGGGGAAAATATCACAATTACCTAGAGATTACTAAGCTACAATTTTCAACAATTATAGATCTAGTTGTTGGAAATTAAGAGATATTGGAAATATGTTAGAAGTCAGCAACTTCTGAAGAACCAAATTTGTTCTTTTTTCCCTTCATAAGATTCCCTGTCATCATTATTCTAGTACTATAATTAATACCAGTGTTCAGAAATAGCCCAGAAGCCACTTCAATTGTTTTAAAATTGGTAATATAACCGATTATTATTCATTAAGGTCCATTTTCTCCACAGCAAAAAAAGGCCTATGACTAAAGGTTTTTGGAATGCTTAAATGACCTATGAAAATATTAAAATGGAATGCTTGAATATATTTATGCATTTGTTTGTTTTAGACTTTCAACAGAATTGTATTTTCCGAGGAACTTAAATTAAAAATATGAATAAGAATGATTTTGACCTTAATGGTCAAAAGCATAAATTCATAAATGGATTAGGAACCTATGAAATTGTTTTAGCATAAGAGAGATGTGAGTCTTATTGAGTTTAGCAGTTGTTTATTAAAATAGAAGTGTCAAAGTAAATAATAATTTAAACATTTTCAAAAAAGGATTCATACTGTGATGCAACTAGCTTTAAAGTGTAAATAATATTGGATTTCATCCTCTATTAAGAAGTCATTTTTTTCTTAATGTCCTTGTCTTCTTTGCTTTTTATGCAATCAGATATTATTTCCAAATTATAACTACACAAGAATAGTAGAATCACCTACCCCTTGCTGCTTTTAGAAACATCCAATAATCATAGCATATGTCTGTGATTTGAATCTTTTTTATGTCTTTCCAAGAAGAATTATGTAGTTCTGTCCCCAAGTTGAATCACAGCAGGAACATTGTGTTGACATAGCCAAGGATCTCAGAATCCAAGTATATACCCAACAGCTTAATTTCTTCATTGTGCATAATGATCATCTGCTGATATTTTCTCTCATCTGAATCAGGGCATTTCGCATGACATATTTATTTATATTTGAATGCACATTTATTTTAGCTTTTATCTTGGCACAGGGCACCTTGGCATTCTGTACATATCTGATAATTGAGATATGCTTGAATGTTAGCGATGTTTTAGTTTCACTCTTCTTCACTGTAGCTACCAGTAGCTGTTCTGTTGACTTCTTATTTGGCTCTGACTTTTACTTTCTGTGGAATTTTCTGATTTTCTTTCTAGCCATTAGAAATACAATATGAACAGTTTTAGTATTTTTTTCCTATTTAGTAGACAATATAAGACTGATTTTTGGAGTGCTAGCAGGAGATGAATAATTATTTGTTAGAATGTGTCAGAATCTGTTTGGGTACCGGGAATCAGGTAAATGTATAAGCAGAAGCATCCCAGTTCCCTGGATTGTCCCTGATGCATGTGATTCTACTCCAGGGACTACCATGTACAGGATTGAGGATGATGCATTTCTGGCAATGGTACTACATTATATCTATGTGTAGAAATGTATAGAGAAATATGACGGGCCATTTTGGGAGAACGAGGCCATGGTGTCTTATACTGATCCATTGTATAACCTTTATTTCCTGATCATCACAGGAAACCCTGCAAATGCCTGGAATTTTAGTTTACTGTTTCTCATTCCTATAATAAGGCCATTTCCACCTCTGATTTGTTAACAGATGAAAAAGATCACCTGGGATGTATCACTGAGACATGGTTGGCTCCAGAGAGGGTATTTTCTTGTCAATATATGCTCACTTTACTGTGATGTGGTGTGAAAGTTGACTATGGTAATCCAGAGGTATTTCTACACAGATTCTTGATTGACAAAACTGAAAGAATTGATGAAAATGGCATAATTGACTTCTTTGATTAAGAAAAAGAGTGATTATTTTTATTTCTACTTGAAAAATATGTTTCAATTTTTTATGAGAAATTGAAACCTTTGAGTAAGAGTTTGATGTATTTTTTACTTATACCATTTCCAAAGAAAGTGGGAGAGCATTCTTTTTCTATTTTTATTACTTTTTTCTTTATTTTTGCATGTCAATCTTCCTTCTTTTTATTTTTTCTCTTTCATCAACCTTATTTCCTTGTCTGTTTATCTTTTTATTAATACTATCTTCTTAAATATGTTTGAAAACAATGAAGTTATTTAAAAAAACATTGCTCAACCTGACCATGCTAGACAACTTCCATTCAGTCTTCAATGTGTCCATTTTAGGGAAGTTTATTAAGAAATGTAATGACATTGCATAGCAATTACAAACAACTTTCTGAACAACTTTCAGTTAGATTCCAGACCTGAACATTGGGATCAAAACAGCACTGATTGCACTAAAATATTAAATAACTTCAAAAAGAAGTGGGATGATGGTGGATCTTCATTCTCCTTGATCTCTCAGGAACTTTCAATAGTATAACTCATAGCATTCTTCTAAACTAGTTTGGTGATTGAAAAATGTACCTATTTTCAAACAAACCTTGTTCAGCACAATATTATTTGGCTTTAAGTATATATATATATATATATATATATATATATATATATATATATATATATATATATATATATATATATATATATATATGTTTTCTGAGGTTCTCATGGGTATTTGTATGTGGATCTTTGGTTGTTCGGGTTTTCTCCCGCGTAAGATTTGAAGTATCTAGGCAACGTTTCGATGAAGTCTCATTCATCATCTTCAGGCTTCTGTCTTCGGCTCTGTGCTTCTCAGAGTAATGTGAGATTGCAGCTGCTTCCTCCTTTTAACTGCCAGTGGGGGTGGGACTTGATTGGGTGGAGGCTTGGCTGTGTTCTGATTGGGTGGGGGTGTGTTCTCATTGGTAGGGGGTTTGGCTGTGTTCTGATTGGTTGGGGGGTTAGCCGTGTTCTGATTGGTTGGAGGCGTGTTCTGTTCAGGTGGGGGCTTGGTTGTGCTCAGGTTAGTCTTAGTTGCTGGGGGATTTGAGCTGGTGAGTTGTAATCTTGCTGTTTGGCTTCGAGTTCGTGGTCATGCTGCATCTTCATAGTGGGTGTCGGTTTGCTTCATGTATGGCTCGGAGGGGTTTGAAGTGGGTAGTGATGCAGCTGCAGTGCAGCTTCTGGTCCATGGTCGTGTCTCATCTTCTGAGTGGGTGTGAGTCTGTTTTCTACATGGAAGTGTGGTGGTGGCATCTTGTGTGGCTCTCATGGGTGTGGGTCTGGTGTCCTTCTTTATGTTAGGTACTCGTCTGTTCATGAGGGCGGGTTTCCAAATGGCTGGAAGGCGGGAGGTATCATCTCGTTTGTTCATGCTGTGTGGGCGTTTTTCTATCTCTATGGCTTCTCTGATTATTCTGCTGTTGAAGTGTTCGGTTTTGGCGATAGTTCTGGTATTTTTAAAATCAATTTCATGTCCTGTGGCTTTGAGGTGTTGGACCAGGGAAGAGGTCGTTTCTTCTTTTTTGATTGAGTTCTTATGTTCTTCAATGCGTGCACTTATTCTTCTGTTAGTTTGTCCAATGTATGTGGTAGGGCAGAAGGAACCCCACTCAGACCAATAGTCAGCTCCATAGGCTCACCTCTACAAAACCTGGCCAAATTTCTTGCCAAACAACTACAACCCTATGCAGAATCCATCAACTCACACGTAAGAAACTCATTCCAGTTCATCGAGATCATAAAGAAACAAAACTTACAACCTAACGACCTACTAGTAAGCTTCGATGTCATATCCCTCTTCACCCAAGTGCCAATAAAAGAAGCCTTGACAGCCATCCAAAACAAATACAACCCCCCCAAGCACATCCTAGATCTGACCAACCACTGCCTATCCAATACATACTTCACCTACAATGGACAAAAATACAAACAAATAGAAGGAGCACCCATGGGATCACCCCTCTCACCTGTCATCGCAAACCTCTACATGGAACACTTTGAAACACAAGCTCTAGAAAAATACGACCACAAACCCAAACTCTGGCTCAGATACGTAGATGACACCTTCTTAATCTGGCCACACGGGAAAGAAAAACTGAACAACTTCCTCACACACCTCAACAGCCTACACCCCAAAATACAATTCACCATGGAAACAGAAGCCAACAATCAACTTCCTTTCCTAGATGTCTTGGTATACAAAAGATCCAATGGCTCCCTAGGACACACCATCTACCAGAAGAAAACACATACTAACCGCTATCTACATGCACTCTCACACCACCACCCAGCACAGATCAATTCCGTAGCCAAGACACTCATCTCCAGAACAAAATGCTTAGCCGATGAACAACACCAAAAAACCGAACTACACACTCTCACCAACGTACTTACAGCCAATGGATTCCAAAGAAAGAAGATTACCCACCTAATCCAAAAAGAAACCCCAACCAAAATCCAAGACAGAGAACAAGAGAACGGCAAAGCCCTCCTCCCATATATAAAAGGCACTACAGACAAAATTAGCAAGATCCTCCAAAAACACAACATCAAAACAGCATTCTGCACAAACAGAAAAATATCCACCATCCTAAGAAACCCCAAAGACAAAATCAAATTAGAAAACCAAGGAGTATACGAAATCCCCTGCACTACCTGCCCTACCACATACATTGGACAAACTAACAGAAGAATAAGTGCACGCATTGAAGAACATAAGAACTCAATCAAAAAAGAAGAAACGACCTCTTCCCTGGTCCAACACCTCAAAGCCACAGGACATGAAATTGATTTTAAAAATACCAGAACCATCGCCAAACCGAACACTTCAACAGCAGAATAATCAGAGAAGCCATAGAGATAGAAAAACGCCCACACAGCATGAACAAACGAGATGATACCTCCCGCCTTCCAGCCATTTGGAAACCCGCCCTCATGAACAGACGAGTACCTAACATAAAGAAGGACACCAGACCCACACCCATGAGAGCCACACAAGATGCCACCACCACACTTCCATGTAGAAAACAGACTCACACCCACTCAGAAGATGAGACACGACCATGGACCAGAAGCTGCACTGCAGCTGCATCACTACCCACTTCAAACCCCTCCGAGCCATACATGAAGCAAACCGACACCCACTATGAAGATGCAGCACGACCACGAACTCGAAGCCAAACAGCAAGATCACAACTCACCAGCTCAAATCCCCCAGCAACTAAGACTAACCTGAGCACAACCAAGCCCCCACCTGAACAGAACACGCCTCCAACCAATCAGAACACGGCTAACCCCCAACCAATCAGAACACAGCCAAACCCCTACCAATGAGAACACACCCCCACCCAATCAGAACACAGCCAAGCCTCCACCCAATCAAGTCCCACCCCCACTGGCAGTTAAAAGGAGGAAGCAGCTGCAATCTCACATTACTCTGAGAAGCACAGAGCCGAAGACAGAAGCCTGAAGATGATGAATGAGACTTCATCGAAGCGTTGCCTAGATACTTCAAATCTTACGCGGAGAAAACCCGAACAACAAAGATCCACATATATATATATATATATATATTTGTTTTCTGAGGTTCTCGGGTATTTATATGTAGATCTTTGGTTGTTCGGGTTTTCTCCCGCGTAAGATTTGAAGTATCTAGCAGCGTTTGATGAAGTCTCATTCATCATCTTCAGGCTTCTGTCTCCAGCTCTGTGCTTCTCAGAGTAATGGAGATTGCATTTAACTGCCAGTGGGGTGGAACTTGATGGGTGGGGCTTGGCTGTGTTCTGATTGGGTGGTGTGTTCTCATTGTGAGGAGAAAACCCGAACAACCAAAGATCTCACATATATATATATATATATATATATATATATATATATATATATATATATATATATGGATCTTTGGTTGTTCGTTTCTCCGCGTAGATTCAAGTATCTAGGCAACGCGAGAACCTCAGAAAACATATATATATATATATATATATATATATATATACATATATATATATACATATATATATATATATGATAATATTGTACATTTCTTGGGAAAAGGCTTGGAGTAAACACAAAATAAAAATATATTTTACTATGAGTTTGGAAAAATGTAGTCCCAACCATAACATTAAATGGAAAATGTTGAATTGATGTTTTTCAGTGGAACAAGATTCAAACAGCTTAAATGTTCAATTGGGACATTATTTGAAACAGCTTCAGTAGACAGAACAAATTTTCCTGTGTTTCAAAGGTCTGGTCATAGGAAGCAATCATAACTTAATATGACTCCCTTGACTTTTCCTTGAAACTTCACTGGCACAAGTTAATGGAATGGTTTCTCTCTACTTGCCATCTATATTTGGCAAAGAGTGAATTTTACAACATTTCTGAAATCACAGAAGACAAATTCTATGAAAAGTAATTGGTTTCCTTTGTGAGTGCTCAGGTAATCTGCCCCAGTGGTCATATGCACTAGAAAAAACATGATGAAATTAACTATACCCTTTTTTAAAAAGCATATATGTACTTCATTCTTTTCAGCATATTCCTAGTTAGACTCCCTTGAGTAACCCAGACACAAATCCTCCTCTACCTCAACAATGGGTTTCTTTTACACACACACACACACACACACACACACACACCGCCTTTTAAAAATGTTTAGTTGCCTTGCAGATGTCATACCAACTCCTGAGCAATTAGCATATTCAAGAAGCAGATACAGCATGTTGTTTTGGCAGCCCAGCAGTGGCTGGATGTTTGCCAAAAAGGGAGAAAAAGAGGCTGTATGATCACAGATGTATGATCACAGCTGCTGATTGACTCCAGCTGGAATGAGAATATTATAGATCTTTACTGAGAAACATTAAACTGTCTCTGTCTGCATCCCTGTTTATAACCTAAAACACCTCCGTGCAGAACAAAAAAACAGCAGTTGTGAGACATGCACCTAGTCTTTGCTTAGCAGACTAAACACCTTTTTTCCTCTTAATGCTTGAAACATCAGAGACAAAAGGCAGAATAGCAGCCATTTCAAACAAAACTTTATAGCAAAATACACCATCAAAATGCATGAACAGAATCTACTCATGCTAAAACTGAAATCAAATCAAATTGAGCAGTGTAAAGCCTTTGCATTTTAAATGCTCTGTGACTTTTCCCCTTCAACAAAGCATGAGGGAATGCATAGAGTGCAATAAACACCAGAAGCTCACCCCAGGCAGAATACAATCTTTGCATTTTTCAGTGTAAAATCACTCAGCCATCCAAAACAGTAAAGGGCACTTTTTGAAAATAGAACTCTAAATTGTTGGCTTATGAAGCTTTGGTATATGTGTATATTCTGGGCATGCTGTTCAGTCCTCTTGATTACAGGATGTGAAAAAGTAAATTTAATTTTTAAAAGTTTCCTATTTAAAAACTAATATAAATTAATATAAAATACAAAAAAATAAAAAAGAACAAAAATTTAAAAATGCTAAAAGTGCATGCAAGGAAAAAATGAAACAGAAAAGGAAGAAAAAAGATACACGTGTGGTGTGGGGGGGGGTCATGCATGCATGAGCAGGGTGTGGGGGGGGACCCCACCAGCTTTGCCTTCTGGGTGCTGGCATGCAAGCGTGCACACAGAAGCGTACATGCAATTTTCAGCACAGGAGCCCAAAAAGGTTAGCCACCACTGGTCTATGCTAAGTTTGCCAGTGAAAAAGCAGCAGTTTGAAAAAGAGTGCATAAATCAAGCAAATGGCCATACAGAATTCCTTTTATCAAAACCATTATCACAATCCAGTTTAGAAAATGCAAGCAAATTATGGTTTCAGTCTTTAAATTATTCCTAAATAAATGATGCAAAATACACAATTTGAATTAGTTGGACAGAAAGTCATTGATTACCGACACAAAAAGACTCAAGATATGAATATTCTAATGAAAGGCAGAATCTTAATTGAATTTCTGCCATAATTTACTGAATATTCCATTTTAAGATAACTTTTAAAAAATTTTTTTGGAGAAAACATCCAAACTTTTCCATAATATTTTAAATTCATTTTGACTTTATTATTAATTCTTCTGATTTTAGTCTTCTTTCTCACAGGTGATTGAATATAAGATGGCAGATTTAGTCTTTGACATGAAATAATTTGTTTCCTAAACCTGTTCTTCTTTTGTTGGAGTTAAAAAAAGTATTTTGTGTTCAATTGCCCAACTAGTTAGTATACTAGGTCAAGCATAATTTCTTCAACAATTTGTCTGCATTCAGGTTTTGTAGGGCGCTGTATAATTATGCATGTCTCAAGTCCTATAATGACAAAATCTTTTCCTCTGTAAACTACAGTGTTTAGATTGCTTTTGGTTGTTTTGATAAAGGTTACTGGCATGCTTTTTACATTTTCTCACTCTATTATATCTCATTTAATTTCTTTGTACAAATAGACTTTCACGCTGTAATGTAACTCATTACTGCAGTGCACTTTGATATTTTGTAAGATATAGACTAATTTGACTTCACAACATATTTAGTAAAGTATCCTTTCATCACAAGCTAATAGAAAAAAAAGATTTTTACTGTTTTTGGCAATTAAGAAAACAGTTATCTCTCCTTCATATTCCATATTCCATAACATAGTGAAACAATTCCTTCTGTTTTACTGCTTTCTTCTGCTTTATCTTTGACTGCTCATCTAAGTATCATGGAAGAAACTGGGCTGTCATTCAGTATTATCTCCATTTTATATAGGGACATCTATTTGTATTATTATGCCTCAAAACCCACCATTTTGGCTTCACTTTAATTTCCAAGGTCAGTTGTTCTTTAACAAGCTTCTTTAAAGACCAAGTTTTTCAAGTTTGGCTTCCAGTGTCATTAAGAGTTGTTATGATTGTAGAAAAAGCTAGAATTAGACATTTTGATTTAATGTGACAACATTTCAACTATTTAAGAATCAAACATTTTTTATTTTAATTAAATGCATGATTCTATATAAAGGAGGTTTTATAGAGATTGAAACAAAGGTTGTTAGTGTAACATGTGAGAGTGCAAATGTTTGTTCCTGAGATATAGTAAAGATGATAGATCACTTTCCTATATATTCATATACCTCAATGGCTATCTTTCCTCTCCTATCTCAAACAATCCTTTGTCAATTAACAGCTCCTCAGTTCCACAGACACATAGAACTATTGTCATCATCTGCAGAAGATTCATCAAAAGACTCATCATATCACAATATGGAAAAGTAATTATATTTATGGTTACAGTGCTGAAATCTTGACAATAAAAATATACCCAAGAGTAATTTATTATATTTTATGGACTTTGTTTTGCATTAGCCTTAATAAATGTCAAACTCAGTATACCACAGATGCTTTGTGAAGAAAACAGAAGATTCAGAAGAAGTTCAATTCAGCTAGAATAAGAAAGGTTTGAATTTTTAATATTAAGCTTTCTATTTGGTAGAAATTTATTTCTGAAAGTTATGACTATTGGTTGCTAGCCTGAACAAATCATTATTCTTTATCTTTGTACTAAAATGGACATATCTCTTCCCCAGTCTTCTTTCATTAACTTTCCTCTCTTTTGTTTTCTCAAGATTGATGGCTCATTTCAAGATATACTCAACATCTCCATCAGATACACATGCATGCTTGAAATTAAATCTTCAACAAATTTCTCTATATCCTGTTCAAATGAAGCTAAAAATAATCCACAATAAAGCTAGACATGTTATGCTTTCCAAGTCTAAGGAGGGAAACAACTGGAAGAAATAATTACAAAATCAAATTTTGAATATTGACATGGCTTCATGTATATCCAGGTGCCAGATTATAAAAGCATCTCAGAAGCATTCTCAAACTAGGATATAAGATCAAACAACATAGTATGATGTAGTAGTAAGACTAAAAGTGCAAGAAAACCTGTTCATAGACATGCTCAGGTAGAAAGGAATCTGGGCAGGGGTGGGATTCAAATTTTTTAACAACCGGTTCTGTGGGTGTGGCTTAGTTGGTGGGCGTGGCTTGGTGGTCATGTGACTGGGTGGATGTGGCTTGGTGATCATGTTATTGGCTGGGCATGGCCAACTCAATATCACTCACATTGAGGCACACATCTCCTTGCCTGGCCTCTCATGACTGTGGGGATGCTGCAACAGTCGTAAGTGTGAAAAATGGTCATAAGTCACTTTTTCAGTGTCATTGTAACTTTGAATGGTCTCTCCACACAAGCAAAGTACCAGCAAAAGAGGAAAAGAAAACTCCAGAGAGGTTCCTGAGACAGGAAGTTTAGTCCTGCCAAGAATGTAATAAGGGTTAACGGAGAGGCAGTTTCTGTAAGCAACACCAGAAAGTTTCCTTCCTGCCTTCCTTACAGGATTAGGCCAGTAATTTCTTCTAACAACTGGTTCTCCAAACTGCTTAGAATATTAACAATATTCTAGTGAATAGGTGCAAACTGGTAGAATCCCACCCCTGTTTGTAGGAGAGAGAAGGAGATCAAATGGAAAAAGCAACATCATTTACTTTTGGAAGACATGACAGTTAAGATCAAAATAAAACTTGGACACATAACCATTTGAGATGCAGATGACACAACTTTGTTAGACAAAAATAAAGATGATTTAGAAGAGTTTATTGTAAACATGACAAATGAGAAATAGGGGTTACTTATACTATTCAATACTAAAAATTCAAAGCATTTCAGCGATCTTATTTGTTTGTTCATTTAGCATCTGAATCCAAGGGAATTCTAGTTTATATATAGATGCTAAACTTAACCCTATTCTAAGATAATACTATTAGCATGATTAACATCAACACAAAATCCTAATGCCAAAGCTGATAACTACACTTTCATCAGCTGCCAAAGATAGTTAATAAATGACTTTAGAGAAGAAAATGGAAAAAAAAAGTTAGATTGCTGTGTTTTTTTGGCCTGAAGAATAGATAAAAGTGAAGAGTGAGCAAGAGAAGTTTTAAAAAATTACTATAAAGCAGGGATGTCAATCTCAGGGCCCAAGGGCCGATCTGACTCCCAGGGTGCTTAAATCTCACTAGTGGAGCCAGACTGGAAATATTAAAAAACTGGCTGATGATGCCACTGTTGGCCAAAACAGGCCACACAGTGGTCCCATGAGACCTCCATGTTGCCTGTTTTTGGCTTCCCAGCCTCCAGCAGCACTCTGCCAGCCAAAAATGGACCACATGGAGGCCCTGCGAAGCCCCCATACAGCCCATTTCTGGCCTCCTTGGCTTCCAGCAGCACTCTACTGGCCAAAAATGGGCCCCGTGGAGGCCCCATGATGTCCCCACATGGCCCATTTTTGGCCAGTGCTGCAGGAGGCCATGGAGACCACAAATGATGCATGGGGGCTATGCGCACCCCTGTGCCCTGTTTTGGCTGCCAAAATGCTGCAGAAGGTAATCCAGGGTGAAAACAAGGCATGGGGGGCATGTGTTGCTGCCCCAGGCCCCATTTTGGCCAGAAGGGTTTTGCAGGAGCTTTCCATCCCATCTGCCCCTGCTCATGCCCCCCTGCCTGCCCATGGAGAACTACAATGCTGTTCATTATATTACCTTTATTGTCAGAGTACAACATGTGTATAATGGGATTGGCTGAGTCTCCCTTTGTGCACCCCCCACAACACAGTGAGGGAAGAAATCCCTACCCAGTCCCAATCTTATTACACTAAGTGACCTTGTTGCAAAACGCACCAGCCCCGCAAGTCTATCATACTATGTTGACATGAAGTTATTTTCGGTTCAGAAGTCTGACAGCCCATGGGTAGAAACTGTTCTTCAGGCTATCGGTGCAGCTGGCTATGCTTCTATATGTCCTACCCTATGGTAGGAAAGTGAAGAAGTGCTGACCGGGGTGTGGGTCATCCCTGAGAATTTTCCTCCCTCTTCTAAGGCAGCGAGCCCTAGCGATGTCATCTAGTGGTATCAGGGAACAGCCCACAATGTTTTGTGCTGTGCTCATCACCCTTTGTAATGCCTTTCTATCTGTGACTGTCAAGCCAGCTTACCACACCATAATGCAATATGGGAGGACATTTTCTATTGTGGATTGGTAAAAGGAGGTCTTCAGTCATTGTTCCACTTTATTCTTTCACAAGACCCTAAGGAAATGCAGTCTCTATTGGGCCTTTCTGGCCACCTAGATGATTTTCCAGGTAAGATCTTCACTGAGGTAGACTCCCAGGAACTTAAAGGAGGAAACATTCTCCAAACAGCCCCCTTCAATGAAAAGTGGGGCAGGTTCTTCTCTCTTCTTCCAGAAATCTAATATCATCTCCTTTGTCTTGCTGATGTTTAGGTGCAGGTTGTTTTCTAGGCACCATGAGGATAATTTTTGAACCTCCCCCCGTACGCTGTTTCATCTCTACCTGTATTGAGACCCAATATGGTAGTATCATCTGCAAACTTAATGATCACAATGGATGGGTCAGATGATACACAACTATGTATGTACAGTGAGCACAGGTAGGGACTGAGCACACAGCCCTGTGGGGAGCCAGTACTAAGCTTCAGGGAGGTGGATGTCACAGACCCAGCCCTCACTGTTTGTGGTTGGTCCCTCAGAAAGTCTTTGATACAGTCACAGATGGAAGATAGAAAATCCAAGTCAATCAGCTTTTTAATAAGGATACTTGGCAGGATAGTATTGAAGAAGGCCAAGCTGTAGTCAATGAAAAGCATCCTGACATAGTTTTTGGATTTCTTCAGGTGGCTCGCTACAGAATGTAAGGCAGTAGCTGTGGCATTGTCTGTTGACCTGTTCCCCCTGTAGGCAAACTGAAGTTTGTCAAAGTTTGATGGGAGGCATGTCCTAAGATGTTGGAGAACCAGTTTTTCAAAGTATTTCATCACTACTGATGTTAATGTGATAGGTCTGTAGTCATTTAGGCAGTTAATTGCTGTTTTCTTAGGGACTGGAACAATAGCGGCTGCTTTCAAGCATGATGGAACACAGTCCTTTTGCAGGCAGATGTTAAAGATCTTTGTCAGGACCCCTGCTAATTGATCGGCACAAGTCTTTATCACTATCCCCAGA
Source organism: Pseudonaja textilis (assembly GCF_049901715.1). NCBI lineage: Eukaryota > Metazoa > Chordata > Lepidosauria > Squamata > Elapidae > Pseudonaja > Pseudonaja textilis. The sequence goes on from NC_141996.1 coordinate 46,753,504, forward strand.
ATCCCATCTGGACCTGTAGCTTTACTGGGATTCACAGCCTTCAGTGCAGTTCTCACTTGAGAGATAGGGTGAGTGGCTGGGAATCAGAAGACTGACAGGCAGAGGCTAGGGGTCTGGTCTTTTCTCCTCATAGCAGACGAAGAAGATGTTCAACTCTTCTACTAACAAGGCGTCAGCATTGACTGTGTTCCTCATGTTGCCCTTATAGTTAGTTGGGTGCTACCATCCCTGCCACACTTGCTTCATGTTGTTATCTGCTAGGTGGTTTTCCACCTTATATTTGTATTGTTGTTTTGCCATCTTAATGCCTCTTCTAAGATTCAGTGATAACAAATACAATTTTAAAATGGTCTTTACAATGGTAGTAACAATCATTGAGAAATAGCAAGAGAATAATGGTAGTTGTCTCCAAATGATTGATCTGAAAGCAGTTAAAAACAGTTCTGTAGATTTCAAGAACCAATTAATTTATCATTGACCAGAGCTCATTTCTCCCATAAAGCAATTATCAGAATAATCAGGAATCAGAAATACATGGACCAAAAAAGATATATTTTGTTAATGTGATACAAGAATAGAACAGAATAGAACAGAACTGAATAAAATAGAATAACAGAGTTGGAAGGGACCTTGGAGGTCTTCTAGTCCAACCCCCTGCCGAGGCAGGAAACCCTACACCACTTCAGACAAATGGTTATCCAATCTTTTCTTAAAAACTTCCAGTGTTGGACCATTTATAACTTCTGGAGACAAGTTATTCCACTGATAAATTGTTCTGTCAGGAAATTTCTTCCCAGTTTTAAGTAGCTTCTCTTCTTGCTTTGTTTCCACCCATTGCTCCTTGTCCTGCCCTCAGGTGCTTTGGAGAATAGTTTGACCCCCTCATCTTTATGGAAGCCCCTGAGATATTGGAACACTGCTATCATGTCTCCCCTAATCCTTATTTTCATTAGACTAGACATGCCCAGTTCCTGCAATCATTTTTCATGTGTGTTAGCCTCCAGTCCCCTAGTCATCTTTGTTGCTCTTCTCTACACTCTTTCTAGAGTCTCAACATCTTTTTTACATCGTGGCTACTAAAACTGAATGCAGTATTCCAAGTGTGGCTTTACCAAGGTATTATAAAGTGGTATTAACACTTCACGTGATCTTGATTCTATCCTTCTGTTTATACAGCCTAAAACTGTGTTGGCTTTTTTGGCATCTGCTGCACACTGCTGGCTCATATTTAAATGGTTGTCCACTAGGACTCCAAGATCCCTTTCACAGTTACTACTATTGAGCAAGACACCACATATACTGTACCTGTGCATTTTATTTTTCTTGCCTAAATGTAGAGCCTTACTTTTTCCACCATTGAATTTCATTTTGTTAGATAATGACCAATATTCAAGTCTATCAAGATCTTTCTGTATCTTAAGCCTATTTTCTGGAGTGTTGGCTATTTCTGCCAGCTTGGTGTTGTCTGCAAATTTGATGAGTTCCCCATCTAACCCCTTGTCTAACTCATTGATAATGAGCCTAAAACACCACCTTGGAATACTCCACTGCATACTTCCCTCCATGAAGATGCAATTCCATTGAGGACTTGTTGTGTGTTATTGGTCAGCCAGTTATGAATCCATCTGGTGGTGATGCTGTCTAGCCCACATTTTTCTACTTTATCTTATAGTAGGTTATTCAATGCCTTACTGAAGTCCAAGTAAATTATATCAACAGCATTCCTCTGGTCAACTAATTTTATCACCTTATCAAATAATGCAATTATATTAGTCTGGCATGATCTGTTTTTAACAAACCCATGTTGGCTTTTGGTTATTACATTGTTTGCTTCTAGGAGTTCACTGATTCATTGCTTGATTATTGATTGCCAAAATCTTCCCTGGTAGAGGTTGATAGGTCTGTAGTTTCCTGGATCTATTTTTTCCCCTTTTTTGAAGATGGGAGCTACATCAGCTCTTTTCCAGTCCTCTGGCAGTTCCCTAGTGCTCCGGGATCATTGAAAGATATAGTTCAGTGGTTCTGAGATCTCGTCTGCCAGTTCCTTCAGAACCTTGGGGTGTAATCCATCTGGTCCTGGTGATTTGAACTCATGTAGGGTAGACAGGTGTTCACTTACCATTTTCTTCCCTATTTTAACTTGTGTTCCTATTTTGTTTTTTGTGGTGCTGTTTTTGATTGATTGAATTGTTTTTTTCCCTTTGTGTAAAAACAGATGCAAAAAACAAGTTAAGTAGTTCCGCTTTGTCCCTGTTGCTTGTCACCTTCTTGCCACTTTATCCCAACAATGGACAATTGTTTCCTTGACCATTTTTAACATGTTGAAAGATGGTGTCAAGTCCAAGGGAAGTAGAAGAGAAAAATAAGGGATAAAGTAATTATAGGATTCTCCCCTCCCAAAAAAATACTCGTTATTTTAGAGAGGTTGAGGTAGCAAGCATTTCTCCATGTCGTCATCAGAATTTGAATCTGACTTGATGACACCTAAGTAATATGTTTATACCACCTTAAGCTCTCAAGAAAATATGGGATCTAAATTCAATATTAGTTTGATTTAAATAGAGGCAATAGTTTATTTTTTCATGATATAGTTTGTTATCTTAAACAGTTGTATTGTTGACTCCTGTGTTATTTTTCTATTAATGTAGATAGAGTTATAAAATGGCATACTTCACATTCCATTAACTCCAGTTCTTATGCCTTCTCACATCATTCAGCTGTATCCACTATTTAACCACTGAGGATAAAATTTGTAGAGCTGCTAAGATGGATTATAAAATCTTTTACTTTTTCTGCACAACTATTAAAGCTTGATTTACAAAACTGACAATATTCAAGGTGTTGAAAAGACTCACTTTTATTATTTCTCTTAAGCAAACTGTTTAAATATTTATAGTGGAAAGATTCTGATTTTCATGGCACATTACAATCTGTTACATAAATTTAAAAGTATGCATTACAAAATTATTATAAATTAATCAAACTAATTATTAATTTTACTACAAAAGCATTCTGAAATGTACAGGTTATGCTGTGGTGGATAAAACCTTCGAGAAAAATATTGTGTGCAAGTGGTTTTTTTTGCGGGGGGAGACATCAAAAAGCTTTCTTCATTTTCAGTCATTTCATCTTAAGTTACTTATTCTATACCTGCCACACTCAATAAAAGTACAACTTGGGCTAATCAAATTTGGAGAAATCTAGTATTGCAGGAGGGAACTAAATTCATTTCAACTAGCAACAAATGCTTACTTTCTAAAAGCCAAGTTGTCAAGCTGTTTCACATGGGAATCAATAGCAAAATTAATGCTTTGATCTAAACATATGCTCTGGGGGGCTACATTCTATATGTAAATGTGATGTCTACTCAAGATAATGTTTAAAGCCAATACAATTATGGGAGGCAGAGGTGGGAAACCATGTTGAGAAGGAAATGTATGATGTTAAATAGACCATTCTGATTCTTGACCAAATGCCAATTCAAAATTGTAGCAATTTGTAATTGTTAATAAGTGGTCTAGTATTTATTTTAATCTGAAAAGAAAACAAAACCAAGAAAAGTTATTGAGAGATCTGTTACTGGTTGATATAGCCAGCTCAAGCACTGGCTATGTTTTAAATAGAAAAGCTGGACTCAGTACTATGAGCTTGTTATTCAGAAGACGTACAATTTGTTTTTGTTTTGTCCTTTTGCTCCACACCACAGAGAGTACTTTGGGATAGGGTGGATTGTAAGTAGTGGAATTAAAAAAAAATAAGTCTATTTGTATGAAATAAAAGTGTTCATATTTAAGCAACACCAGTTTTTCAAATCCTGAAAGTACATTTAGGAACTTATGTGCTTGAAAGTTGATTAAACATACTAATGAAAAACATGAGAGAAATTAATGTGCATACTATTTCATGATATTTTTATACTGAAGTCAGTGACCCCATGGCAGACCCAAGTAATGGTGAATGGATCAAATCAAGAAGTACATCAAATGTATGGGTCTCAACCCTGAAGGTGCTCTGGATTGAGCCAAATGGAGATGGCTTTGCCAACAAGTGGACAAACGCAAATAAAGATGTAAAAACTTGATTAAGACAAGGCAGAGATACCAATTATTAATGTCCAGTAGATAATATAAAAATCAGGAGAATGATAAAAAGGTGAGTATTTTTGCATTATTATTATTATGTTGAGATGGTAGCAATAGAAATCAAAGAAATAATTATATGGATAATCTATAATTAGACAGTCAAAGACTGGTTAAAATAATTCAATTCTTAGCCAAGAATCTAAGATTTATTAATGTAGCTTCTCGGGTTACAGATAGTTCCAAGCAGAATATATGGTAAAATTAGGGTGTTCAAGTTTGATAAATTCAAAATTTTCATATATTGAGGGAGCCCTTTAAATATTGATTCAAAGACTCCAATCATTATAACAGCATGATTCTTTTCCAAATAATATTAAAATCCAAATTTCACATTTTTTTCTTCTTTTCCATGACTGTTATTTCATTTCATGCATGTTATAAACAAGGAGCCTCTCTATTTGGATTTTAAAGCTCCATAAGATCTTAACCCATTCATTTTCTGAAATCTTGTCAACTTGATGATCCCAGTGGTTCTTGCTACATTCAAATCCAGACTTTGGGCAAAGTTCCAGTTAATAATTTTTGCAACTTGGTCATGTCACTGTTTATAATCAGTTTGTGGAATTTTGCTGCAGCCACTGATCAAATGAGTAATCGTTTTATCAGGAGACATTTACCATAGTTGTTATAGGATGATTTTTTTCCCCCTATTTCATTCTTTAACATTCAAGATCTTAATTAGTTCCATTTGGTTTTGGTTTTTATTTTTGGCTTTTCCTTCTATATCCATCAAGTATTGGCCATGCATTGATTTGTTCTTCCAATTAACAAATTGGTTTTTTTTATTGTTTCTTTTCTATACTTGGCCTTCACTTATGTTGTTTTCAAAAGCTTTTTTGCTGACTTCCTTCAACAAGGGTTTTTACTTTTTTAATATAGTCAATCAAGCCATGCTTTTCTTTCTACACAGTTTGTTTCACCCATAGAAGTCCTCTTTTTCCTTCGGCTCTTGGCAAACTAAGCCAATCAATATTGCTTTTTGTTGTAGAGTATGTTATATACATTAATTTTGTTTCATAAAGATCAAGTTGACAGAACTTATAGTAAAGAATAAAAATAACATTCTGGCCTTTCATTGTACATCTTAGTGCAGATATTAAGACACAACAATGTTCAATTCGCATGTATTGCAGAATATCATGCCACAGTCATCAGATTTCTTCTTTTCTAATCCAAGCTATCCAAGCTATCAAGTTCCATATGGATCCAGTCAACTATTTCTGCTGTATATCATATAACGGGGGACTGCCCAGGTATTAATTACTTTAATTAATAGCAATATCACTTAACTTATATATCACTTCACCGTGCTTTACAGCCCTCTCTAAGCAGTTTGCAGAGTCAGCATATTTCCCCCAACAATCTGGCTCCTCATTTTTACCAACCTCTGAAGGATGGAAGGCTGAGTCAATCTTAAACCTGTTAGGATTGAAGTGCTGGCAGTTGGCAGAATTAGCCAACTGTAGTTCTTATGAAAATCAGCAGAACCACATTAACTGTCTATTGAAGAATTTGTAGACTGACAAGAAAGCATAGGTTCAAAAATAAAGTGTAGTTAGACAAGAAAAGAAAACAACTAAATTGTTCAAAATTAGATAAGAAATCTGTCAAGGGTGTCTATTATTCCTTATTTCTGAAGAATACATCTAAGAAATGTTAAACTAGAAGAAATATAAATTGGAATAATATCAAAGCCATGTCATGTGCTGATGATACTACTTTCATGGCTGGAAGCAGTGGTGGTATTCAGCCGGTTCTCACCAGATTGAGAATTTGGTGTGGATCGCCGAATTGGTAGTAAGTTCTGGCTGGCCATGCCCCCACTCAGTCGCCCTCCTGCCCGATGCTTGCCCACCTGCTTGACATTCACCTAAGGTATTTCTTTTCTTCCCTCCCGATAATCAGCTGAAGAAAAGATCAGCTGTGCTGGGATTACCCTTGCTGAGGCCCAGGAAGGCAAAAAATGGAGGGAGGAGCTCAGACCCCCCTCCATTTTTCACCTTCCAGAGCCCCAGAAAAGCCTTAGGGGAGCAAAAATGCCCCCCCCCTCGAGGCTTCTCTGAGGCTAGGAAGCTCCCAAAACAGAGCTTGGAGGGGTGCTGCATGCCCCTCCCATGCTCTGTTCCTTTTCTTCCAGAGCTTCAGAGGAGCCTTAGGGGAGCAAAAACGCCCCCCCAGAGGCTCCTCTGTGGCTAAGAAGCTCCCCAAATGGGTGGGGGCTGCAAAAAAAGCCACACCAACCCAGTCACATGGCCACTCCCACCAACCCACGCCCACAGAACCGATAGTAAAAGTTTTTGAATACCACCACTGGCTGGAAGTAAAGATCATATAAGCGGTCTCTTGTAAAAGAATAAAATACAACACTGATACCCAATTAACTATTAAAATGAAAAACAAAAAAGACTACGTCAAGAGATAATGTCAATCCAATTCAGATAGGCAGGATAGCAATAAAAGTAGCAACATACTTTATCTTCCTACATTCAGAAATATACAGAAGTATTCTATTGTCAGGAAATAAGGAAATCATATGGTACAAAAATTATGAAAAATGTAGACAAAATATTTAACTGCAACCCATTTAATTAAAAATATTATCACCATAAATACATGTATTGCAATGACTATGGTTTTCCTAGTGTAACACCCGGTTCAATAAGCTAGATCAGCAAAAAGGCTGATCAAAGAAAAGAATGCTTTGAAATTTTGAGAAAAATACTTGAGACTGCCTTGGTCTTCACTCAGAATAAATTATTCAATATTAGAGTATCTAGTGGAGAAATAATAATGAAGTTAAAATCTATATACTGGAATATAATATAAAAGGCAAGAATCAATGGAGAAATTTGCCCCTTAGCAAAATGGAAAAGAGGCCAAGAGAAGGTTACTATCAACAGTAACATGAACATTATCTTATAAGAATAAAAGATATTTAGTAACCATCTTTTTCATTTTGTCATAGAAAGCTGAATATAACATAAGAACTTAAAAAAAAACAATAAATATCTGTCATCTGGAAAATATGAGGAATTCTTAGAAAGGCACATTGTTTTACCAGGAAGATTGGCAGTGTTATATACTTCCCAATTCTTTCAAAACTAAAATTAAGTATTTGTTTGGAAGAATTTCTTTTAAATAAAACATTTCAGTAATGTTAATGTATTTGTGGTATTTAACCTTAGATAAATTGTCAAAGTTGTGTACAGGAATTTCAAATAAATACTGAAAATGTAATCTGAAAGTACTTTATGTCATGGTGGAAATATAAAAAGGTTAAGAAATTTTGAAATCAGGTATTTTTGTTCAGAAATCTTTGAAAATGGATGCAATACTGAAACCTGACACTTTTCCTTTAGGGATGATGCATAAACAGCTAGAGGAGGAAAAAAAGTACTTTGTTTTTATGAGGATGAAGATCTGTTTTCTGAGCTTGTAGGTTGGTTTCCAAACATTTCATTACCAGGCTAGGTAACATCTTCAGCAGAATTTAGGTGATATTGGTGTCAATATTCTTCTGTTTATAAGGGCTTCATGTGGTCAGCAGGTCTTGTGATTAGTCAGATGTGTGTGTATCAAGTGAGGATCTTATGATGTATCTTGTGATGCGTCAGGTGTGAGTTATCAGTGGGAGTCTTGTGATGGGTCTTGTGATGGGGAGGTTGCATCAGATGAGGGTCATTGGAAAGTGAAATGCTGGTTGGGGGACTTGGGTGGGTTGGTTGGCTGTTTAGCTGGGTGGTTGATTTGGATTTTGAGATGTTCATAGACTGGTTGTGGGTCAGTGTGTCTGTTGATAGAATTGCTTGTGGAATGCCAAGTTTCGATGAATTCATGAGCATGGCAGGTGGTAGTCGTGTTGCTCCAATCAAACTGGTGCTGTTTGGTGTCAGTGTGGATAGAGATTAAGGATTTGGGATCATGGCCTTTGACTGCCAGCCGGTATTTGTGGATCCTGGTTTTTAATAAATCAGAGAAAGCATCAGCCCTCAACCAACCCACTCAAGCCACCCCAACCCCAACCCTAACCCTAGTCCTAACCAACCCAGAAGCTCAAAGAATGAACATTCACCATCATCCCACACTCGAGCTAAGATATTTGCCACTATTGCAAACTTTGTTTTTATATATGATTTCAAGACAAAGTTCTTTTATGCCCAAAGATACAAACAAGAATATAATGGAAGAATGGACTTTAAAATTAATGGAAATAGCCGAGATGTTTGCTTAGAAACAATAACTTGATCAACACAACCTGGAGGGCAATGAACAATTTCTTACTGGATAAAGAGGAGAATCAACTTTTGACTGGGTTTTGAAAATAAAATTGGAGTTGATTAGAGGGATATCATATTTTTCAAATATAAGTTAATTTATATATGATAACTTACCTTTTAGGTGAAATTGAGAAAATATTTTATGAACATTGGCATTTTGTAAGTTATTATTATTTGAAATACAGTAGTCTATTTTATAGATTGGAGTAATTTCTTTAAACTAAAAGGTGAGGTGATTGCATTGTCAATATCACTGTACCAATGGTGTAATTCAATTTTTTTTACTACTGGTTCTGTGGGCGTGGTTTGGTGGGCATGGCAGAGGAAGGATACTGTAAAATCTCCATTCCCATTCTATTCCTGGGGGAAGGTTACTGCAAAATCCCATTCCTTCCCCATCCTATTAACCTGATTTCCAGCTCTGTTATCCTGTGCAGGGCAACAAAAAAAGCTGGAACTCAGGAGGCAGAGAATAGATGGGGGCCGGGCCAGTCAGGTGGGTATTTGCCGGTTCTTCAAACTACTCAAAATTTCTGCTACTGGTTCTCCAGAACTGGTCAGAACCTGCTGAATACCACCTGTGCACTGTTGTAAAAGAAAATCAGAGGTCACTTTTGTTATGTGTTTAATGTATTTTTCTGCCACTTTCAATTTGTATTGTCATTCTCTTTCTCTTTAATGTTAGTTTGTATTTTAATATGTTGAAACCTAATAAAGGTAACATAAAAAAGAAATGGCAATGGAAAATAAAATGATTTTTAGTTGTAAAAAAGGAATTATATCAGCACAATCTATATAGAGGCTTCCATGCTTATAATTTAGTAATATTAACTGTTCCTGTAAAACAACTAAACAGCAAAAACAAATGATGGTGGATTTCTTAATCTGCTATTTTATTTATTGAGTTCCCTGCAAAAATATCATTATTGGAAAAAATATAAAAACAAATACTTGGTAGTTATAGAGCATAACAAATCTCTTATCTGGAAAATTCTATTATGTATTGAAGATTATACTGTCCCGAAATGGTACTGATTATGTTTAATTGTTTAAGAGCTAATTATTAAGAAGTTATTCAATATTTCTATATATTTAATAGGATTATATTTTTAGGCCTAAGGCCAAATATATTAACATATTACTACATATTTCCTTTCATAAAATTATATTCTGCTATGCCAGGAAAGTGAATTTAATTATTTAAAAAACATGTAAAACTATATTTGTGCAACCATCACATTATGTCTCTAGATTCACTGGAAAGTTTATATGAATGCAGTAGTAGATGAGAAGAGACAATCCTGTCCCCTTCTTCCTGTATCTCCTTTTTTACATTTAGTACAAAAGCTAATGTAACATAGTGTTACTTGTGTAAAAAGGGGTATTTCAACCCAGTCTAAAGTCATTATTTTCCCCTCATTTCATTTTTTCGTTCTTTGTTTTTCTAATCTTCATGTCAAATTTAGATCTTCTAATTTAATGTGCAGGCATCTGGACCTTGAGAAAAAAGGCAAGTGACTTCAAAAAAAATTTTTTCCCACCTTATCAGTGGGACACTGGAATTGGTGACCACCTCTATTGCTATGGTTGAGTACACCTAAGTTCTAGGCTTTGAAAACTGATTTTTTTTTGGAAGAAAAGTTTTTTTGCATACCATCAGTAATGAAATGTTACTGCTGATATTTAAAAGGTAAATTGTTTCCAGCACTGACTTGAACCAAGAAGACCCTATAAAATATAGTGGTCATATACTTACTTCCTAGCCTATTATATTTAGCCTGTTAATTATTCAGTCTTCTCTGGTTAACCTAGGAGTAACTATCACGTTTATTATTCTTTGCTTAGTTATATTCCTTTCCCCTCGATGTCTCTTCCTTCCTAGTCATTGGTATCTTATTGCTTGAACTCATCAGTTATACCTAAGATATAGCCTCTTGCTATTTCTTTAATAGAGCAGTTATCTTCAGATATGGAATAATAATAGAGTTTTCAGCATGCACAATTTGCTACAAAGTTCGAACCCAAAATATATAAAAGTCTGCTCAGCCATCTGAATACACTGCATGGCAGGTTTTCTTGGTAGTGACCCTATTTAAATAGAGATTTACTTCTGAATATTAGGTTCAGACTTTGGCTGAAGAAAACATAAGGCTATCTGATTTTTTTCGGCAAAAAATAAATAAATTAAAACACCAAATGGTATTTTGACAGATAGCTATGATGACCTATAAATAGCCTATCTATTGCTAGTACAATCTTGGAATAAGCTATTAGCACTCGTCTGAGGCATTCTGTACAACACCATCTCTTGTAGAGACACACACACACAAAAATTACTGCTGGCTAAAAGTTATCCAAGTATATGTTCCTTCAATTATTTGCCCTAACACAGTGTACTTGTTTTTTTCATTATAAACAGAAAATAATAAAACAATGTTTTCACATGAAAGAAACAGAATTTTTTTATTGTTGTTATTATTTTGTTTTATTTAATTTGCTGCTGATACCCTCTGGGATTACATAACTGATACTTTTATTTATTGCTTTCACTTTTTCCTTTCTAATCCTGTTCCTTTCTTTAGTATTTTTATCCTAAGCAAAAGAAATAAAGAACTGTCCTCCATGCAGAAGGTGATCTACAATTTCTTTTCTAATCCTGTTCCTTTTTTTAGTGTTTTTATCCTAAGGGGAAAGATTAAAGAACTGTCCAGTATAAAGAAGGTGGTCTTATTTGAAGTAATATCAGCAATGTTACCAATCTAAACACTTCTTTCTGATATTCTGTACTTTACTAAGGTTTATGAAAGCGAAATCACTAGTTTTGCTGTTTATTGTTGATGTCCTTAACTTTCAACATCTTCTAATCAACTATTTTTACAAGAGAACTTAGTAATTATTGCAATAACTATTTATTTTCCTAATGAGTGTAAACAATTCTATTCATTGGCATCCCATTGATTAAGAGGTAGATATATTTTCCTAATGTAATGACATTGTACAATTGAATATATAAATCAATAGATTTAGGGAGCAATATATTGATTTGTATGGATTTTTACCCCTATATATATTGTAAATTTTATTTGAGTTTTCACAAAGAGAAAAAAAATACAAATAAAACATCTTTTTTGAAAGCAGCATAATCCCGGGTTACATTTCTTCATACAGACACAAATTCAGGTTCATGCTCATTTTTATATTCTATTCCATATCTTATTACTATTTTACATTTTCTGCATAGCTTCTCCCCTCTTTTAATTTTCTCAATTTTATTTTAATTATCTCATCTCAATTCAAATCATTGTATTTATATTTTTTGTCTGTCCTGTTTCAATTATCTATTATCTTTTCTCATTAAACAAAATTTCTCCTGTAGTTACTGATTGGAGTATGACCCCTTTATATCTTTTCCCTAAAGTTGTAACATTCAATATAATACATAACTTCCATTCGGATTTGCTTGGTACATTCTTAAAATACACACTGTATTCTTAAAAAAAATAAAAAAATAAAATAAATGTATATAATTAAAACAACATTCCATTTCAATTCAATTCTATTATTAATATTAATATTCATTAAAGTCTTAACATCTTTAACATTACTTTTCAATTAAATATCATACTTCTATGGGAACAATTATAAGCTTTCCATAGTTAATTCCCGCCCTCTTCGCTTATATTTTATAAAACATTAAGTAATTAAATGTTCCCGTTCCTTCCTAATTCAATTTTCTCATTTATTTTATTTCACTTATTTTATTCACAAACATTTCACTAAATTACACTATTTTATCCCTCATTTTAATCATATGTTGTTTCCAATTTTCTAAAGTTATTTCTATTACTAATATAACAATAAAATCTTATGTACCTTTACAGAATCCATTTTTCAGTTCGATTTTCACCCATTATCTCTAAATAGGTCCTGTTTCTCTATATCTTGCTCCAGTCCTTTGTAACTTCTTTTCCTTTCCTTCTTCCTTCTCTTCTTCTCTCTCCCCCTTTTACCCGCTTGTCTCTCTACCACTATTTCTCTCTTCTGTATTCCCCTTTTCTGCTGCTTTCCAGTATTATACTTATTTTTCGAATTGTTTTTCTTTTCTTTGGTTGTTTTTTTAAGTCTTAAATTCTCCATTCTCTTTCCCCCCTTTTCTTTTTCTTCCCCACATACAATTACTTGTTCATTAAAGATGGCTTCTTCTTTGTCCCAGTCTTCTTGTTTTGCAGTCTTTTCTTGTTGTTTCTCATAGTTCCAAATCTCCATTTCTAAGAATTGAAAAATGAAACCAAAAGAACTCTTCCCTTCTTGTGCATCTTCTTTGTACATTTTAAGTTCCATTTTCAATTCACCCAGAAGTGGTGCCATTGTATAAATTTTTAAACAACCACCCAATTGATTTTAGTCATTCAAATATAATAACCAAAACTCCAAAGATCACCAAATAATCCAAATATACGCAAGCTGTTTCTTTTTTGCTCTTTTTTTTTCATTTTCTCTTCCTGGGGTTACTATTTAGTTGCAAAGTTTCAGTTAAAATGTATCTTTTAGAAGTCTTTTTAATTCCAGGCAGTCTCCTCCCTCTTCCAGATCCTGCCCTTATTCTTTTTCTCTCCCTTCCTGTTTATGAAAAAGAAAGTTTTTAATGTCCAGAAATCTTTATTATCCCTTTGGCATTTTGTTTTATTTTCAGGTTAATTGCCTGCTGATGTCAAAGTGGATTTTTCTGATTTCTTATTTAAGTCTCTTAGTTGTCAGTATAGAGAAAGAGAGAGAGAGAAAAAAAAATCCAAACCTTTCCCTTTTCCCTTTCCTTCTCTGCTTCTGACTCTTCTTTGGGAGCGATGTTATTTTTTGTAAGTTTAAATTCCAGGGTACCTTGGTTGTTGCTTGAACCCGGTCAGCCAAAACTTTCACTTCTTATCTTTCTCCTGCACATTCTTTTCCAGTCGAGTTCTTCTTTGTGGTGGCCATTTCTGACCACCGCTGCAACCGCCTTCAGGAAAGGGAGTAATGGCCAGCTGAGGAGGAGAGATGCAGCTATTCTCCACCCTGCTGGTGGTCTCCCCCCTCTTCACCACCTCTACGGGGTGGCTTAACCTGAAACCAGCCAGCTTGGGGCACATTGGTGTGCTTATGTACGCCCCCTACAGACCTCTTCGGAAAGGGTTGAGGTCAATAGTAGACAGTCTAAGGTTAAAGTTTTTGGGGTTTGGGGAATAAACCACAGAGTCAGGTAGAGTATTCCAGACATTGACCACTCTGTTGCTGAAGTCATATTTCCTGCAATCAAGTTTAATGCAATTAACCTTGAGTTTATATCTATTGTTTGCTCTTGTGTTGTTATGGTTGAAGCTGAAGTATTCATTGACTGGTAGGACATTGCAATGTATGATTTTATATACTATACTTAGATCAGACTGAAGGCGGCATGTTTCTATCTTTTCTAGGTCTAGAATTTCGAGTCTGGTAGCATAAGGTATTCTGCAATGAGTAGAGGAGTGGAGAACTCTTCTTGTGAAATATTTCTGGACTTTCTTAACTGTGTTAATATCAGATACGTAATGTGGGTTCCAGACTGATGACCTGTCTAGATTGGTCTGTAATTTTCAACTAGGCTGGGGTCTCCCTTTTTGAAGATGGGGATGACCATGGCTTGTGACCATAGTTTTGGCAAGTAGCTGGTCCTGAAAGATTTTTCAAAGATTATGATTAGAGGTTCGGCTAAGGCAGTGGGAAGCTTTTTTAAGAAGTAGGCACATATTCTGTCCGGTCCAATAGATAGAGATGGCTTTAGATTGCACAGTGATTTTTCAACAATGTCTTCTGTAAAATCGACATGTATTAGATCATTGTAGTTGTCCGTGGTTCGGCTAGGAAATACTGGGCATGATCCATTGCTGTTTACAAATCCTGAGCCAAAGAATATGTTAAAGAGGTGGGCTTTAATAGTGTCATTGTTGCAATCTTTACCATTAAGTCCTTTCAGCGGTGGGATGGACCTTGAGTGTTTTAGTTTGTTGTTTATAAAATTGTAGAAAGTGCAGGTGGAATTGGTGTGTAGATTTTCTTCTTGTTTAATGTGATAATTGGTGCACTCAGTTTTTATCTGGTGGCATAAATTTTTGTATCGGCTTTTGAAGTTGGCAACATGACCACATTTGTTTTTCCGCCAAAGTGATTTCTTTTTGGATTGAATCTTCCTTATTGTTTTGGGTAATTTGTTTTTTCTGGTTTTGGGAGTTGTTAATGGTACATATAGGCTAAGAAGAATGTAAGATTAGCTATGTCTAGCAATTCAACTATAAACCATGATTTGTGGGTTGTTGATAGTGGAGCATCGCAGTGCATTACTAGAAATAGAGAGAGGTTTGTAAAGATATCTATGAGTAAGCAACATGTATCATTGGCAAATGGATGGAAGATGAAAGCGTCTGGTGAAGGTACTGCATATTGTTCTTGTGTAAATGAGTATTTAACTATGTTATACGTACCTAAACTGAAATTTAATTTCTTATCAGTAAGGGCTTTAGTTAATATTGGTTATGTAGTAACCTTTAGGGGAGATAACTGTATAATAGAGAAAGAGGGTAAAAGTGTTACTGCTAATTTAGAGAATGATTTATATGTGATACATGATGACCAGTTGAAGATGGCTAACTCGGTTTATAACAATGTTAAGCCACATGATGAATTTATACATTTACTACATAGACATCTGGGGCACATTAATTTCAAAATGTTCAAACTGTTGAATTGGCAGAGGGAGTAAAATTGAAACCCTGTAGCAAGTATTTAAACTGTAATGCTTGTAGCCAAGATAAAAGTAAGGTTACTCCTGCAAACAGACTTAATGGGTATAAGACCAAAGAACCTTTAGAGGTTGTTTTTGCTGACATAATTGGTTCCTTAAAAATGCAGTTTGGGAGGTGCCTGCTATGTTTTGAGTATACTGAATCATTACTCTTGGTATGGTTTCTGCTATCTCATGAGAAACAAAACAGAAACATCCCAACATTTCTTTAATTGGCTAAGGTTTGCAGAGAGAAAAATGAGGAGTAAAGTAATTACTTTAGTTACTGATAATGGGACTGAGTTTATTAACAAGAGATTCCAAATGATGCTAAAATTGGCTGGTGTTGAGCATAAACGTTCTGCACCTTACAGACCACATCATAACTCGTTTGTAGAACAAAGAAGGCAAACATTACAAGCCATGGCTCTCACTATGTTATCTGATTCAGGTTTGCCTGAAACACTGTGGGGTGAAGCCATAATGTGTAGCAACCATGTGTTAAACAATGTAGTTAACACAACAAATGGTGAATTGCCATTCACTCATTGGCATGGCAGAAAACCAAATTTAAGTTACCTACACACATTTGGAGCTCCAGCATGGGTGCATATTCCCTCACAAGTAAGACTGAAAGGGCAACATAGAGCTATTGTTGTTTATGAAGACAACCAATTAGCAATACAGATGGCTTCCAATCTTGCTGTTAAGACAAGATCAAAACACACAGATTTAAGATATTTAAATGTGAGACAATGTGTGCAAAGTAAGATGATTAAGCTGGAATACTGCATGTCAGAAAATAACATTGCAGATCATTGTACAAATGCCCAAGGCTCTGTAAAGCATAAGGCTTGCTGTGAGGATTATGGACTTAGAATGTAACGTTGTATATATTGTCCTACCCAAAGGGGAGAATGTTAGAAATGTAAGTCATCTAACAGTTGGGTTGGAAAACATATAAACCAGGATAGACGTTTTAATACTGTCTCTTTAAGGAAATGCTAAAATTGTAATTGGGTGTGGTTTATCAAACGGTCATAAGATGGAGCCAAAAACCTGGGTTGTTCTGTTCTGTTGTTGCTGAGAGTGTTGCCATTCCTGCATTTTCCTATTGACTGATACTGATCATTATTCTTGGACCTGATGTGAGTCTGTTACTGAACAGTTTTTGATAATGGACTTTGTTATTGGATTATCCCTGGACTGAAAACTGACTGCTTTAACCATGAATTACTTGGACTGTTTGTTGAACTTTGCTTAACCATTTTACTGGAAGTAAAACTTACATTTTACTATACAGTGTATCTGTGTGCTGGTTGTGTGTTATTCTTCACTACTCTCACTGCATCTCCCTGTGTGCGCTCATTCTCCTAAAGGGGGATTATGTGAACACAGCTGCAACTCTTTATCAAAATATGTCAAGATCAACGGACAGAGGCATCATCACCACCTGGAGATGCCCACATAATGAGACACAACTTTTAATTGGATGAGCCAATTGGACTATTGGGGGTGGGAACGTTGGCATCACTTTGTGTTATGTCCCACCTTCCAAAATAAACAGATAAGGCTGAACGCAGCAGTCCTTGCAGATAAAGGCAGCAAACAGGAATCTTCACTGATAACAGCTGTAGTTAGCCTCCACAAGATAGTCCAAGTTAATAGTTCCAAGGAAATAAATCCAAGTCCCAACAAGATATTTCAGGTTTAAATCCTCCAAGCCAAAATCTTCGGTTCTCCTTGCAAACAAACAGTTTGTTCCAGACAGAGTGCAAAGTCATCTCTCTCCCTTTATAGAGCAGCAGCTAATTAGTCTAATTACTGATCTGCCCTCCTCCTGTGCTCCCGTTGGTTTCTTCTCGTAAGGAGACGCCTGCTTCTGACATCCACCCAGCAATCATCTAAATTATTATCTTCACCTGAAGTCTCCATAAGTTCCTCATTGTCAGCCGTTCCCGGCTGATAACCTGATTGAGAAGCAGAGGAGGTTGAAGGTTCAGGCCGGTCCTGCAAATCAAATGTGTCCTCCCTTGTAACCTTCGTCTCCTCCTCTTCATTGAAATCACTAAAACTTGCTGATTCATACAAGTCCTCCTCGCTGGAGCTTTCATTCAAAAAACCTGTAGCTGATGCCGGAATCACAACACTATCCCTCACCGCAGGGCCCTTCCCCCGGGTCTGACGATCCGGATGCGGTTTCGAAGGGAAGCGTGCATGAAAGTCTCGAAGCAGATCCGGAGCATGAAATGTAGACGCATCCATCCAGGAACAAACCTCCGAATCATCTACTCTCCTCCCGACCAAGTACTGGAATCGACCCTTGAGCCAACGGGAATCAAGGACGCTGACCACCGTATCGTCAACAGCAGCCTCCTCAGGGGGCGATGATAACGGAATTGTTTCAGCAGAGTCACGTAGACGACAATCAGAAGAATCGGGAATCAAGAGAGATCGATGAAAGATGGGGTGAATACGCATGGAACGCGGCAAGGTGAGGCGGTATGCCACGGGGTTAATAACTGCCTCAATCGGGAACGGACCAATAAACCGATGATCAAGTTTCCTAATAGGGCGATCGACCTTCAGATGTTTTGTAGATAGCCACACTTTATCTCCCACAGCTAACGGAGGCGTTGCCCGATGGGACCGGTCTGCAAACCGCTTATAATCTTCTTTTGCCTTGTTCAATTGTTGTATCAGTAGACGGCGAACTGCGTGTAGTTCTTCCAAAAACTCTCGGGTCTCAGGAACCGGGGAATCCATCATAGTTAATGGGAAGAAACGTGGATGATAACCCATATTTGCAAAAAATGGCGTGACACGGGTGGAGGTGTGCTGCGAGTTGTTAAACGCGAATTCTGCTAATGGGAGATATTTCGCCCAATCGTTTTGTCGCAAATTTACAAAACACCTCAAATATTGAGTAAGAATCCCAATCACCTTCTCTGTCCCGCCATCAGTTTCTGGATGGTGCGCTGACGCTAAACATACTTTCACTTGCAAAGCCGCCATTAACTGTTTCCAAAATTGCGCCGTAAACTGGACCCCACGATCAGAAACCACTCTATCCGGCAGTCCATGTAGACGAAAGATATGCTGCAAAAATAACTGAGCCGTAGTGCGGGACGATGGCAATTTCTGACAGGGAATGAAATGGGCCATTTTAGTCAGCATATCCACTACCACAAGCACTGTTGTGAACCCCGACGAAGATGGTAAATGTGTCAGAAAGTCCATGGAGATCGCTCCCCATGGCCTACTTGGAGTCGGCAAGGGTTGCAAAAGTCCAGGGGGTGCACCTGACGCCGCTTTCGCTTGCCTACATTGAACGCAAGAAGCGACGTAAGAGGACACATCATGACGAACTCGAGGCCACCAAAAAGTCCGGGTGACCAAATGCAAGGTTTTGTGAAAGCCAAAATGACCAGCGGCAGGGTTATCATGACATTGTGTCATGATGAGAGCCCTCAACGGTCTGGTAGGCACATATAATAAACCCCGATGTCGAAGCAGATCTTCTTCAAAAGACCATGGAGAATTAGGGCCAACGTCCCCCCATCTCTGCTGCGTCCACGCATCCAAATGTTGCGCCTCTCGTAGTCGGGCCCGCAAATCTACCGGTTCCTGCAGTACAGCTAGAGATTCCGGTGGTAACACCGTCCGTAAAGGAAGAGGATCTTCGGCACAAGTATACTCCGGTTTCCGAGATAACGCATCCGCCCTCCGGTTCTGTCCACTTGGAATGTAAGTAACAGAGAAATTGAATCTGGCAAAAAATAACGACCAACGAATCTGCCGTTGATTCAATTTCCTAGCCGTGGTCAAATGCTCCAGGTTTCGATGATCCGTCCAAACCTCCACCTTGTGCCGAGCCCCCTCCAAATGATGTCTCCAAGTCTCAAAAGCAGCCTTAATGGCTAACAACTCCTTTTCCCAGATGGTATAGTTGCGCTCCGAAGCTGTAAGCTTCCTAGAATAGTATGCGCAAGGAAACAGAAGTGCGCCATCCTCCGAAGCTTGTAACAGCACTGCTCCGATAGCGACATTAGAAGCATCTGTCTCGACCACAAATGGACGATCCGGATCAGGATGCTTCAATATCGGTTCGGTTATGAATGCTTTTTTCAAAGTGTCAAAAGCCTGTTGTTGTGGAGGCCCCCACACAAATGGAACCTTCTTACGGAGAAGCTGAGTTATGGGGTCCATTATTTTCGCAAAACCTGGAATAAAAGTCCGATAGTAGTTGGCGAATCCCAAAAGTCGTTGTACATCTTTGACCCGACGAGGAGCTTCCCAACTACACAACGCCTCAACCTTTTTGGGGTCCATAGCAATGCCCACGGGAGAAATGATGTGTCCCAAGAATTCTATTGACGACTGAAAAAAGAAACACTTTTCCAATTTAGCATAAAGTTTATGCTCCCGAAGACGCTGAAGCACTTGACGAACCTGCTGAAGATGTTGCTCTCTGGATCTTGAATAAATCAAAATGTCGTCCAAATATATGACAACAAACTTATCCAGCATGTCTCGAAAAATATCGTTCATCAAATGTTGAAATACAGCAGGAGCGTTGGTCAAACCAAATGGCATGACGGTGTACTCGAAATGACCATAACGAGTGCCAAAAGCCGTCTTCCACTCGTCTCACTTGCGCATCCGAACCAGATTGTAAGCTCCACGTAAGTCAAGTTTCGTGAAAATAGTAGCTTCCCGTAACCGCTCCATTCATTCGGGAATGAGCGGTAAAGGATAGCTATTTCTCACGGTGATAGCGTTCAAGCGTCTATAGTCACAACAGAGACGAAGTTCTCCCGACTTCTTCTTGACAAAGAGAACAGGTGCCGAAAGAGGGGACGACGAAGGTCGAATAAATCCCCGAGCTAGATTTTTATCCAAAAACTCTCGAAGTGCAACTAATTCAGGCTCGGACAAAGAATACAACCTCCCCTTTGGCAATGGAGCACCCGGTATCAAATCCACGGGACAATCATAAACACGATGTGGTGGTAATTGGTCTGCCTCCTGTTCACTGAAAACATCGGAGAAATCCGACAGCTCTGAAGGAATCGAGACAGCAGAAGCGACAACGTGTTGGCCTGCGCAGACATGCCTCAGGTGGTCCACACATTGCAGGCTTGGAAAAGAAACAGCATTCTGCGCCCAAGCCACCAACGGATCGTGTAAACGCAACCAGGATACTCCGAGCACCAAAGGAAGATGGAGGTTCGAGGTGACATAAAAACTTATCGCCTCCTCATGATCCCCAATACGCATGCGCAATGGTTGGGTGGCAAAGCGAATAGGTCCCGACTTGAGTTCACGCCCATCTACGGTTTCCACCTGCATGGGGGGAGTCACAGACACTAAAGGAATTTTGAAATGTTTCACAAAATCATAGTCCATAAAGCTTGTCGTAGCCCCTGAATCCACCAGTGCCACGGCAGGAATTCCCTCCTTCCGGGATTGCAAGAATATACGAGTGTCCAAAAGTAAATGTCGAGGAGGGCCAGAATTTACTTCGGCAATTTGGGATGAGAGTGGAAATTGTGCCCGACCTAGGGTTTCCCGAAGTCGGGCCTACCCTGTTTCCCGACGGGCCAGCAATGGTTTCTGGTACAGGTCCACGAGTCCCCTTCTGAGTGCAGGAATTTACAAAATGTCCCGAACCCCCGCAATAAAGGCACAAACCTTCCTGAAACCTTCTCGAACGTTCTTGCACCGTTAAGCGAGGGCGGAGTGCGCCTATCTCCATCGGCTCCTCTGCTGGGATCCTGGATTGGTAAACCCTCATAGGCGGGATGCGTGCACGAGAAAACACAGATGGTTCGCAACGGTCCGTTTACACCCACGTTGTTGTAAGCGAGCTTCAATACGCAAGCATTGAGTAATCAATGTGTCCAAAGTCGAAGCACGCTCTGCATGGATTAATTCATCCTTGATAATGTCAGACAAGCCCTCCTGAAATGCTGCCATATGAGCTGGTTCGTTCCAGGTTGAGTCCATACACAACAAACGGAATTCTGCCACGTATTCTTGCAAGGGACGTTTGCCCTGAGTAATATCCTTCAACTTTCTGTCCACAATTTGTGATTTAATCGGGTTCTCAAACATTACGTTTATCTGTTGAAGAAACCCCTGGAAATTGTCTAATAATGGGCTATCCTGTACTAATAAGGGAGTAGCCCATTTGGCAGCCTGCCCGGTTAACAAGCTAATAATAAACCCCACTTTAGCCCGGTCGGTTGGAAAATCTTCAGGCCTCACAGAAAAATACAGTTGGCACTGACCCAAAAATGTTGAAAACATGTCCGTTTGCCCAGAAAATTTTTCTGGCATAGCTACCGGGTTTTTCCTCATAGGGGGTGCAGGGGGGGCTCCAGCTGCAGCTGAAACAGTTTGAGAATTGGTAACAAACGTTAACAATTGAGTTACCTGATTCTGAAGGGACACATTGCTCTGAAGTAACTGATTAATTTGTATCTGCTGCTGCTCCACCAATTGTTGCATTTGAGTTAAATCCATCGTTGCAAAGATGGTCTGTTGGTCCGGAACAAAAATGTTATGTCCCACCTTCCAAAATAAACAGATAAGGCTGAACGCAGCAGTCCTCGCAGATAAAGGCAGCAAACAGGAATCTTCACTGATAACAGCTGTAGTTAGCCTCCACAAGATAGTCCAAGTTAATAGTTCCAAGGAAATAAATCCAAGTCCCAACAAAATATTTCAGGTTTAAATCCTCCAAGCCAAAATCTTCGGTTCTCCTTGCAAACAAACAGTTTGTTCCGGACAGAGTGCAAAGTCATCTCTCTCCCTTTATAGAGCAGCAGCTAATTAGTCTAATTACTGATCTGCCCTCCTCCTGTGCTCCCGTTGGTTTCTTCTCATAAGGAGACGCCTGCTTCTGACATCCACCCAGCAATCATCTAAATTATTATCTTCACCTGAAGTCTCCATAAGTTCCTCATTGTCAGCCGTTCCCGGCTGATAACCTGATTGAGAAGCAGAGGAGGTTGAAGGTTCAGGCCGGTCCTGCAAATCAAATGTGTCCTCCCTTGTAACCTTCGTCTCCTCCTCTTCATTGAAATCACTAAAACTTGCTGATTCATACAAGTCCTCCTCGCTGGAGCTTTCATTCAAAAAACCTGTAGCTGATGCCGGAATCACAACAACTTTGTATAAGTGATTTACGAGCCCATTTTTTCAGATTCAAGATTTCTTTTGTTGCTACCACTTGATTTCCAGTAAAAGATATCTTTTCTCTAATTAATGGAGTCTAAGTATTTCTTTCTTGGATTTTGAATGGAGCACCAGCTGACATTATTCTGAATCTTCACTTTACCACCCCACCCAGAGAATTAATAAATTTTCTTCTGGGGGGGTCTGAACACAATGTCTAATCCAGCCAGTGACCAAGAAGACCTGGGAACAACTGGAGGACAAGATTCCCTGCTGTTAGAGGTGGCAGGGGAAGCCGACTTGTTAGCAGAATTAAGTCTTCGCAAAAAACCAGCTGTAAAACCCAAATAGTCCCTGGGAGTTGGTTGGAAAGATCCTGAGGAAAAGCCTCCTCCAGGAGTGACCACTACCCTTCAGCATGGAAGAGAAGAGCCATGGCAAGAGAAGGAAAGAATTTATTTTTTACTAACTCAAGCCATGCATCTTCTAAATGAAGCTATCGGAGAACCTCAAATTGATCAAAGGTATGAGGGAGAGGAGGGGGAGGCAGTCCCAACCAGAAGAGTCAGAGCAGCCACCCCCATAAATCAACCTGGGCTGGTGCAACAGGGAGCAGCAGCCCAGGGGCCCCTGGTGGGGGGAGTAATTCCCAGAAGGCGTAGAACTCCAAAGGTGTCTCCGTTGGAAATAAAATATGGGGAGGAGAATCCCAAGGAGTTAGAATTCTTCCTGATACAAGTCTGGAGCCATATAGAGGAATATGGAGAGAATTTTTCCTCAGAAGCAGCCAAAGTTAGATGTGTTACAAGGGCTCTGGAGGGAACAGCTGCAAAGTGGATGGTGACTTTGCATAATGATAATGCCCCCCAGCTGATGAATTATGACCTGTTCATGACTGCGCTGCGGGCCAGGTTTGAAGACCCACTTGCTGAACATAAAGCCAGAATTAGGATGAAGACCATAAATCAGGGTGGAGATCAGTGGCTGACTACACCCAGGAATTTAGAGAGCTGGTGTGTCATATTTGAGGCTGGTCCGAGGGAGCCCTGATAGAAGCTTTTAAAGATGGGTTGAATGAAGATGTATATCAAAGCTGTATTGCCAGAAGAGACCCCAGTGAGCTGCAGCTGTGGTATGTGCTGGCAGCAGAGGTGGAAATTAATCTGACCTGAAACAGATGCCAGGGGGGCTTTGTTGGAGCAAGTCCTCCCCCACCATCCCCCAAGAAGCCTTAAAGCCCCAAAAGGGAGGAATGGCGGCAAAACCCAAGACCACTGCATGCTTCCGATGTGGGAAGGAAGGTCACCAGGCTGCAGACTGCCATGCAAGCTAAAGCCAAAGGGGGCACCAGGAGGAGGGGAAAAACCTGAAACCCCCCCAGCAAAGGCTCCCAAAACAGCGCTTAAAGTGGAGGAGCTTGTAGAGATTGCCCCTCCAAAAGGAGAGGAGCTGGGAACTCCAACCTCTTCTGAAGAGAGTGAATCCGAATCGGAAGACGACTCACTGGTAAGTCCAAACAAGAGCCCTATGAGCATTCCAGTGAGATTAAGGGTACCCATATTATTTCAATGATATCTTCAGGAGAGATGTTTGTTGTATTTGAGTTACTTATGATATCATGAACTTTGGTGATGTCATTTGATTCATTGGTGTCTTTGAGACCAAATAAGATGGCATTTGGATGTTTCTGTTCACGTTCCATGGTGTCTCTGATGAGTAAGGAGATATTATTTGTGGAATTATTTGAAGGGATAGTAATTGTTTGTGGCTGCGGTTTGGTGGTTATTTTTGGTTGTAGTTGCGATTGTAGTTGAGGTAGTAGTTGTGGTTGTTGTGGGATTTGATTTTGAGCTGATAGGTACTCACTTATCTGTGCTGTATTTTTTTTTTCAAGAGAAATTAGGCTTGCTTGTATAGTTGTTTCAAAACGTGTTGCTAAGTGTTTCTCTATTGAGTGAATGAGTGATTCTATGCTTTCAACTCTGTCAGGTAGGATACTCAGTTTGTTTAGCTTAGGAGAACATGATGGACATAGATAAAAGAATGTATCTGAATTTTTAACCATATCAGCTAGGTTTTTGTTTGTGTTTAAGCAGGCTAGATTATCACATAGGTGGCATTACATGTAAATTTCACTTTCATTGATGGTTTCAAGACATTTGAAACATGTGCAGGAGTCTGGGAGGTCATTGGTAGAGATATTTTTCTTTTGTTTTGGTTTGGAGTTTTTGGCCGGCATGGTCAATGGCAATAGTACAGTAATCAATTACAATAGCTAGTTAATGTGATAGATAGACAGTTACTTAATGAATGTTGGTAATTAATAAATGTTAATTGATATGTTAGAGAACAAATCAAAAGTAAGGTTGCTTATTACTAAAAATCAATCAATCAATCAATTGGTTATTCAAATCACTCTAATCAAATAATTTTGCTAAGCAACAAACAGCCTAATTTATTACAGTAATTACTAAACACACTGGTCAATTAAATTCACTAAATCACTGATTTTACTAATCAGATATTCAGTAATTACACTATGTACACTAAACATTCAATCATACTAATCAATAAAAACAATAAATCAATTGATTATTTGATAAAAATTAATTATTTTAGAATAATTGATTTTTTTGAGATAATGAAAGTAATAAAGTAGTATGAAGTAGTATTGAGAGTTGGTAAGTAAAGCGTTATTGCTTTGCTTTGTTTTGCTTAGCTGTTGCTGATATCTGAGAATAGGTTTATAACCCTTTATAAACTGGCAGGAGGTCTCTTTTCCTGGGCTGTTTGAAAACAATCAATGAGCAAGGGTTTACACTCTGTTTTGTAGATTGAGTTTTTGAGATAGTAAAGATGCAAAGATGTTGAAGGGGGGATCTCTTGCTCCTCACTGGGGCCCCTCACTTTTTGTTTTGTTTTCCCTTGATGAATAGGATTTCTGGCCCCCTCCTAGGTAATTTAAATACACTTTCAAAGTTTGTTGCTTTTAAGAGAAAAAGCAAGAAAGATAGTCTTGCACTGGCAATTTGAACAGTTTATATTTTTACTATGTAGACTCAGATTTGTATTGAGCATTCTCTCCTGGCTTCAATATACTTCTGCTTATATCACAGGAAATAAAATTGCTTCCAATCTTCACAGGAGTTCGGTTATAACAATACTTCCCTACTTATTGAAAGTCCAAAGTTACTATCCTTTTAAAGAGGAAGTCTGGATTAGCAATTTGGTGAAGAGGGAAGAGGAAAGGAGGGGCGGCAGGGGGAAAGCAGTCTGTTTCATACCCTGGCTGCAAAAGTCTGAAGACCAACTCACAGCTCCTGGTGCTCATCACCCTGCAAGGATGGGATGAATCTCACCGTCTCACCACCCTGCAAGGATAATTGTTGAGCCCCCCGGTACTGGCAAGCCCCACTGCCTTACCTTCTAATAAGGATGGGTCGAGTCGCAGATCATTGAGGCTTTTCAAGTGAGCACTCCTGAACTTAGTGCCCACCAAGGAATTAGTTTTTTTACTGGCGTGCTGGTCAAGGATGGGAGGAATTGGAGATCTCCAAGTACTTTTGAATTGAGCGTTTGCTGAGGAATGGAACTCTTTTCTGGCTTGCTGGCAAGTCTCAGGTGTTAGGCTTTCCACCTCGCTGGCTGGACCTGCAGGGATTAGAAGGCTTGTTGCCTGGCACTGCCCATGCCCACTGCAGCTCCTCACACTGCCTCTACTGCTGGCGCCATCTTGAGGGCATTTCATTGTCCTTTTAGCCATGAAATAAAATATTGGGTTTATGTTCCATCATATTTCTTTTTACTCTCATCTTTCTTCTATTATATTTAAGAGGAATTCTATGAAAAAAAGTTCTTGTCTCCTTTACAGTAAGCTCAACCTTATTTTTGTTCTTAATGCAAATGAACAATTTGTTCATTGAATATCCACAAAGTTATTGTGTGAAAAATTAATCAGAGTTTATAGCAGAATGTAAAAGAACATTCAATAAACCCACAGCTTAATTTGAGGTTCCAGATATATCAGAGACAAACTGTTTGTTTTCTTTGTTTCCCATCTGTTAAGCTGAATTTCATCTTTCCAACATGACATTTTCACACAAACACTTTTCCAAACATCATCCTAATGCCTTGTGGCATTCAGTTGGCTTTTCTTGAACTAGAGAGTGAAGAAATTGTTGTATCATAAATATAGAAACATAGTGGAAAAACTTGCCTCCAGAAGTTGTGAATGCTCCAACACTGGAAGTTATAAAATAAGATGTTGGATAACCATTGGCTGAAGTGGTATAGGGTTTCCTGCCTAGGCAGGGGGTTGGACTAGAACAGGAGTCTCCAACCTTGGCAACTTTACAACTTGTGGACTTCAACTCCCAGCTTGCATTGGGAGGAATTCTGGGAGTAGAAGTCCACAAGTTGTAAAGTTGCCAAGGTTGGAGACCCATGGACTAAAAGACTTCCAAGTCCCTTCCAACTCTGTTATTTTATTCTATTCTAAATCTGCACTTAGATAAAGGAAAAAAAATACAAGAAATGCATATATTGTAAGAGAAACTGTAGTTTGTTTTTGCACCAAGTAAGTTTGTATTGGTGTAACCTTTTTAATAATAGAAATGTATTATACATTATGCTTATGAGGCATCAGAAAGTAAAAGGACAGTAATAACATATTGTCTATTGTTTGTTAACAATCAATTAAAAATTAAAAATGTAATATTTAAGGCATACTTACCATGTAAATTGTAAAACATTTTATAAAAGATTTTTTTTAATAGCTGATGTGATGAAGCAAATGCTCCAGCAAGCACTCTCTGTATTCAAAGATTGGGCAAGCAGAATCTATATATAGTAGGGATATATCCAGACTCTAATAAGTGTATGCTATCACTCATAAGGCTTTATAAGTTATAGCCTGCACGTTGAATTGCCCCTAGAAGGAAACTCCTTAGATAGCCAGTGCAGTTTCTACTGCACTGATATATGAGATTATAGTTGTAGAATAGAATCAGATGCAAATCAGGTCTCTCTCTCTCTTTTTTTTTTTAAAAAAAAAACATCAAGCCATCTTCCATATATATATACATACAGTGTGTCGGTTGGTTTACAAATTATTTTGTGCTTCCACTTCGTAGTCTTCAGTTACAATTACATTGTATATATTCTCATATTGACAATCAAATATTCCTAAATACATGAATATCATTATTAATCACTCATTTGATTATACTATTGTTCATTCATGTTTTACGAGATAATCCATATTTTAATTAATTTACTTTGTAACAGTTCATATTATCATCTCAGATCTATCCTACAATCATTTTGTAGATATAATAAGAAAAGAATGCATCTTTATTCATTATGTTATAAAAATCTATATATTTTATTACCATGTTTTATTGTCTACCCACTGATAGAATAGATCCCAAATTTTATAAAACTGTTTATCATCTTGTTCTCTGATTCCAAATGTCAATCTACTCATTTCAGCACATTCCAATATTTTCTTAATAATTTCCTCCTGTAATGGAATTTTCTCATTTTTCCAGTTTTTGGCAAATACCATCCTAGCCGCTGTTGATACATTTACAATCAGATATTTCAATTCTTTACTATATATTTCAGGTAAAATTCCCAATAAAAATATCTCTGGTTTCAAGTCTATATGCTTTTTTGTCATTTTTTCCAACCATTTGTGGATTTTAGTCCAGTATTTTTTGGCATCCACACAAGTCCACCACATATGGTAATATGAGCCAGGTACCTGACGACATTTCCAACATTTTTCAGATTTGTTCTTGAACATTCTTGCTATTCTTGTTGGGGGAAAATGCCAAAACCTTCTGGAATCAATTCACCTCTTTTCTAAGTAAGATTTTAGTCAGAAATCGGTATTCTCTTCTCATCTCTCTCACTCTTCTGGGAACTTGTTTCAGGACCACAATCTCCTTATCTTTATATTTTAATGTTTTCTCTCTTGCCACCTGCAATATTTGTGTTTTGATGTCTTTCTTTGTAAATCTGATGTGAACTTCTCTTGGTAAACTATTTCTCATTGCATATCTTGTGAAGACTCAAAAAACCTCATCTATTCCATTCATCATCTTCTCTTTGGTTATTTCCAGGGCTTCAGCCAAGATTTCTATCATTATCTCAGCTAAGTTTTGTCCCTTTTCTTCCTCTATGTTTTGAAATCTGAGATAAAATTCTGATCTATCCATCTTGCACCCCACTTTTATCTTGTTCAACCACTGTTAATCTGTCATCAATATCTCCAATCTTATCTCTTTGTTTATCTTCTTCAATTTTTTTTTGAATTTCTCATCATACTTCATCATCATTTGTTGAATATTCTCCACCTTTTCATCAGTTTTTTCTATTCTCCTTACAATATTTTCTGTTCTTGCTTGTATACTTTGAATTCCTTGCATTATCATCTGCAATGTCACCTTTTCCTGTTCTTTTTCTTGTTGTAACATCATCTGTATTGAGCACTGTCCTCCCCATGGTGAAGAGGAAGAAGTAGGAATTGAAGAATCAGCTGCTGTTAGTTTCCTGCTCATTTTGGACAATTCAAAATCTTCAGGTTCTTCTAGACCTTAATCCACTTGTGAAATAACCAATTGTAAATCCAAGTAAAAATAGTGGAAAAAAGGAAACAAGATAGGGTAAAAAAAGATTTCTTCAGGTTCTTGTATACCTTAATCCAATCAATTAGTTAAACAGCAGTAAAAGCTCAAAAGGGAAGAAAAAAAAAAACCATAAACAGAGAAAGGAAAAAATTGTTAAATCTTGTAGAAAGCAGAAAAATAAAAAGTAAAAAACTAAAAAAAAAGAAATTTCTTCAGGTTCTTCAACACCTTAATCCAATTAAAAAGTCTCAAGTATGAAAAAGTATACACAAAAAAAAAAGAAGCCACAAAAAAGAAACCCAATATGGAGGGTAAAAACAAATGCAGGAGAGGGAGAGAGAGAAAAAGAAAAAAGCCTATTCCCTTAAAAAAAAAAAAAGAAGAAGAAGGAAAACATTAATTCTAAGACTTTTCCTTTAAAATAAAATGCAAAAGTAAAAATTAGGCTCCAAAAGCAAAAAGAAAGACAAAAGCAGATTCCAAAAGTCCAGAGATCCAAATAACTATTACAAATAATAAGCTGGTAAGGAGGGGGTGTGAGGAATAGCCCAACTCAAAAAGAGCTTTTGTTATTTTTTATAGCTTTCTTCTCTAGAATCGTATCATCTTTTTTCTGCATACTTCAACACCAGACTTCAGCTACTAATAGAAACCCAGAAGAGCACCTGCAATAACACTCTCCCATGCTCTTCCCTCTATCTTATCAGACATGCTCAGAGTCCTTGAAAAGAAGTCTGAATTCTTTCTCAGCTTTGTCTGGTCAAGAGAGAAAAAAAAAGAGAAACAATATTTCTTAGCCTCTAGTTGGCAGTGTTACAAAGTTTCCTCTGCTTTCACTCCCCCCCTCCTTTTCCAAACAAATTATTATAAAAAAAATAATTAAAAAGGAAAAAGGGTTTAGAAAAAAAAAGGCTAAAGGGGATCTCTAGCCTAAAATATTGTAAAGACAAAAAGGAGAAGCGACAAAAAAGAAAAATAAAATAGAAAAAAAGACCAGTCCAGTTCAAAGTAAAAGATCGTATACAAAGAGTCCAGCAAAAAAATAAAATAATAATTTGACTTTCCATTTAAAATCGCCACTTCTGTCTGAGATTTTACAGATTCTTTCTTTTCCTTAGAGTGTCCTTTTAAATCTTAAAGTAAAGAAAAAATTCTCACCAAACTGGGACACTTTCTCTTTCTATTCTCTTCCATTTCGGAGCTGTCCCAACTTCAGCAGCTTTAATGGCTGCCTCTTTGCCACTGGCAAAAAGAGCTTCCCCTAGATCTACCAGGGACTTTGCAGTATCCCTGGGATCAACAGGATGTGCTCTTTACATTCACCATCTCTCTGGGACGGTTTAGATCCGTTTGGACCATCCAGGAGCAAAGATATCAGCAGCGAAATCAGTTCTCCAAGATTACATGCTGTATTGTCGTGACACCAGCTCTGCCCTCGCAAATCAGGTCTCTTGATGAGCAAATGGATCAGCAGTCTTTCAAGATATCTGTATCACCTTTTCCAGAATGAAATATTGGCACCTGTTTTCTATTATTGGTTTAACTAACTAGATATGTAGGAGAAGAGTGGTCAAGTCCACAAGAAGCAGAGTCAAAGTCACCGAAGACCATATTATTTTCCTCAGGAGTTACAGATTCAGGTTGTGCCCCCTAAGTCTGCAAGATTCTCCCCTCTGCCATCTGTTGGATATTGTCCATTGGTGATTTTATCTACCAAACTCATTTTCAGTTTTCTTACTCCTTTTGTATTTTTGGATCCATACACTATGGTGGCCACTCTGTTTACTGTTGTTGATACTGCTCTCTCATACACATTCCTCAATCCCATGTCTTTACCTGATGATTGAACACCCTCCTGGCATTTCCTAACTCCGCAGTGGTTTCTAGGATGTAATATCAGTCTACATCCTCCTGCTGAAATCAATATTTCACAAAAGCCAAATGTAACCCATCAATGTAAAATCTCAAAGTTTCCTTACCTATTTCAGTCTCTCATCTTTTAAACAACTTTTAATCATTTGACCAGCCAGCTAAACCAGGTGAGGGTAGATGATGAGTTGCATAGCCCAGCATGTGCATGCAGACTCCAGAAGATTGAATGATGAGACCAATTGAAGGCCCAACAGTCAAGAAGGCAGCTTTGCAAGTATTGTGGAATGCAAAGAGCATGACAAGGCACAGATAATATCTTGGTCATCCACTGTGCTTAGTCTTATCTTCAGCTGTCTTGACATTGGACCAAAGTGGAAACTGGGAAGAGAGAATGAGGCTGATTCATGCAAGTTGCCCTCATATTAATCCAATCATGTGCTATCTTGACATTATCATGATTTGAAAAAATAAGCTTTAAAGCAAATGTGCAGGAGGGCTGTACATGATATATTTTCTCTCTCTCTCTCTCTCTCTCTCTCTCTCTCTCTCTCTCTCTCTCTCTCTCTCTCTCTCTCTCTCTCCATAGCACTTGATTTTAATTTCTTAAATAAAACATGCCTTTTCCTTGACCATACCATTCTCAGGAAAAGACCCAACTGCTTTAAGGACAGGAGTTATGTGACTATTCCTTTATTTCTTGAAGCACCATGGTTCCTTTAAATCCCAGGCAATGCATAGCTCTACTATGTTATTAGGATAGAGAAGGTGAATTGGAATATAGGGTGTTCCAAAACTAACACTGTGCCTGTTTCCTTAATAAGTCACATGTAAATCCTGCATTTATGCACTCTTGTGTATTCTGAAGACTTCCTTCTAATCTAATGTCAAGTATTGCAGAACTTTGCTGTGAATTTGCAGACCATATCTGTAGTCTGATTAAAACTAGTACAAATTATGTTCTAAAGTTCTGTCCTTAATCTGTGGGCAGACAGATTGAAAGGGCAATTTCTTATGTGCATGACTCCACTTATGACAAACTGATAAAGCCCCCAAACCATTTTGTCATGATGTCTTCCTTCAGATTTAATTAATTACTAAAGACCAGATTGTAGAATGATAGACAAGACATTAAAAAATGTCTTTGGCAAGATCATTGCTAAGTAAACATAACTACACCACTTCCATCCATAAAAATTCATCTGGCACTTTCTTCTCCTTTAAAATAATTTATAAAGCAAATTCTGTTTTACTAAATCACAATATGAACTGGTGTTAAACAGTACATAAGAAGTACCATTCAAAACTTAATTTTCTTAACCTCACTCTCTTCATATTAGCATTCATGAACTTCAGCAATGAAGTTTTATTATGTTCTTTATGTGCAACCAAAAATCCATATGAAATCATAATTTTCCTGAAAGAAGTATTCCTGATGAAATGATTTATTGTTTCTCTTCTTGGATTCAGTCATCAATGCATGCCCATGGATTAAAGCTTTGTTTATCAAAAGTTTTAAAAAAATCCACTTTACAATGTCATACTGGTAGATGTATTATTAGTTATAGAAATTAAAAACAAAACTAAAGCAAGCACCTTTTCTTCTGAAATCAACATAAAACTAGAATGGAGAAAATAGGAAGGTGTGTGAATTAGCTGCTGTAATGACATCAAAGGCTGGTATGTAGATTTAAAAGATATGAAAAAAGGAATTCAGATTCAAGCCTGCTAGATAAAATTAGACATGATTTGTTCTTTTCTGATCCCATTTTGACAGATAACAGTGATTTGCAGGAAAATAACTCCTGTAACCTTCTAAAGATGAATTATAAATTATCACTTACTCATTGACAGATAAACAGTAGAATCATTTTTGATAAAGAACAAAAGTTAAAATGAGATTAAAATGCAGTTCTTTCAGCTTCTTATAAAAAAATAATCTTTCCAAGTAAAATTTTTTACAAGAACATTCCTATGGTTGTTGCTTGGATAAAATTAACCTCTGGAAACATATGATATTGTGGGAACAAAATGAAATGTTCCTTACCATTCAGTCTTCCCTCATTCCTCATGTCCATATCTCAAAGCCATTTCCTGGACAAAAAAGTGAGAAATTACATTAAAATATAGCAAACAAATAATGAAATTGACTAAAAATGCCAATTTCAGGATGCCAGACTTTCGTCCCATTCAAAAATAAAAGCTCTTTTTCACCACGTGACTGCCACTTTTAATTGCAATATTAATTAAGCAGAAAGTCAGTTGAAATAATAAATAAGTGGAAAAAATAAGTAGGCATCCAACCACAGACATTCTCATTGGCTGTTCTACTAATTATGGTTTCCAAAAATTCCTAGAGGTAGATTTTGTTTGCATGCTTTTGAGGAACAAAGGAAAAGTTTTCCAATAAAAAAACTAGCCCATAATTAATTTTGGCCACTTCCAGTCAGCTGATGTTTGTGCTTTAACTTGTATTATGCTCTTGGAAATAAACTCCTTTATTTTAAGTGAATGCCTACATTCTGGATTCTTTATCTCTGGCTTTGAAATGGAACCTGTTTTTTTCTAATGATATAAAACTAGGATTTGCTTAATGGCTAGTTCTGGACTTGTTTTTCTTGTACCAGGTTTTTTTTTTGGGGGGGGGGGGAAACTATACCTGGAAAATAATTGGAAAATAATTATATCTACAAGAATGTTAGTTTCTCTCACACATTTTAATGTTTTTCTGAAATATTTATTTCCCTATTCTATGATGCAGTGCCTCTTTATTGTCAATTATTCTCCCTGTGTTCATTGCAAAGAAGTGACAAGTCAAAGCACATAATTGAATCACCATTATGATATCTTCCATGCAAAGTTGATCAACTGTTTAGCTGCCATTTACTTGGATCCAATTCACTTTGAATCCAATATATTATAATTCAAAGTAGGGAATATTAAAATCAATGAAGGAAAATAAAATTATATGACATGCTCTATATGTGAAATATTTGATGAAGAATCTAATGCTAGTAGCTTTATGATATTTTGAGTACCTTGTAACTTCTATGCATGGTCAGTAAACAAAAGATATAAACTTTTTTGATAATTAGCACATATATAAGAGATGGATTTCCTTTGTCTCTTTTCTCTGTTTTCTATAAAATAGATTACACAAACTGGTGAAAATATCCATAGAATGAACAGTGAAGTAATACATGATCCACACTGATCCTAGCACGTTTTAGTGTTGTGTCTCCGAGGTTTGAACCAGGTCAGTCAGCAGATGTAGGCTCGAGTGAGGAGGAAGTTCTGGCACTGAGATTCGAGCCTGCATTGCTGAGCGACAGTGAGAGGAGTCTGGGGGAAGAGGAGGAGTTGAATCTGAGAGATGAGCCTAATTTATTAGAAGTTTCAGAGATGTCTTCCTCTTCTGGAACGCCCTCCCTGATTGCACCTCAGGTATTAACTGTTAATCAGGAAAGTGTGCCAGAGGCTTCAAGCGATGACGAAACTGCCGGATGCTGGCTGGATGCTCAGACTAGGAGAAGATTGAGACGTCAATCTCAATTAGAAAAGAGATGTCCAGCAAAGGATTAATTAATGAGACTGACACGCCCTTTCAGGGTTTATTTAAGGAGCGTTGCTAATGCCTTTCCCCCGCTTGAAGCAAAGTGGATTTTACTTTGGAAAGAAGTGAGTCTGACTACAGCGTTGTGATTTATGAACAATTCAGCTTTGCCAGACAGATTCCAAGAAGACTGCTAAGGACTGTGTAAACAGAGCAGTTAACTCTTTTGGGTCTGGTTTTGGTTTTGCTTGAATATCTGAACTTTGGAAATGTGTATTCTAACCTGTGGATACAGGTGAGACATAACATATTAGTATGCCTGGTAATCAATAGTAAAACAAACTAATTTATTTTATGAATTGGGAGTGTGTCATGTTTACATAAATGTTCTTTGTCACTTTACACAGGTGAGGATAAATAAAACCCATAGATGAATAGCAATGCTAATATTAATATTCAGAATAATCGTATTTTTAAAAAAGTTATGTTTACAGAATTGGAACAAAAATATACTTATTAGAAATTAAATATCTTTTATTGATTATTCCACACTCATGCATCATTTTGCCCTTCAATAATTTCAGATAATTATAATTTAAAATAATTCCCATTCATATACATAACAGAAAAAAATTAAAAAATATTGCTACAAAGTTCTGGAAATCATATCAAAGTCATAAGCAACACTTAAGTTAAATTTATGCAAATTGTATCTTAAACATATGTCACATTTCTCCTACATATGAACAAATAAAATCTAAACCCATAATAGTTAGTGGAAATTATAGAGACACAACTGAAAGTACAGAGAGCATTGATAGGAAGCTACAGTTTAAAATTAGATAACAAGTAGAAATAAATATGCAATTTCACATTTTTGAAATGTCCAAACATGGGTCCTAAGAATTGGTACTAGGGCCAGTACTTTTTAATGTATGAATCAATTATTTGGTTTTAGGGTTGAGTAGTGAGATGGCCAAAATCAAGACCTGTGAAGATCATTGAAAGGATTTTTCCAAACTGTTGTATCAAGTGGATAGTTGTATCAAGGCCTGCTTTTAAAATTGATTTTTAAATTTCTACATGCCCTATCTTTCAACATTTTGATATATGAATCAAATAATAATATTAATTCTTATAAAAATACATAATTTGTATCTGGCAAGTTAAAACTATTTTCATTTGTGTGTGTGTGAAAAATACAAACTGTAAAACTTATATTTACTGACTTACTTTCCACATATTTCCTATTTTGCTCTTTTTTGTGTTGCCAGATTTTATTGCCTATGTATATTTACTTCTTCACAGGAATTTTTAAAAATAATTTGTTTGACATCATTCTGTTATTTAATATTTTAAGGCTACATATTTTCTACTAAAGCTGCCACCAAGCTTTTTGGACTTTGCAGACACATTTGAGTTACCGCATTAATAGAGATTAGTTGTTGCTCAATCTTGGTGCTTAATAAACTAAGTAAAAAATTTCAGAAATATTTCTCTTTCCAAATCTAAAAATTGAAACTAATATGGCAAAGCTCGAGTCTTTGTGAATTCCACATTTATTTTTATCTATGCTAATATATATAGGTTAATATAGTAATGTGTTTAGTATTTTTACATAGTAATATCGAATTATGTATATTGATTTAGATTGGTAAGTACTGAAATGAGAGTAAAGTGATGATCACCAATATAGATTATTTTTTAACCAACTACAAAAAAACCCTGCTCCCTTTTAGAGTTTCAGGTGCATAATTAGCAATTTTTGAGATTTAGATCTGCACCCAGCATGGCAATTTGAGAATAATATTATTCTGTAATTTTAAGTTTGAAAGGGAGGGAAGGAGAGAAGAAGGAAAGAAGAAAGGAAGGATGGATGTGTTGAGACCTAGAAAGTTGGTAGAAAGAAAAGTTGAACTTGCTAAGTCTTGGGTTCTATTCCCTTCTTATATACATGCTTCATTCTTTCAATTTTAGACTGCTTCAGTCTCTGAAGCAGAATGTTGTCATTCAATGTGGCAAAATTCAAAGGAGAATGTTATGCTTAATTGAGTTACACTGGAAATTAAATGGTAGAGTTATATGATATAGATAGTCCAATATTGATATTTCTCCCTTGTACAGCAGACAATTAATATGCTTATTGAAAAGAAATATTTGACAAGAAACAAAAACTTTTCAGCTACCTTAAGATTAAAAATTAACATAATTTCTTCTTGCTACTTTTAATCTTATCAGAGTTTTTCAAATAAAGTATTCTAAATGCAAGTCTCATCTGAGCTCCTTTGCCCCCTCACCAACTCTATTTAACCTTCTGATTAATGACCATCTCAAAAGGAGAGCCATTCATACATTAGTTATAGAACTCCTGTTGAGATACAGTACATTTTTTGGCAACTGAGCACCAATTTCCATAAAGCATGATTGGTCTTTGGAGAGCTAAAAAAAATGCTACCCTGCTTGATCAAATATAGTTTGTTCTTTGCTCATTAAATTATACTGTCTCTTTTAATTAACCAAAGAAAACTAATATATGTTTGGAATGGAAATCCTAATTGTTGGAAAATGCTTTTCCTTCCTCTTCAGATATTTCTCATAAGGATCATTCTGATGTACTGTATTGCAAAGAAAAGATAAAAGACATTGCAATGACCAGATTAAATTAAACTGTGTATGGCTTGTATCCTAAGATATATTATTATTCTCTTCTATTTTAATTTTGTCTATTTGGCAACCTATGTCCATCTTACATTAAGGAAAACAGTGCCTAATAGTACTCTGTCTAGTGAAATGAAAAGAAAAGATATGACTAGAGGTGATATGATAACAGTGTTCCAATATTTGAGGGGCTGCTACAAAGAAGATGGAGTCAATTATTCTCAAAAGCATCTGAATGCAGGATAAGAAACAATGGATAGAAACAAATCAAGGAAAGAACCAACCTAAAACTAAGGAGAAATTTCACCAGTGGAATTGCTTGCCTCCAGAGATGGTGGGTACTCAATTATTGGAAATTTTAAAGAAGAGATTGGACAGCAATTTGTCCAAAATAGTATAGGGTTTTCTGCTCAGCAGGGGGTTGGATTAGAAGACCTCAAAGGTCCCTCCCAACTCTATCATTCTGTTATTCAATGTATGCCACTCTTCCCTGTTCCTTTTTTAATTCTTTTCTCTGTCTTTAAGGCATCTAGCTATGTTCCAACACATCCAGATGTTAAAGTAAAATGTCCCATACTTGTATTTGTGGTCTGTGCCATTTCCATCACACTAAATCACTTCCCATACTCCCTCCCCTCAGTAATCTATTATTGTATGCCTGCAGAAATAATTTTTACTTCTTTTCATGCTACAATGTTTAGATTTTTTTAAAAAAAAACTTTAACAAGAAGCTTGCAATCACCTAACATATCTGTCCTCATCGCATCTATTCATCTGAATGGAGACTCTACAATGCCTGAATGAACAAAATGATTGTAAAGGCAATGCTTTGACTGTGTTCAATTGTAACAGGAATGTAACATAAAGATCATAAGCTAGGCTTTCTAATGATAATCTGCATTCCTGTAAGTTACAAAACACTCATGATCACATAATTTTAACATTGTGCATGAATAAAAATCTGTTTGACTAAATGGGCTTTAAAAGAACAGCAAAACTCCTTAGTAAATATTATTTCATGTGCAGACAACATATTACTTAGAAAGCTTTTTTCTAAGAACAAAATAAGAAAGGATTGGATGAAAAAAAAATCTAGATGAGAGTGGACCAATTTCATTTATACAAGCACATTTTGGATTTTTAAAAATCCCTTTCCCCTAGAACTATCCATTCAACAGAACAACTTCTAAATACATTACCTAATAATGTATTTTCACTACTTGACCTTGATTTGGTAGTGGACAAGCATTAAAGTCTGTGGATTTAAAAAAGTGGACTTTAGAAAGGTTCTGAGAACAATAACTCAACCATACCTAAAACCTGAAAATCTATTGCTAGTCATAATACACAAAATTAGCATAAGCAGACCATAAAGTAGCATAAATGGACCAATGCCAGAGTTTTAAAACTCTACTGAATTTGATTAGTCTTTAATATGCAATACATCTGCCTAGGACAGGAATATCAAACTCACAGACCTGAAGCTGGATGCATCATGTGCTGGGCAAGCCCACCCCTGTTTTAGTGAAGGGGAAAAAGCTGTGATATGTCACATGATGACAGTGTGACATCCTTGGCCTAGGAAATGAATAAGATTTCATATTTAGGATTATGTTGTGGTAATAAGAACAGCAAAATGTCTCTGCTGTTATTATGTATGTAACATTACATTCAGAGACTTTTTAAAAAGGTACTGGACCTACTCTCACAGCTATGCTGGTCACCAATTGACTTATGTGTGTAAAATAAGGTGCTAGTTGTTATCAGGTTGTCTATCCAATTCAGCCTCTGAATATTTGCAGGGAAGCCTTTTTCCATTAATATCTTCCATCTGATATGGCCAATTTGGTTGAAGTATCTCTAGACCCCCTTACTCAAAAACTGTGGGATGCTTTCTTCTCTACTGTTATTTAACTCTTTTGGAATAGCATCTCCAGAATCAGGCCTATAGGCTTTTAGAAAGTCTAGAAGATTTTAGCTAATTGAACAAATCTTGAAAATTCAGTTAACTAGCTGACCCTCTTGCAATGAAAATGAAACTAATTTCCATTGGGTGTGAGAATTGAAACTATTCCCATGATTTTATATTGTTTATTTATTTATTTATTTATTTATTTGGTTTGTCAATTGTTTACAAGATAATAGGTATAAGTAAAAACATAGTTATGAATACATGGATACGTATAAGAAAAATAAAAAACATAAAAGAAACAATAGGACAGGGACGGTAGGCACATTGGTGTGCTTATGCACGCCCCCTACAGACCTCTTAGGAAAGGGGTGAGGTCAATAGTAGACAGATTAAGGTTAAAGTTTTGGGGGTTTGGGGAAGAAACCACAGAATCAGGTAGAGTATTCCAGACTGTTGCTGAAGTCGTATTTCCTGCAATCAAGTTTGGTGCGATTAACCTTGAGTTTGTATCTATTGTTTGCTCTTGTGCTGTTATGGTTGAAGCTGAAGTATTCATTGACTGATAGGACATTGCAATGTATGATTTTATATACTATACTTAGATCGGACTGGAGGTGGCGTAGTTCTAGTTTTTTAGGTCTAGAATTTCGAGTCTGGTGCCGTAAGGTATTCTGCAACGAGTAGAGGAGTGGAGAACTCTTCTTGTGAAATATTTCTGGAGTTTCTTAACTGTGTTAATATCAGATACATAATGTGGGTTCCAGACTGATGAGCTGTATTGGTATAGCAATTGTTTTGTATGCTCTAGTTAGTAGTGTAATATTACCAGAAAAAAAGCTATGTAAGATTAGGTTAACAACTCTTAACGCCTTTTTGGCTATGTAGTTACAGTGTGCTCTACCACTTAGATCATTAGAAATGAGTACTCCAAGGTCCTTGACAGAGTTTGGATCATCAACAAGGTCTTGACTATTCATCCTGTATTTTATTTTCATTTTTTTTGCCAATATGTAGGACAGAGCATTTATTTATTGAGATTTGAAGTTGCCATTTGTTTGACCATTCTGATACATAGTCAAGGTCTTTTTGAAGGGTAGCAGTATTGTCTGTGGTGTTGAATAGCTTTACATCACCAGCGAAGAGAATGCAGTTGCTCTTAATATGATCACAGAGGTCATTTATGTAGAATATGAAAAGAGTTGGTCCTAGAACACTGCCTTGGGGGACACCACTGTTGACAGGTACAGAATTTGATAGGATGCTCCCAATTTTGACCATTTGTTGTCTGTTTGACAGGAATGCTTCTATCTTGTTATGCAGGTGTCCAGAGATACTGTAAGATTTTAGTTTTAGGAGTAGTTTGTCATTTACCAATGAATGAAAGCTTTACAGAAGTCTATTTAGATTGCATCTATTGCTTTGCCCTGATCAAGTTGTGTAGTCCATATCTTTTTGCAGTGTAAGAGTTGCAGATTGCAGGATAGTTTTTTTCTGAAAGCAAATTGTTTATTAGAGAGTAGGTTGTTTGTCTCTAAGTGGAGGATGATGGATTGGTTAATAATTGCTTCCATGACTTTACAGGTGATGCAGCATAAGGAGATTGGTCTGTAATTTTCAACTAGACTGGGGTCTCCCTTTTTGAAGATGGGGATGACCATGGCTTGTGACCATACTTTTGGCAAAGATTAAATTAAATTAAATTAAATTGTGATTAAAGGTTTTGATTTGTTTGAGCCACCAAAATATCACATTTTTTTGGTGTCATTCATGGGCTAGTGTCAGTTATTTATCATAAACATTTGAAATTCTACTGTCACTGCCCCATTTTTATTTTCCATCCCACCGCTATTTTTATCTGTGGTCCACAAACATTTGCACTGTTATCCAGAAACCCAGAGCACACTGATACAGGAACAATATATCCTTTCATTCAGGAAAGAACAATCAGATCTTTCAACACTGAGATACCACTACCATACAGTTTCTAATTTTTGCCAGATTTTAAATGTGTTTTTAGTGATCATAGGGGGAATGATAGGCATAGTGTCCTTATTTTTTTTTCTCCTAGAAGAAAATATTATTTCACAGCTGTTCCTGATTTTATGCCAATCCTTTTTCTTGCTATCTTATTTTTTGATAGCTTTCAGTACATGTATATGAGCTTACATTTCGCCTTTTATTTTGATTTAATCAGTAAAACCAGAACAGCTCTGATCTTGTCCTTCTTATAACTTTCCTCACTAAATATTCTGCCACCTAAATCTAATTTCTTTTCACTTATTTAAAAAAAATGAATTTAATTACAATTAACAATGCTGTCAGCCTATAGTGAAGTAACTATAAAAGCATATCCATATACTTTTAATTAGATTATCTAGAAAATGGGAACTGGTTGTAATAATTATATCTTTGTAGAGTGTAATTAAAGTGGTTAAACCAATTGAGAGGGAAAAAAACATCTTCCTTATTATAATATTGCTGACATTTTTTTGGGGGGGAGTGTTAACTTTTCTATTAGGGTGACTTATTTTTAACACATTTGCCACCGAACTAGAAATATTAAAACCTTTTCAGGCTCTTATACCTACTGCTATGGTTGGGAGCAATCAAAACTATCAACTCTTTACATTCCAAGGAATAGTTTGGTTATAAAAAAATTGTTCTGGCCAACTAAATCAATATGCTTCTTTTTAATATGTAAATATAATTTAGATATTAAAATTTAAATACATTTCATATAATATTATTAGAAGTTTTTATGCTACCTATTAGAGATTATGTTTAAGTGATATACAAATTCCCAATCTCAAACAATTTAAAAATAAAAATAAAAAATAAAAAACAGGATAAAATCAAGAAAAAGTTAATAAAAATTCATAAATGAAAATCATAGGAAGATTAAGTAGTTGAGAAAATCCCAGAATAAAATAGTAGTAGTAGCAGTAGTAGTTTTAAAAAATATACACATACAGCTACTCTTCAAATTAGATAACTTGTTCAGCAACTATTCAGAATTATAACAGCATTGAATGCAGGTTTCATACATAAGGGTGTCAAACTGGTGGCCAACAGGTCAGATGTATCACATGCAGGCCATACCTGGTTCTGCAAAGGCCAAAAACATCATGATAGGTCATGATTCGTCACGTGATGTGATCAAATTTGACACCCCTGATATAGAAAGACAGTGTGATTGTCATACATGAACAACTAGACAGCCATATAGTTTGTTATTTTATTATGTTCTGACTAGGAATCTCCCCACTGTGGATCCTACTCTTGGAAACAATTAGTCAAGGCTCCAAGACAGTAAGGGAATGGTCACATACCTTTTGCAGTTGTGTAGTGATTCCAGGTAATTCCACACAATCTCT
This sequence comes from Pseudonaja textilis, assembly GCF_049901715.1. NCBI lineage: Eukaryota > Metazoa > Chordata > Lepidosauria > Squamata > Elapidae > Pseudonaja > Pseudonaja textilis. The sequence goes on from NC_141996.1 coordinate 46,795,896, forward strand.
CTTCTGTGCCTTGGTGTTGAATGGCATCAATTTCCCCAAGTTTTAAACTTTTCCATGTTGCCAAGAAGAAATTGCTTACTTCACACTGGAGACACTGGTGAGCATTCAGTGAATGATAGATAGCCAGAATTTGGAGCTTATTTTATTTTTGCATTATTTATTATCCCAATTGTTATCAGCTAATATTTTCTCCTTTACTTTAACTGGAAGAATGTTCTTAGAATAGTATTCTTGTTCCAGTAGTTTGGTATTTTCTGCCTGGTTTTATAATTATTATAAAAGAGCCTAATAAAATCAAATAAGAGGTGTACTATTTCTATAGTCTTGGTTATTAAATAGCCTAAGAGCAGTAAGTCACTGACATATTGCCTAGTACTATAAACATCCCTAGCCAGAATAATGGTAAAACAAGAAATGTACAGTGTCAAATGAGAACAGAAAATGTGCTGATTTTATATTGTAACATCATTCTATACATTTTTTTTACTTAACTGTTCTCCTGTTTCCTGTTCCCACCCATGACTAAACTATCCATTATAAAAATGGTATTTCACTCAATTGCTAAACTTTAAATTTTAAGCCACAGACACTTTTCAAGGATTAAAACAATATCCAACGTCATCCATAAACTGGATAAAGTAAAACAATCCCCTGAGGTAGTAGTGTTCTATTAGTCAATTAAGGACAGGAGGGAAAGACAGGACATAGTATAAGATAGTAAGTGATTCATAATTACATATTCATTTATATGCGTTATAGAAAATTATTGCATCATATTATATTTATTAAGTTATATTGCATTTAGTATAATATAAAAACTTTTTTCAGTAGTTCAGCCTGAAAGGATTTTGAATTACTATTAAGTTATAATGGTGCCTTTCCCGTATGTCTGCAGATATTACATGCTCCCCCATTTTTTTGTCTGTTGGTGCAAGGAATATCAAGAGTGTTTGAGGATCAGTCTAAAAGTTCTATGAATAATCTGGCTGATGACAGGTCAGTAGAGTCTTGAACACTCTTGGTTGCAAGATTGCAGAGGAAACAGAGTTTGGGAAAACTATAACTCACCGCTGCCATTTAATGAAGTTTAGACTTTTGCAAGTCACATCTAAAACTCTTCCTCCTTTAAGAGTGGGATTCAGGGAAATTAGAATTATATTTCCCAATTATATAGCATGGGAAAAAATATCATATGCATTCCTAATGATACTTTTGCTGCATTTCAAAGTTGTACATGTTATTAAACAATTTGGAGTGATAAAGATAGTCATAAAATATTTGATAAAATAACTAAATTAGTGGAACAGCAAATTCCTATGGACACAGTATACTTAGATTTCAGTAAGGCATTTGACAAAGTAGATCATAACCTATTTCTTGGTCAATTAGAAAAATATGGGATAGACAGCATCAACTCCAGATGTACCTAGCTGACAACCTTCTGTCTTAGGCACAGTGCTCTTCAATATTTTCATATATCTTTTAGATAAGGAAATAGAAGGAGGACTCATCAAATTTGCAGATGACACCAAGCTGACAGGAATAGGAATCGAACTGACCCCCAGAATCAGAATAGAACTGGAAGGGACCTTGGAGGACTTCCAGTCTAAACCATTTCAGATAGGTGCCTATCCAGTTTTTTCTTAAAAATCTGCAGTGATAAGCATCTACAATACTGGTGAATTGTCCTCACCATTAGGAACTTTCTCCTAACTGCAGAAAAAAAAATACTGCAGAAAAAAACAATTACCATCCACCTGCCTTCAGTTGAGGACCTGTATACTGCACAAGTTAAAAAGAGGGCTGTGAAAATATTTACAGACCCCTCAGATCCTGGACATTTATTTGGCAAGGGAAAAAAACCAGAATAAATGTAAAAGTGCAGGATATGAAGAGCAGGGGAGGGTTAGCATTTCCAAACTGGGAGTTATACCATATGGCCACCTCATTAGTTTGGTTGAAGGATTGGGTGAATTTAACCAATAAAAGAATACTATTTCTAGAAGGCCATGATTTACAAAGGGGGTGGCACGCCTTTCTATGGGACGTAGGGAAAACCAGTCAAAAATATTTCCATAGACATTTAATTAGAGACGCACTATTAACAATTTGGAGGAAAATAAGGAAAAAACATTATACAAAAGTACCAGTATGGATTTCAACAATGGAGGCAATGATTCACCCAAACAATTTGGAGCTTACCAAAATGATTAAATACAAAGACTTATTAGACCCATGATTCTTGATTCTTAACGAATGTACCTTTTCTTTATGTATACTGAGAGTATTTATACCAAGACAAATTCCTTGTGTGTCCAATCACACTTGGCCGATAAAGTATTCTATTCTATTCTATAACAATCAATTTAGCTATTTCTTTCCTAAAGAATTTATATAAAGTGATATAAATTGAAATAGTTCATACTTCAGTTCAGTAATGTAATTCTGTGATAAAGTAGAATCACTACTTATATACACAATTATCTTGATAATACTTGATTTGCTTATTTTGTAGTCATATTTCAAATAACCTACACACATACAACCACAGTCACATAAAATGTGTATTTATCAAACATCTGTAAAATAAATATACCCATACATCTCAAAGCATTTTTTTAAAAAATGGTCATAGATGGTAGAGATGATCCAGTATGTGTGCCTTACATATACTGCAAGAGAGAGAGAGAGGGGGGGGGGAGGGAGAGAGGGAGGGAAGGAGGGAAGGAGGGAAGGAGGGAGAGAGAGAGAGATTATATAATCACTAATAAATTTACACTGTGTCTTTACTAAAGATTATAAAAAAGACCTTTTTCACTTGTTCAAGTTTTCTTGCTTTCTTTGCTTTTTATCTTTATAGTTAGAAGTATACACATATTTGTCAATATTCTTTCAGACAGAAAGTAATTGTTATTCTTTGTGCATAGGAGCCAGAGAACTAGGAAGCTATACTTGTTGCATAAGAATTAGTTGCTGGAAGGACAGAAACATTCTGAAAATTCACTATGTATTGTAAGAAGTATTTGGTATTCTTGCACATACAGAGCCACTTCTTTCTATAATTTCCCCATGGAGTGTGTTAGATTCTCCAACCCCATGTTTTTACCTGGAATGCCATGTATGCAGTAGCAGACATGTAGCTGTTATTGGTTAACTTTGGTTACTGCTTAACTTGTCAGGATACATATCAGGAGCTATATTAATTCCATGCAAAGAAGAATTAAAGGTACCTGACAACCAATAGTAGTCAAAACAATAACTATAATTCTCTAGCTTTTTAAATATGTGCTGAGCAGCATCATAATCAGACCAATTATGAAGCCAAGTGTGTTTAGCGTGACAGCAGAAACACAGATCCCTTGTAAATTGACTAACTTTCAAGTAATGCCAATGGACAGAATTCAATTGCATAGGGGGTGTAGAAAATAGCCAGGAGTGTGAAATAGATTGTAGTTGTGAGACAATAAATGTAGAAGACATGATCAAGTTAGGGGTAAAAGAAATTTGACCAAATGCCATTGGGGGCTCATAGTATAAAGTAATATTTGTGCCATGGGTCATAAACAGGTATTGGGCATGACGAACCCACAAATTAGGGTTAAGATGAACCACAGAAGTGTCATTTTGAGCAGAAACACCATTAACCATAAACAAGAAAATACAGAATAAAATGGTAACAGAGTTAGCAGTAATAATACCAAAAACAGCAGCAACAAGATTTTCAGTAGTCTGAGGTAATGAGACCTGTTGCAGTTGTTGTTGAGTTTGATATGTAGTAGATTTAACCTAACCCCAAGTGATGGGTTGCAAGCACGTCGACCTTGGAAGACGGACTTCCGTGTTCAGATGAAGATTGAAATCCGGAATCGGGTTGTGAAGGCCCTAATGCCATGCCATGATATGGACGAACACAGTGCGCTGGAACCCACACTGCTTGTCGAGTAGAAGGATCTTCCATGGAGGCATAACTGCAACCCCAGGTGATCAGCGGTGTAGGGCCTTTCCAGGTTGGATCTGGAGCTTGGCAATACTTTACCAAAGGCCTCGCTAAAGATTCAGTAATTCAAAAATGCAAATTAACAGGTGAGTCTGCAAGAGAATCTAAAAAGGTTAAATAATTCCAAGTATATAATGCTACAGCAATGAGATTTTGAATCTTTTGCAGATGGTAAGGGCCAGACTCAGTTTGTAATTGTTTCTGAAGCAATGCCTTAAAAGTATGATAAGCTCGCTCAACTATAGCTTGACCCTGTGAGTTGTAAGGAATTCCATGCACTAAAGTAATATTCCATTTCTGACAAAAGGTTTGAAATTCCTTACTAATATAAGCAGGGCAATTGTCAGTTTTAAACTGAGAAGGCTGACCCATTACAGCAAAAGAAGATAGGCAATGAGAAATAACATCTGAAGTATGTTCATGTTTTGAAACAGTAACCCAAAGGAAGTGTGAATGAGTGCCAATAGACGTATGAAGATAACAGTATGGCTTAAAGGTTGAAAATTGAGTTACATCCATTTGCCAAATTTGATTAGCTTGGGTTCCTCATGGGTTGACACCCACTGGAAAGGGAACTGCCAGTTGCTGACAAGCTGGACAAGCATGGACAATATCCCGTGCTTAAGATAATGAAATTTTAAATTGCTTTGCAAGCGATTTGGCATTTTCATGAAAATAAGAATGACTAGCAACAGGATCCAAAAACAAAGATGCAACGTCCTTTAAGGATTCATCTGCCTTCCGATTCCTTCAGTCAAGGCATTAGTAAAGGGAGTATGACTTCGAATGTGTTCTACATACAAAGAATACAAGCGAGTTTTCAAACTATTCTTTAAAGATAAAAACAAGGATAACAAATTCTTATCCAAAGAGAGAGCACAATAAGAAAAGGGAAGAGATTGCTAAGCTAAATATACATATTGAGTATCAACGATCAAGTTAATAGGTTGGTCATTGAACAATCATAAAGCCAAAATCACAGCAGCCAACTCAGCATGTTGAGCTGAAGTCTGCGTGGCAGTAAATTTAGAATACCATTGTTGTTGAATCTGCCAGACAACCACACCCCTTGTAGGTGATCCATCTGTAAAGACTGTAAGAGCTTTAGAAATAGGATTTTGCACAAAAATGGAAGAAAAGGCCAGATTTAAAGTAGTAGTAACCACTATTCTAGGATCCTTGGGTAAAGAATACAACAAGTTTCCCACATATTGAGAAAAGGCTATCTGATATGATTCTGAAATCATCATCAAATGCTCATGTTCAACTTTTGTACGAGTGAAAGCTATGCTAATGAGATCCTGTCCTGTAAGATGTAAGGCTCGTTTACAACCTTTAATAATCAAATCCTCTAATGCTGATTGATAAGGATAAATGTTTCTAGGTGGAGTAGCTGACAAATTAATCCATTCATGAATGTTGACCGCTTGCGGGGATGCATTAGAATAAAGACATCCCGTGGATAAGGGTGTAGTGGGAAGAATAGCTAAGCAAAGTCCTATTGTTAAGGATGTTATCCTGTCCACATATCGATGCTTAAACCTATTCAGTATTTCTTGAAGGTATGTTCTTTGAAGATCAGTTAGTACAACTAGATCTCCTGGTGATTGTGCTCCCTTCAAAGACTGAAATAAGGGCAACATATCACCAGTTGTAATGTAGAAGAATGGGCGTGCCCAATTAATAATGCCAAGTAATTTTTGCCATTGTACTAATGTATATGATTTCTGTACTTGTAATTCAGGAAGAATTGGAATGGAGGAATTGTGCAACATTCTATGTCCTAAGTAGGTATAAGGTTCTACCTTTTGAATTTTGTCTGAGGCTATATACAATCCCTGTCATGCCACAATATCCGTTAACTCTTTTAAGAACTTAGATTCATCAAAATCCAGGGCTGCTATCAATATATCATCCATATAATGATAGACTAAATAGGAAGGAAATTTATTCCGAAAGGGTTGAAGGGCATTATCCATAAAATATTGACAAAGTGTAGGGGATTTAAGCATTCCCCGAGGCAACACTCGTCAATGATATCATTTTGTGGGCATGCTATTATTAACTGGGACAGTAAATGCAAATTTTTCTTTGTCTTGAGGCTGCAAAGGTATAGTAAAAAAGCAGTCTTTAAGATCAACTACCAATAATTTATAAAAATTAGGAATTAAGTTAGGTTTTGGTAGACCACATTGTAAAGGACCCATGGGTTGGATACATTTATTAATTTCTCTTAACAAAAACAGGAGTATTCCAAGGACTAGTAGAAGGTTCTATATGACCAGCAGCCAATTGTTCTTGAACCAATTGTAAAGCAGCGAGTTTTTCCCTTGATAATGGCCATTGTTCCACCCAAACTGGCGTAGAACAGAGCCATTTAAGAGGAAGAGCCATCATCAAGAATCAAATGGGCATCAAGAAAAGAAAGGATATCATGGCCCCAAATATTAGTATGAATATCTAGAATGTATGGTTGTAGGAAAAAGGACTTACCAGCATATGTTGTAACATTAATTTCTTGAACACACTGCCAAGCAGCTGTTGAACCTCCTATTCCCCACAATGAAGAAACTGTCATTTTTGGCCACTGCACTGGCCACTGTAAAGAGGAGATGACAGTAACATCGGCTCCAGTATCCAGTAACCCTTGAAATGGTTGTTTATTAAGGAAGAGTGTTAACAAAGGATGAGAGGAGTTCAGCTGATGAAGTAAGCCTACAGATAAAGAAGTTGATCCAAATCCTGCATCCCCATGATTACCTATACCAGGAGAAGGAATTTCATATGGAAGAAGAAGCAATTGAGCAACAGAAGAATTACAAGGAAGAACTTGAGGAAGATTCACCCAAATCTGAATCATGAGGATACCAGTGTAATCTGAATCTATTACCCCAGGTACAACAAAATAGCCTTTTTTGTGTGCAGAAGAACAAGGCAAAATTAAGCCAACTAATCCCGAAGGAAGAGGACCTTTAAATTGAGATGGAACTATTTTAACTTCCATGGGAAATTTAAACTCAATTTCCTCTTGAGTGATTAAATTGATCCCAGTGCTACCGGCAGTGGCTGGGGAGGAGTGAGAGAGATTGCTGGAGGAGTCAGAGTGATGGGAAAGGCACGCTTTGGATTCTGGGTGTGTGCCACACCCATTGGCAAGTTTCCCGACCGAAACCAACATTGATTGGCCCAATGAAATCCCTTTTTTTACAAATAGGGCTCTTCTTAGAAGAACAATTCTGAGGCATAGAAGGTGTAGAACAACAGTCCTTCTGAAAGTGGCCAGTCTTCTTACACTTAAAACAGTTACCAATTGGTCACTGTCCTTTCTGAATAGCATCTGCTAACATATGCATTTTATAAGTTTGTGATCCAATATCCTGGCAGACTCGCAGCATATCTGCCAGAGTGTAGTGAGCAGTAGCCTTTAATGGCTGTAAAGCTCTTTTACAATCTGCATTAGCATTTTCAATAGCTAACTGGCGAAGAAGTTCACCAGCAGCTTCCTGATGATCAAACTGCTGTCTAATTGCTTTGGACAGATGCTCAACAAAGTCAGCATAAGGCTCATTGGCATTCTGTCGAATGTTTGAAAAATTTGCTCTAGGTTCTCCAGCTCGGGGTACCTTAAGAAAAGCACGAAAGGCACATTCAGAAACAATAGTTAATGTAGCTGGAGGAAGAACAACTTGAGTAGGAATTGTACCAAATGGTCCAGAACCAAATAGCTGCTCAACTGTATATGCTCCTCCTCCTCCTAAAGCAGCAGCTTGAGCATGTCTCATATATTCACTCTCCCAAACCACATATTGCACGGATGTTAAAATCATGCGAAATATTTGCTTCCAATCTTCAGGGATCATTTTATAGCCATTTTTTTATTCCTTCTACAAGTCCTCCTGTAAAATTACCACTAATCCCATAGTCTGTAACTGCCTTTTTAAAAACTCTCTTGAGATCTGATAAGGCAGACCCTCCCATTCTGCTACTTGCAATCCAAGCTGTGGCCCCTGACCAGGACGATATTGTACTGGACAAACAGACAGTAATTCTGCAAGTTCTGTTCCTGAGACAGAGGCATCCTTTTACAAGTCTCTACCATTTTCTGAAAAGAAGACTGAAAAATAGAGTCAGGAGGCTTTTGTCCTGTAACTGCAGGAGCTGAGGGAATTGAAGACATATATTCAGGTGAAGAAAGGGGACAAATGACAGCATTACTTTAATATGAAGGTGGAGGTGTTAAAAGAGAAAGTTCATTGTGACCAAATTTTTCAATTGCATGCCTACATAAATGCCACACATGCAAAACTTCTATTTTTGCTCAAGGTTCAGTATGCAATGTTTTCCCAATACATTCCCAATCAGTTAATTTTAAAGACCCCTTTTCTGGGTACCATAGACACTGAGCTGCAATCTCCTAGACCAGACTTAAGAGATTTCTCTGTGATACTTCGGTATTATTTTTCTTCAACAAATAGCCTAATTCATCTACATGCTTCCTTTGTTCCTCAGAAAGCAAAGACCCCATAGTTACAGAAATCAAAAGGTTGAAGAAACCACAAAGGGTTGTAGGTGCACCAAATCCTTGCCAGATGAAGTAAGAGGGTCCATGTTCAGGCGCCACTTGTAATGATGAGGCAGTCGAGTTTTTTGATCATGAACAACTGAATTATGATGATCTTTATTGGAGTATAGTCTTGCATTTATATATATTTTTAGTTATCCTTTATCATTGGTTAACTTTGGTTATTGCTTAACTTTCATTACTGTTTAGTGCAGTAATCCATACAATTAATTATCTCTAGTTAAAGTCTAACATATGTTTACTTCCCCTCTCCAATCCTCCTTTATCCATAGATTAGTGACTTTGTTTGCCTGAGTTGTATTTGCTTGGAAACATTCTTTATCTGAGGTTTGCCATCCGAGATTGGAACATTCCTGCAATTACAACTCTACACGGGGACTTCTGTAATTCTTTTTCCAGTCTTTTATAGTTATCTTCCAATGTTTTGGAAGTCTTTTTCTGTTTTATATTTCTTTTCCTTTTATAGTCTATTATCAAGCCTCTTGTGTAGGCCTTCATCATGTCCCAGAGATTCTGTAAAGATGTATCCTCTTTTCTGTTTTCTTTAAAAAAGGAAACCAATTCTTTCTCTATTTTCTGTTTTAAGTCTTTTTCCATTAATATCATATTATTTAAAGTCCATCTAGATCTCCTCTTTTGTCTTTTCCAAATAACTGTCATTGGTTTGTGGTCTGCCCAAGTGCTTGTTTCTATTTCAATTTCTCATATGTTAGCAAGTAATTATGCTGACATCCATATTATGTCTATTCTAGACCATGATACATCTTTATTTGAGTAAAAAGTATATTGCTTGTTTTCCACATTTCTCTCTCTCCATGTATCTTTCAAGTTTGCTTCTTCTATCATTCAAAAGAAATATTTTGGTAGTATCTTTCTGGTTTTCTTTGTTGATTTCTGTGTTTTGTAGTCCAAACAATCATTAATTACTCCATTGAAATCTCCCATCATACAAATATTAGCATAGTCCAGTTCAATTATTGTCATATGTAATTTCCTGTAAAATTCTTCTTGGTTGTCATTTGGAGCATAAATTGCAATTAAAAGTGATTTAACATTATTGTCCATTATTTCCAGCATCAAAATCCTTCCATCGTCATCTGTATAAATTAGTTCTGCCAAAATTGTATCTCTAATATATAAGACCACACCTCTTTTTTTACCTTGTGTCAGCGATGTGAATAATTTCCCTATTTATTTATTTTTTGTTTCAATATATATTCATGTTGTAGAGAAACAAGGGGATAAAAAGGGGAGGGAGAAGATGAGAGGGAAGAAAGAAAGGAAAAGAAGTTATAAAGGACAGAAACAAAATATAGAGAAACAGGGCCTGTTTAGAGATAACGGGTGAAAATTTAATGGAAAAAGGGATTCTGCAAAGGTACATAAGATAGTCTTGTTATATTAGAAATAGAAATAATTTTAGAAAATATGCAGCAATGTATGATTAAAATGTTTGATAAAATAGCTATTGTAATTCAGTGGAATGCTTGTCAATAAATAAATGTAACAAAATGAATATTTAATGATTGACAAAACATATGTGAAGAGAAATAAGGGAAAAACTAATTATGGAGATTATATGTGTCTTTAAGGAAGTATGATATTTAATTGAAAAGAAATGTTAAAGATGTTAAGATTTTGATGATTATTAATGATGGAACTGAATTGGAATGGAATGAGGGTTTATAATTACATATATTTATAATCCTTTTTTTTAAAAAGAATATAGCATGTATTATAAGAATCTACCAAGCAGAATTCGATTGGAAGTTACGTATTATGTATTATATTGAAGGTTATAACCTTAAGGTATATATTGAAGTTTAAATAAGAGTTGAATGGATGTAATTAAAAGATATAAAGGTGTCATACTCCAATTAGTAACTACAGGAGAAAACTTGTTTAATGAGAAAAGATAATATGAAATTGAAACAGAACAGACAAAAGTATAAATATAATGACTTGAATTGAGATGAGATAATCAAAATAAAATTGAGAAAATTAAAAGAGGGGAAAAACTATATAGAAAATGTAGAATTGTATAAGATATGGAATAGAACACAAAAAGGAGCATGAAATTGAGTTTTGTATCTGTATAAAGAAGTTCAACCTGGGACCATGCTATTTTCAAAAAAGATGTTTTACTTGTATTTTGTATGTGTGAAGAAATATACATATACATATACATATACATACATACATACATACACACACACACACACACACACACACACACACACACATCTATATTTGACTTCTTTTTAAATAAAACACATTTAAAACACATACCTCTTTTTAAATAAAAATGACTTTTTTTATTTTGAAAGTAAAACCATAACAATCTACCCAAGTCCATTCTGTTTTATTGTTTAGGTAAGCCAATATTTCTGAAAGATTGAATCAATGGACCATGAATAGAACCCAATATATTCTAAGTGGGGTTTACTTCTAAATGGAATCTACTTCACGTGTAAACTAGAATTTACTTCATGTGTAAATATCAGAAAGTTGTTATTATCACCCTCTCCATTTTTCTATAACATACAAATCTACTTTTCAAAATGAAAATAAAATCACAGACTGATAGGATAGTATCATCAATGTATGTAGTGAAAATGGGAAATATGCATTATTTTGTAAATTAATGGGAAGATGAGAGAGTTTAAGTTTCCATTTATTTATGTATGGATTTCCAATTCATATTGCACCATATTGTAGCAGTTAATGTGTCAACAGTGAACAGTGAAATTGAAATCAAAATATGTGCGCCTAATTACCCTTTGCATCTAAAGGTCTCTCTATCTCCCCCACTCTCTCCTCCCTCCCTCCCTTCCTCCATATCTTTCTCTCCCTATCCATAATTCAATTTCTGATCTTTATAAGTATGTAGTGAACTTGCATATTTTAGGGTAGAACTCACTGTGAATATGTTCAGGTTAGGTTAAAATTTATCACTCAATTCAATTCACTCATATATTCATTTGAACACTTTCATTTTCAATGCAGAAAACATATTACCTCAGGCATTTTTTTCAGTAAGTTTCTTTTCTTTCATCTATAGCCTTCCATGAATCAAAGGACAAAAAGCTGAAAAAAGATGATATTCTTCTTATGAAAAATTCTAAATTATGTAACAAGCATTCAAAAGTGAAATGCAGAATTTTAAAGAGCTGTAACTTATAGAAAAGTTATATTCAGGAAATTGTGGGGCCTGCTAATGCAGTCTTCCTTTACAACCATATGAAGAAATGAAATGCCCACAATTACTTCTCAATAATATCCAATTCTTTGTTTGCAGCCAATGTTTTATCCAGAGGTGGTATCCAGCAGGTTCTGATCAGTTCTGGAGAATGTATAATTCATTGAACATTTGATTGTACTGTATTCATTTTTATTTGTGTTTGAACTAACTAATTGGAATTGTTTTTCAATGATGACCAGCTAAAGCTGAAATATTTTACTTTGTTAGAGCTATAAAGGTTTATTTTAAAAAAGATATATAGAAATATTACTGTTATACCTACATTGGGGACTAAAAGGATAAAGGTCCATGTCAGTTGTGTCTGACTCTAAGGCATGGTGCTCATCTCTGTTTCTTGGCCAAGAGACTACTTCACTTCAAATTATTCTGCCTGATTCTAAGCAATAGTTCAGCTGGTAAATCTGGATCTGACCCAGTTGTACTGATTCAAAATGTTTTATGCATTTGAATAGAAGTGGTCATAACTGATCCTAAAGAACTGGCACTTCTTTCTTTGTATATTTTTCCTCTCTTACCTTTAGATTACAAACCATAGCTGATGTGTTTCTGAGTTGATAGCTGACTTCCTGTGAATTACATAGCAGCATGAGACTGAAGATTATTGCTATTCTTTAATTTCACATTTGTTTTCAGTTTGGAAGAGAAGAAAATAAACCAGACTCTGATTTTCTCCCCTTACTTGATATGACTGTTGAATTCAAAGAAATGCTGTAGTAGCTAGCCTAAGAAGATTTAACAACATTAAATCAATGACAAACATCTTTCTTCAAAATGAAAATTCATAAGGTTTTGGGTTGCTTATTTAAAAAACTAGACAGCAAAGTATGCACTTCAAGTTGATATTAATTATTTCACTCTAGTGTATCTGTAGATTGCAAAAAGGACAAATGTTGCACTAACTTTAGGGGGCAAAATAGAGAAACATAGAGAATGGGTTATATTCTCTATATTCACTTGGGTTATATAAAGCTTGCAACTTTGGGAATATCTATTTACCACATAGGTTTATGTGTAACTTTTACATTAAGAAAATATGTAGCAAAAGCAAGAAATCCAGATAAAAACATTTTTCCCATGGTATCACCTCAGTCCAAGTCAGGCTTATTCCACAAGAACTTGAAAAACTTGGTGTAAAATTAGGCATTATCACATTTAATAAAAGTAGCCTTATAAATCAATTGACAGTTCTAAATAAATTTTCTATCTATATGTCACCTGCATGTTTATATACATACTCTAATTAATTATTATTCCCATGCATTTCTTTATGACATATAAGTTCTTCTGCATTTTTCACTGTCTCTCATTTGTTAGAAACAGTTGAATATTTACATTTTTTGTATTACTGTCACTCTTGAAGCCCACTCATTTTTAAGTAGCTAAAGAGAAACAAAACAACCAGTTCTAATATAATCTCCTTATTACATTTGAGACAAGAAGAGATTCAGAATAACACTACATGTTTCATGTATATTTGCAAAAAGATTTTAAAGCAAGACCAGAGAATACTTTCTTTTTTCCCTTAACTGTTGTTTCATTTTTCTTGTATGAGGTAGATTTGTTTCATTGAGGGAAAAGGATAGACACATTTCACAATTCTATAATGACAATAGCTTGCATTTTAAGAATTATTTTAAGGACCCTAATTTTAATACTCAGAAAAAGCAGGTGGCAGTAGCCCTTTCAGTCACAATCCTACTGCTCTCTTAGAAGTTTAGTGTGGGAAGTGTAAACCACCATGCCATTGCTCCAAAAGGACAAGGATCTCAAACTGTGCATTCAACAGTACTGAGTTTCTGGGAAAGGATATTTCAGAAATCCAGCCTTCCATTCTAAAAGCTTAGTCATGTCATTACAACATGATTAGTCATGTCATTATAACAGAAATATAAAGAGACATTATTTTCTTTGGTTTTTAAATATAAAGTTGGGTGATTGAGCGAGTAAGACCCTATGCGAACTTGGGCTATAAATTGCCTAGTATTAAATATATCCCTGACTTATTTTCTTTTCTGTAAGGCAGTTGCTTTTATCCTTCTATCCCTCTATGTATGTTTATTTTTTTAAAGTAGAATTTGTATTAAATCCATTTTTCTTCACATAAGTATCTTTGACTTCAGCAGGATCTTCTGTTTTCTAAATAAGCACAAAATGACATCTTGAAACCAGCATATTAAATGAAAGTATGTTCAGTTGGAATTAACAAAAGAACATTTTTGTAATGTTTATTTCTAAGAAAAAATAGGGAAATTTAACCCCCCACCCTGCTCTTTCCTAGGTAATTTTGATTGTTGCAGTATCCCATTAAAATATATTTTCTAACAATTATTAAATATAATTTAACATTTTCATGGTGACATTTTCTAAGATAAAAATATCTCCAAGGTGAACTGAACCTATTCTATTTTGTTCAAAGTACACAACAAACATGCTGAACATCCTTATCTGAACTTTGGCATTTATTTGCACATCAAAGAGAATGTTTTAACAAAACAAACCTGACTCATATCCCTCTCTGAGTACATGTGCAACAAAAGCTCAGCGACATTTGATGGAGGTCTCAGGAATTATATAGCAAATGTCTAATTTAAATTTTTCTATTGCTTGGTCTTTATGAGTTCCTGCTGTTTAAAACCTATTAAATTTGCCCTTCTTCATAAAAGATAACAGGAAACAAAACAATATTCTGAAATAGAATGAATAGATTTCTTCTTTAGACCAGAGACATATTTTAATATCAAGAAGAGGCAGCAAAAATTGGATTCCCAAGGGAAAAAAATAAAGTTTACAAGTTTTAGTTTAATGGTTTTTTTAAAGGAGGAAGAAGGCCTATAATAGGAGATAGAGATTGTTGAATCATATGGATAAACTTCGTTTCTGACTCTAATGATCAATAATGATAATCCTGATGGAGATTTACAGGAAAAAACAGATTCTGGAATTCTCTCAGGTTTGCCTGACAATGCATATTTAAAAGATAGATTAGATAACCCCAAACATTAACCTTGTCAATTAATATTTTAATGCATATTTATATGCACTAAGTTCATTATCTTTGAACTTATCACTATTTTTTCTTCTGAAGATTTTTTTAAAAAATTTGATAGTAATAGCCTCTTTTTTAAAAAAACAAGTTTTATTCAGTTTTCCATATTTTAACATCTCTATTTAGTGAACAGCATAATTACAGGTTTCACATATACATACAAATATGACCATGGTTACATATTCAATTTTTATATCCAATTCCTTATTTTAACAGTGCTTTTATATATTTTCTATTTTATTGTATTATTCCAAATATTTATCTCATTATTTAATTCACTTATGATAACTTCATAATCATCATACTTTAGTACTTTTAACTGTCACATTTGTATATTTCATCTTAAATTCTAATTAAAAAAGGACACTTTTATAAATTGGCTTCCCCCCTGAAATCTCAATATAAGTACGCCACCTCTAAATTATAAATTCATTTATTTTCAGCCCTTTTAAATCTTGTTAAAACATTTAACATTATTACCTTTATTCTTTCACTCCAGTTTTTATCTCTTTCTCTATTTATAGTTTCCTTTTGCCCTTTGAATATCTGCTGACTCTTTCCCCCTTTTTTAATTTTTCGGATATTCCCTTTTTATTTAATTTCTTAAATCTCCTGTATTTATTTCCAACTCTTTTCTTCTTTCTTTCAAGAGTTCTTGGTTCTTGATGATCACTAAAGATGGTCTCTTCTGTGAATTGTTCCACCTCCTCTTCTGCCTTTTATCTTTGTTGTTCATATTCTACTGTCACATTTTCAATAAATTTTAAAGCAAAACCCAGCAATTCAGCTCATTCTTGTAGTGTTTCTTTCATTTTTTTGAGTTCCATTTTTAATGCCAGAAGAGAAATTGCCATTTTACAACTTTCTGATTCACAATTTAATCCAAATAGTATCTTTAAAGTTTATTTCCAACAGTCAAATTTTCTTCCTCTCAAGTTTTTAAGCCTCCGCTAATCCAGTGATTCATGTCAGAATCAGCAACTAATCCAAAGGCAGAATCTTCCTAATTCTTTCTTTGTTACAATGTTTCAATTTTTCAAAGTTCTTGCTTTATTGTATCAATTTCCATGCAATTTCAAGAAACAAGAATTTTTTAAAAAGAAAAACAAGTTGAGTTTAACTGAGATGGCCCTCTTTATGATGCTAAGACTTCACCCCCTCTTTTCTTTTTTCTTCTCTATTATTCAGAGCTTTTTAAACAACAATTTTCCAACAAGAAAAAGATCAAATCCTGGAGAAGAAGGCGGAGCCTCCTCACTGACGGACCATAAATCGCAACTCTCTGTAGTTATGGTCTGTGCTCTTTTGTTGGAGAGCCCTGATCATTACAATTAGGCACTGAAGCTGCCTTGGGGGGGGGGGGTGGAGTAAGGGGAAGCCACAAGCCAGGTTGAGGGAAGCCGCATCCCCCCCCGGGCTTGGTCTTTTTCCCCCTGAGGATGACTGCAGCAGTGGTTTAAAATGGCCACCCCAAAGAGGAGGACTCAGATGGATTAAGATTTGTGCAGGAGGGAAGAAAGAGGTGGATATCATCTGAACCGGGACAACTGGGCAATACAACTAAACAAAAGTACCCTGCGATTAAGGTAATATGGAATTTTTAAGAAAAGAAAAGTGCGCGGCGAAATTACAAAGGGACAGGAAAAAAAAAATAAGAAAATATTTTTGACAGCTAAGCGGGACTTCGAACCAGGAAAGGAAGAAGCCGGAATTAAAGATTTAACTAAATTGGACTAAAGTATTTTGGGAATAAACAGGCATAAAATAAAGCTGGATTTAAGATTATCAAAAAATAATAATAATAAAGTTTACAAATTGGAGACTGGGCTGTGCTGGAATATTGAGGTTCGAAAAACCCTAAATAAAAAAATAGGGGAAAAAGGTGAAGACTTTGTATAATGGAGAGTGCCACCTTTTGACAAAAACTTGAGCTCAAACAAAAGGGAAAGCACCCTGTTTCTGAATGAAACAAAGTAAGAATCTTAGAAAGTGAAAGCAGAACAGAATAAAGGAAAAAGCAAGGAAAGACTGACTGATTGATGTTTTTGGTATAGACCCTGGGCTGGAATAACTGAGAACTTTAGAAAATTGAAAGAAGAAAGAAGGAAAGTAAAAGGGTTTTTTTTGGTGTGGATCATTAATGATCATAATACATAAGAGTATGTAATGATAATATCTCTTCGGGAATTAAAAATGGAACTTAAAAATATGAGAGAATTACTACAGGAAAGAGGTGAATCACTTTGCTCTGTGTTAGAAAAAATGGAAATAGTGATTGAAGAACAAGAAGAAAGAGCTTCAGAGGAGGAGGAGTCGACTCAAGGAGAAGAAATTTTAAAAAGACAATTAACACAAAGAACACTACAAAGAAGTGGGGAAAGAAGGAAGGTTAAAATGTTGAGATTTAAGAAGGCAATCAAAGGGAATACCTGTGAAATTGGGAAAGGCAGAAAGACCCAGCAGAAAAGGGGAAAGGAAGATATTAAGAAAAAGAGGGATATAAACTGGAATGAGAAAAGATATGGGGAAAAGAGGGGGAGGAGAAGCAGTAAGAAACAGGTGCATGAAATAAAGAAATACAGAAATAGTAAAATGTTGAAAAGAAATTGTTTTTTCAGAGATAATGGTTGATGAATTAAAAAGGAGATTCTGCAGGGTAACAAGGGGTAATAAGAATATTTCTGAAACTAAAAAAAATTAGAAAATAGGGTAATATAGATACTGATAACTCTTATTAAAAATCAAGGGGGGAAAATATGCTACAGAATCCAAATGAAAACATGTCATGATCATTATTGTAACTTATTAAAAATAATGGTTTATTGGGAATCAAGATGAGGGAATTAAAGAATATTTTAATCATTGAGGTGTCACATTCAAAGCAGTAAAAGGGTGGAAACCTATACTTGGGTTTTGTTTTGTTTTTAGTGTTAAAATTTGTATTAACCTAGAATTTATAAAAAGAATGTGTAATGGAAAGGGAATATAACAGGCTAAAGAACCAACTAAATCAATAAGTTAACATAGATTATTAAAAGCAAGGAGAGACATTGGTAACTATTATTATTATTATTATTATTATTATTATTATTATTATTATTATTATTCAAACACATATTGTTTATCTTTATTTTTAAAATAAATATTAAAGAATTATATTTGAAATAATTGAAATGAAACAAAAAGATATTTTGATTGAGATTAATGAAAGAGGCTAGAATTAATGTATTTGTTTCTCTCCTTACTGAAAATTTGGAATGGAAAAGGTAATAATAGAATTAAGTATGCATATATGAATGTATAATTGCTGTCATATTTGTATGTAAAGGTGATGACCCGGAAATATGTTGTCCACTAAAAAGAGATTTTTGTTTTTAATGTGAAAAACTGAATAAAATTTGTAAAAAAAAAAAAAAAAGAGAGAGATCAAATCCAGTTGATATTAAATTTTCTCTTTAGCAGTCTATAGTTCAGCTTTATTAGTGCCAATATAAAATCAAAATATACTTATCTAAGTTGATATAGTTCCTTCTCCAGCTTCTACCTTTTGTGGTTTCGAAGCCCCGACGCTATCAAAAGCAATTCACACCTTTTTTTTCTCTTTCTCTTCGCCACTTAGATCCTTCCTTAAAGATTCTTTGAAATGTTAATCCTGGGGGTATCTTCCATTTGATTATATCGTCCCGTTCCTCCTGCTGTTCGCTTCTTTCTCTCTCTCTGCACAATCTTATTCCAGTCTAATCTTCCCCTTCAGGGTGGCCATTTTAGACCAACGCTTCAGGTGACTTCGGAGGGTGCAATTGCCAAGCTGGGAAAGGGATTTGTGACTCCCCTCTACCCAATGGTCTCCCCTTCCTCCGCCACCCTATGAGGTAGCTTCTGCCCTGAATCCAAAGGATTGGGGCTATCCGACGCCGAAGCACGAACCAAAGCCATGGACAATCGCGGTCAGTGGTCCGTCTTTGGGGAAGCTTAAAACAGGAAGTCAGACTTTTTAGAAATTTTCAATTGTATATTAACAAATTAAATTAGCAATTTAGCTAAATATTATTGATTTGAAGTAACACAACTGAAAGAAGATAGTCTATATATTTGTATTACTATTAATACTTATGCATATACTTATCTAATTATGTGATCACTCTCACAATTTCAGTGATGTTTGTGTAGATTGATAGCTTATCAGATTTGATATCAGTTATGATGGTGATATATAGAAAATATTTTTGTTATTGTTTAGTTTTGAAATTATTTAAATTAAATAATTCTGATTCACTTTCATTGTAAATAAATCCTTTCCTTTAAAAAGAAGAAAACATTTGCAATCTCATGGATTGGTTAGTGTTTTAAGTTAGTTAAATTACCTGAAAATGTGAAATGGAACAACTAAACAACTAAAATTGATTCCTGAAAAAAATGTACTTAGGTTTTTTAGAATCCCAGAAGAAAAATGTGTCAAGAATTAAATTTGTATGAAACATGGAAGTGACTAAAAGAGTCACAATAAGAAATGGAAATTCTATATTATTCTATATGTCAAGGAATGATTGTTGAAAATATGTGATCCTGTTTAGTAAACTTTAATGTCTGTGTCTTCTCACATCCAACCCAAGTCCAAAAGCCATGTCTTTAGACCTTTATAAAACACTAGCAAGCTGTAATATAGATTCTGGATATAATAGCACCCAATGGGTACTTCTAAGTCCAAAAAAATGCCTCTTGTAATATTGGAAAATATAAGGTAATCAGTCTATAAATTTATCAAGTTCTGTGCATTGCAGCCATTTTGCAGATTGATTTATGAAATAATTTCAAAAATGCCAAGTATTTTTGCACCCTTCCAAAATTGTCTGACATCAGGATAGATCCTTAAATTATTTTATTTATATGTATTACATAAATATAATATTTGTACACACATAGAGACAGACAGACAGATACACACACTGGAAATGTATGCGCATGTGTGCTTCTATTTGTGTTTGTATCATCTAAAAGCAGAGGTTCATTAACTTATTCCATTCATAGCACCTTTAGTTTTGCAAAGATATGACATTGGTACAATTCCACTTCACTAATGAAAAAAAATTAAAATACCCAATGGCATTTCTAGTATTTGCTTTTATGCCACATGGTGCTATGATGCACACTTTGGGTACTGTGATCCTAAAGAAATGAGAGAAAAACATATTTTTGACTCTTGAAACTTTTTGAAATAATTATTTCAACAACTTACTCTGAAAATTCTTGGAAAGTTTAAGGATAAAATATTTTTAAATATTTTCAGGATAAAGGAAAAAGAGAAATGGGGTCCTCTCTCCAAAACTGAGCAGGCTTTCAATGGCTTAAGCAAGAGAGTGTTCTATTTTTTATGAGTCTCCCAAGATCAATTAACTTCAGTTTTTATTTTAAAAAAGGGTAGGTTATTTTATAGGTTCATACATTTCTATAGAGTTATGGCAGGATTTATCCAGTATAGAATTAATAACCTAGCTTAAATCTCTTTCCAAAATGTAAGATCCAGGGAAATTTGCCAAGTTTAGAATAGTCATATGGATTAAATTTCAGAATAAATGAACTGTTGAATTGTTTCTAATATATATCCTAACTCTTTGAAACATATTTCATATTAAATGGTTCAATCAGAAAAAATATAACTTCATTAGAATTAATGCTAAATAAGAATATGAAACTTCTTTCTAAAACTCTGTGAGATCTCAATTGTAGCTTTTTATGTAAAGCTAAAGAATAATTAATTGATCACTCAGTGTTGGTCATTGTTATGTCATTATTATGTCATAAGAACTGATCTCATATACAGGCATAATGCTTTAGATAATTTGACTCTAATGTGAATATATCAACAAAGATTAAACTGTGATCATCAATATATATAACAGGATTTCATTGGTTCCATTGGGAAAGAAAAAACTATAAGAATGGCTGAAAGATTTATGGAAATAGTATTTATTTATAAAGCAGATAAACTTTAAGAACATCTTTATGATGTTCCTTCTATTTTTCCATCTGACTTTGAGTAAAAGGCAGAAGACAACTAAATAGAGCTTTCCAAATACATGCTATTAATGATGGATTTCTACCACATATAAACTTGTTGAATGAAGAGATAATTTTCAAATAAAACTTACTTGGCAAATAAGGGGATATAACAGGAAATGAAATGAGCCATCTTGGGGAGTGGGAGACTCATTATACATTTTTGAATCAACAGTCTCTTTTTATAGCATATTTTGTATAAGTAACTAAATCATTGGCAGCATAGTTATAATTATAAATTCCATATTTAAAGAAACTATCCTGAAATGCCAGCTCAAGATATATATTATTTTGGGGGTGTATATTGAACCAATTATAAAGAAATACCATAAATTAAAAGTAAAATTCTTATTTCAGTTTTCTCTTGTAATAAGGAGATATTAAGGAAGAATATCAGTAAGAAACATGATTTTAGTTCTGCCCTGATTGGATAAATGCCCTGAAATGACAGTCCAATAAGGGTGGAAATAATCTTTAAGAGTTCTAATTAACAAGTTTGATGGATGTTTTGAGTTAAATGCCTGAAGTTTTTACCACTGTCGTACAGGGTCAGTTTAGTCATTTATAAAAACTGATGTTAATGCAATCAAATATGGAAAGCACAAAGCATGTAAGATTACCTTAACAGATTATTTTGAGCAATTAAAATAGCTGTACGAAAATATAATAATATAACAAGTCATAAATTCTAATCAGGCTTGGAAACCAAAAATTCTAAAGGAGCTTTCTTTTTTGACCAATTATTGTTATAGCCTTAAGAAAATTGAAATCAATTGCAGCTTGAATCTTATTGATTTACTTCATTAGCACGGAAGATAAGATTCCTTGAGGGGGTGGTGAGGTATTTAGTAAGAAATTGCTGTTCTCTTGACCTAGTCCTTTCCCAATTAACATTTTTCCATTTGAGATAATATTGATTTTTTGAAGCCAAGAATACAGCTCTTTTATCATATAAAATATGATAACTTCTCATTAGCAAACTTAGAAATGGCTGATATTTAATAGTATTATATGCAGAGTTTATTTTTTTAATGTTACATTCTGTATAATTGCTTTATAGTCGATATTGCTCCTTTTTAAAAACGTAAGTTATATAACAGATATTTATCATCCTTTGATATTTTCCATGTTGGGTAATATATTTTGAAGAAATAAGGGGTCTGGAATAAATTTCTCTTCCAATATTTTTGCTGCCTTACCAGACATTTTTAGCTCAAATATTCTTGATCACTATAGCCTGTGGCTAACCAAAACAAATCCACATTATTTACTGCTACTCTGGAGTGGTTACTATAGAGATAATACCTTTGCAAGGCCTTTGTATATCAAAGAAAACCTAGAATTATTCAATTGTTTCATATTCCAGAATGCTCTGGACAATGAAATGGGAATTTTCTGAATTCACCTTTAATTAATGTACTTACAGCTACTGAATCTTAGTATCTTATTTTGTAGTCCTAGCAACATTTGCTCAGAAAAAATAAATATACTTAGTTGACTGCATGTTCTGTTTAAGAATATGCTAATATTAATTATTTAATAACACATTCTTACTTAAAGTGGTATTGGTAACTATAGTTATTTAATTGGCAAACCACTGATTTTCTGTAATCATTTCTTAATATCTATAAAACTTCAAACTTCCTCATTGTTTTACTACAGTGATATAAATTACTGTTCCTAATAGTTATAAGTATGTCATATTTTTGACAGTAGGTGATATTTTTCAAACACTTTAAATCCATGCTATTCAATGCAAAATTTAGAGATAAAGAAATGCTGCCATAGATGTCATGGGAGTCTGTGGCAGGGTTATTGAGCAAACACTGACATGTGCATAATTATATAATCATGGAAATGTCATAAGTTACTAATATCAGACATCTTGATAACCAAGATGTGTAATCATAACATTTGTATGCTTATGTTTTGTGCTGCTGCACATTTCCTCCAATGACAAAATATTCCATGTAATTGGTCATTGACCGGAACCAAATAATCATGTTGAAAAAGTCAAATGTTTAAAAAACTTATTAAAAAACTTATATTGAATGAAACAGATAAGTGGCTGAAGAAGATAAACAGTTCATTTAATGAGGCTATTATGGGTATTACCTGAAGTTCTTACGTTCTTTATGTCACAATTTAAACAGCTTTTTTTTTAAAAAAAAAAGATATAATAATTTATAGTATTTAAAGAGGCCTATTGCTTTATATTTTTTATCAAAGAGTGAAACATTTTATGCTACTCAAAGTAACTGACTAGATTACAGATATATTTATTCAGATGCCATATTTTAAATTGCAACTGGAAAACAATATTTCACATGTTAAGGTGAGAAGTTTTCATTTTATATAGCCAGTAAGCACACTTAGTTGTGAACATCTATTATAAAGAACAGTTAATCATGCTATACTTTGAAATATTTAATAGAGAGAGAGGGGACCTTGGAGGTCTTCTAGTCCAATCCCCTGCTCAGGCAGAAAACCCTATACCATTTTGGACAAATCGCTGTCCAATCTCTTCTTTAAAATTTCCAATGATTGAGCACCCACAGTTTCTGGAGGCAGGCAATTCCAATGTCAATTGTTCGCACTGTCAGGAAGTTCCTCCTTAATTTCAGGTTGCTTTGCTCCATGATTAGTTTCCATTCATTGTTTCTTGTCTTGCCTTCTGATACTTTGGAAAATAAATTGACCTCCTCTTCTTTGTGGCAACCCCTCAAATACTGGATGGAATACTGTTACTCTGTACTTGTGCCTTTGGTTTTTCCTACCTAGGTATATAACCTTGCTTTCCTCTACATTAGATTTCATGTTGTTGGATAGGGCCCATTGCTCAAGTCTGTCAAGATCTTTTGGATCCTGATTTTGTCTTCTGGAATGTTGGTTATTCCTTCCAGTTTAGTGTCATCTGCAAATTTAAAAATGCAAAAGATATTTTCATTTTCATATAACAAATTATATGAATGTATGAAGATGTATGAATAGATAACATAAATGTTAATTTTTCTCTCTGCTCCTCAATTTATACTTCCATGGAACTGTAGATTGAAATTGTAGAGTTTCAGATTTTATAATGGAGAAATTGATGTTTGCTTCATTTTGTTATGGTATATGCTTTTATAAAAGTGAACTGCAATTCTCCTTATGGACTTTTTATGCCACTAGAAGACATAGATACCCTGGCTGTTTAGAAAAATAACAAATCCTTCTTCCACATTCTAGAACCATTGAGGTTATTACAGCATAGTACCAATTTCTAAATGCCAATAACTTGAAATCTGAAAGGGAAGAAATAATACTGGTTTTTTTCTGGATATGATGCTAGAATAATAATTATTCAAATATAACCTAATCTACAAAATTTAAATATTCTGAGACAATTTGTTCAGGATTTATGAAAGTTTGGAAGGCAAATGAAAACATGTTCTAGAACAGTATGCCTCCCAGAGTGCCTACAATTTATTGAGAGTAAAACCCACTGAAGATGGAGAGGATGTGCTTAAAGATTGCTTCTAGTGCTTTAAGGTAGCAGTTGCCAACCGGTGGGCCGCAGCCCACTGGTGGGCCATGAAAAATTTTTGGTGGGCTGCAGAGAAATCTCACCCCCAGAATCCCCCCAAAAGCAATTAATCCAGGCTGCGCAGAGAAACAAGGCTGTGCCACCCACATGGCCTGAGGGAACCCTCCCCACCCACTCACTCCTTATCCAGTAAAATTGCCTGCTAAATTTCTATTTTTCCTTTTTATGACCATCATCTGTTCTGCTGTGCTGGGAGATTTAGATTAACTAGGAAGCAGGAAATGGTTGGATTTCTTGCTTTCTAGCTAGTCTTTAAATCTTCAACTCTGCTTTTAAGTACAGCTGAACCTCCCTTAGGACTGAAAGTTTGCTGGCAAGCAAATTCAGAGCAGACTCACGGCAAGCAAATTTGAGAGACTGAGCTAGCCGATGGTAGATAGATAGATCACTGAATGATTCTGGGAGTAACTCAATTTGCCTGCTTTGCCTGATTTTGGGTAAAAGTTGCTCTTTTTTAAATAAAAAATTCAATATTTACATACATGGTGTATTGTGAATTAATTTTATGAGCTTGCTTGCAAGCAATTTTTATGTGACAGACTGAGCTAGCCGATGGCAGATAGATAGATTTCTGAATGAATCTGTGATTTTGTGAGCAACTCAATCTGCCTGCCTGCTTTGCCTGATTTTGGGTAAAAGTTGCTCTCTTTTTTTAATAAAAAATTCAATATTTATATAAATATTTATAATATTTACATATAAGCCATGCCAAGCTAGTCACATGACCACCAAGCCACACCCACAAATTAGACCACACCCACAGAACCAGTTAGTGGTCCCTGGAATCTAAAATTATGAGTTTGGTGGTCCCTGAGGTCCAAAAGGTTGGCGAACTCTGCTTTAAGACATTATTAAGCAGATGTCCAAGCAAGTTCATCCAGAAACAGGTTTTCATCTAATGATGGAAGAATATACATCACTAGGTGTTCTTTTTACTCCCTGCCTGGGTCTTTTCCCAGTTAGTCTAATTTCTATAAATTAGACTTCTATAAACTTGTGGATATACTGATGACAATCATCCCAAGTCTGATTTTGGCTTTCTAATTTGGTGCAACAAGTTACCTTCTTTTGTACTTGGCTGAAAAACTGAACAATGCTGTACATAAGAAGATAATCCTGTAATCAGATCACAGCTCCTTTTTAAGTCTATTTATGCTTTAAATGTACTTTAATGTAATATCATATGAATAACTGTTCAAGCAAACCAAATACACATTGTGTTCTATAGGGAATCCTAGATTTAATCCAAAACCTGATACTAAACAAAAGTTATACTGAACCAATTTGCTAAATAGACCAAACAGGCATATGAGACTTCAAAAAAGGAAATTTCTGGTATGCAAAAGGTAGTCAAACATCCAAATTACAGTCATATGAAAAAAACATATTCCCTCTTTAAGTTCTATAGTTTTACATATCAGCGCATAGTTAAAAAATATCACCTAGCCCTTAGCAATTGTTAAAAGTAGATAAATACAACCTCAGATGAACAACACATGACATATTACATCCTCAATCAACCCACGCAACCCCCCTTCAGCAGTTCACCTCCTAATGACCTGACCTGTTGTAATCTCCTTATCACAAAATCCATCACAAACTCATTGATGACTCACAGCTGACCCATCACAAGACTCTTACTTGACACACCCACACCTGAAACTCTTATAAACAGAAGAACACTGACATCCCCTAAACTCTGCTGAAGATGTTACTTAGCCTGGTAACAAAATGTTCAGAAACCAACCCACAATCTCTGAGAATGAACTCTCACTCTCATCCTACACCCAAGCTACAGATATTTGCAAGTATTGCAATATTATACCATGTCATTATTTACTATATCCTGATATGTAAAATCAGAACTCAAGGAGAGTGTACTTTCTTGACTGTGTATTTACAGTGTTCTATACCAATTCTTCATTAGTTTCAATCAGCATTAGGAATTCTACTTGGAAAATTACTGGAAGTCAATGTAGCATCTGCAAAACCACCAGCCTTATACAACATTGATGTCACACCCACCATTAGGTGAGGTTCAACAATCTGACCAACTGCGACTTCCTGTTTGCCTGGCTTCAGTGAAAGCAGGGATTCGCGTCTCTCCACGATCCCTGCTGTGCTAGCCGCCTTGGTGCCTCCGATCCTGATGGATTTGGAGGCTAAGGCTGCCCTGTTGGGGCAGCTGAAGATAGGGGGGATCCAGACAGGGGTCGAGGAGTATCGCAAACCCCCTCCCCAGCTGGCAATAACCCCCTTCTCTCAAGATGGTGGAGCGGCGGTCTTAATGGCCGCCATGAAGAAGCCGGCAACTGGATAAAGAATGTGCAGGAGGAAGAAGAAGGAGTTTTAAAACGAAAGTTTTTTCTTGGTCGAACTGGGACCTTAAGGACATATTCAACACCGGGGAAAGTATTGGCTTTTTTCTGGATCCTACAATGTTCCCGATTGATGTTTTCAGCGGCGAAGAAAAGTGATGAAAAGGGAAAGTTACTCTCCCTCCCTTATGGAATTAACAAATGGACAAGGAAAACCTGCTTTTTAATAGAAGGTAAAACCTAAACCCCTTTGTTATAAGTGGGAAGGGAGAGGCTTGGAAAAAAAAATTATTCTAAGACTTTGCTGGAGGAGATGCCTTGAAGATAAAGAGAATAGAAATTAATTGTAAAAAAGATTTAAAGCACAGACTGGACGTTTTTACTTTCCCTAATTTGACTTCACCCCTGGAAGAGAAATTGTAAAAAGAAGAAGTTTGTACTCTGCCTGGATTGTTTGATGACTTCAGGATTTTGGGACTTTTGGGAACTGTTTTAAGTTTGGAAATAACTGATTGGCTTAATAATAAGAAGAGGATACAGAAAAAGAAGAAGAAACAGTTTAAAATGGCTCTATCTCTTGATGAACTAAAAAAACAATATTTAAAACTAAGGAAAGAAGGCAAAGATGTTATGGGAGAAGCCCTTTGTTTCCTAGATATGGCACTTGTCATGTGTCATTAAATTAAACAACAGCTGGAAGAAGCCTAGGAAGAAGAAGCCATTTTTAATGAACTAAATGGTGTGACTAAGAAAGAAAGGAGAAAGGGAGGACCGAAAAGGAAGGACTTAAGAAATAAAAAAATATTTATGAAAGAGAAAAATAAGATGCAAAAACAACAGAATGCTAGAAAGCAAAAGGAAAGAGGAATGCAACAGAGAGGGGAAACCAAGAAGGCAGAGGTTTGGAGAGGAGGGGGTAAAAAGTTTAGGCGGGCTAAGAAGGAAAGGGAAAAGGGGGGAAAAAAGTTACAAAGGTATAAAACAAGATGGAGAAAAGAAATTTTTTTTTAGGGATAATGGGTAATGTATGGGGGGTTTTTTCTTAAAAAAGGGGGGGATTCTGCAAAGTACACATGGGTATTGTAATAGTGGTATTTGTATTATAAGTAGATAATCAGAACTTCCTGCAGATAATCAGAACTTCCTGCAGATGGTCGACGGGCCACAGGAAGCGTGGTCCATGCTGAAGAGCGCTGTTCATACTGCCGGCTGCCAACAGCTTGGTTGCACCAAGCCAGGACGGAGACGCATTGAACGAGATACATGGCTCTGGACACCGGAAGTACAAGATGCCGTACACCTGAAGAAATGGCTCTACAAGGCCTTTCTCCAGGACAAGACCAGCGAGAAGCTCTGTGAATACAAGGCGGCCAAAAAGGCAGCCAAGAAAGCAGTAGCGACAGCCAGAAGCTCCCACTACGATGGCATCTACGAGAAGCTGAACACGCGAGAAGGCGAGAATGAGATCTACCGCCTAGCCAAAAGCAGATACAGGAAGACCCTGGACATTGACCAGTTTTATGGGATCAACGACGAAAGGGGAAATTTGATCGTCAACCCCAGAGACGCTGCCGAGAGGTGGCGGCAATACTTCGAGAAGATCTCCACCGAGGAGTTCCCACACCCACGAACCCCGCGAGGTGACCCAGTTGAAGGCCCAGTCTCAAGCATCTATGCCAGTGAGGTCACCGACGCCATCAAGGCCATGAAAAACGGTAAGGCAACAGGACCAGA
This sequence comes from Pseudonaja textilis, assembly GCF_049901715.1. Taxonomy (NCBI): domain Eukaryota; kingdom Metazoa; phylum Chordata; class Lepidosauria; order Squamata; family Elapidae; genus Pseudonaja; species Pseudonaja textilis. Next base: position 46,824,478 of record NC_141996.1, read on the forward strand.
CGACATCCCTGCCGACTTCTGGAAAAAGGCACTACCGGGCTCGGCATTATGGCTGTGCGAGCTGTTCAACAACATCGTCTCCACGGGAAAAGTGCCACACGACTGGTACCGCAGCACCACTGTTCCGATCTGGAAGGGAAAGGGCAGCCCAGCGGACTGCTCCAACTACAGACCGGTCAGGTTACTGTCACACACTGTGAAGATCTTCGAACGCGTCCTTGATAAGCGCATTCGGGACATCGTCGACATCAGCGTCAACCAGGCCAGATTCATCAAGAACTGCGGCACCACTGTCGCCATTTTCGGTGTGCGGATGCTGATGGAGGCTCACAGAGAGAAGAAAATCCCGCTCCACACTGCCTTCCTGGACTTGGAAAAGGCCTTCGACCGAGTCCCGCACGATCTCATCTGGTACACATTGCGAGATCACGGCGTGCCTGAGCTGTTCGTACAATGGGTCCAACTCCTATACAGATGTCACAAAAGCCATGTAAAAGCGGCAGCTGGGATATCAGAGGAGTTCAATATCACCGTCGGCGTACACCAGGGCTCTGCTCTCTCACCACTGCTGTTCATTCTGGTGATGGACACAATTACACACGACCTGTACACGCCCGCCCCATGGACGCTGCTCTATGCCGATGATGTGTTCCTGGCCAACCTGTGCAAGGCTGAACTCGAGCATCTAGTCCAACAGTGGCACGACCGCCTCGAGCAGTTCGGGCTACGGCTGAACCTAAAGAAGTCCGAATACCTGACCACTGACAATGAAATGACAGGCTCCATCCACGTGAACGGGCAGGAGCTACCGCGCGCCTCCACCTTCAAGTATCTGGGAACTACTCTTGGGGAAGAAGGCCTACTACAAACTGAGGTGGCAGCCAGGATCAACGCAGCGTGGGACAAATGGAAGTCCGTCATGGGCATCCTCTGTGACAAGAAGATGCCGGTGCGACTGAAGGCGAAAATCTATAACTCTGTGGTGCGCCCCGTGGCCATATACGGCGAGGAACGAAGAAGTGTCAGGAACGCGTCAGGAACGAAGAAGTGCGTAGACGGTTCAACGTCGTGCCCATCCCCACGGTCATGAGGCAGTCCCGGCTACGATGGTTCGGCCACGTGAGCCGCGCCAAGGAAGAATCCATCATCAAATCTGCAATGAAGGTGACTGTCGGAGGAGCGAGACCGCGTGGTAGACCTAAGCAACGTTGGATGGACACGATCAAGGCCGATCTAGAGATCGCGAAGGCAGACCCGACGTACGTGGTAGACAGAGAGGTGTGGAAGCAGTACTCAAGGACATTAGCGGACCTCGCCAGAGCGCGAGACAAACGCTGAAGAAAAAGAAGAAGAATCAGAACTTTTAAAGATCTAATAAAGACTAAAATATTAAGGTATAACTTTAAAATGTTTAATAATGAATGATTTTAAGTTTTAATAAAATACTAAAGGGAATGTTTAAAATATTAGTTTAAATATAGAGTTTAATGGATTAATGTGTTGACTGTTATGGATTTATTATTGTAGTATTGGTTTTTGAAATAGTAGAATGTACTAAGCAGAATCTGATTGGGATTTAGGTGTTATTTTAAATTTTAATTTAGGGGAATGATAGAAAGGCAGCATACTCTGATTAGTGATTCCAGGGGAAACTATTCTTTTTTATATTGGAAATGAGACAGATGTAAATGGAGAAATGGACAAAGGATATAAAAATATTTTTCTTTAAAGCAAGATTAAATATATAAAACAGAATTAAGACAAGGGAAAAGTGGAGAGGAGTTATATAATAGATATAGAATGGTAAACAAGATAGGTAATGGTATATAAGAAGAGCATGAATTCAATTGAAGTCCATACAAAAAGAGGTAATCTGGGGCCAAGTTACTTTCTAAAAGAAAGTTTTATGTTTTTATGTTTATGTCTTATGTGTGTGTGTTCAATTAAGAATTAAATAATAAAATCTCGAAGGAAGACTAGATGAGAACAATTATAAACAAGCCAGAGGAAAATATAAATGTGATGATTGAATAGCAGATAAATTAGACAGGAAATATGATTGAATAATGATTAAAGAGAAACAATGTGGAATTTGGTAAAGGGAATTTATGTGTTTATATGGAAATGGGATAAATTATAAGTATGTGATATAAAGCAATGTGTTACCTGCCTTGTAAAGATTTACAATGGAAAGAGGTTTTATGTTTTTAATGTTTAATGATGTTTTGTTTTGTTTGTTTGTTTGTAAAATCAATAAAACTTGTTTTAAATAAAAATAACAATCTGACCAACTGCAGCTAAATATCCTCCAAAGTTGAAGTCATGTACAGCACACTGTTGTCTTTATGAAATGATAGAAGATTTTACCAGAGATTCACGTTCCAGTTGGGACTGTAACTGCTACATCATCTAAAGCTAGATAAAAGTCAATATAAATGTAATTTCCAGCTTTTCACTATAAGATACTATTATGCCAGAAAAAAAGCATAAAGCACCGAAAGACTCCTGTCCTTGTTAATAAATGCTTCTTTTAACAAAGAGTCTAAATATCCTTTAATTTCCATGGATTTATTTCTCCTTAATTTCCACATTCAGGTATACTTTTGAAGAAAAAGGATTTTAAATCAATGTTCATGAAAAAGAACCAGTCTATTGTAAGTATAGCAAACAACATCATATCAAAGATCCTTATCATTCCACAGTGGGAATCATTGTCTAAGAGGAAAAATGTGAATTTATTTCAAAATTAAAATCTGGTGAGACTGCCAGGTAGGATTAGGTATTCATCAAGCTTCTTAAACTTAAGGTGGTGGGGCACAATATCACTGATCCCATTTACTCTCATACCTCAAGGAATAGTTTACTTGAAAAATGTTCAGGCTGCTTTTTGAAAAGACAGATTAACAATTGATAGTGTTCTATATTAGTCTATTGGCAGGTAAATATTTTATTGTCCTTAAAGTCAAATTATTTGCTGCCTTTACATATTTTAAGGCTGCCTTTGATTCTATTAATATAACCAAATTCTGGGATAAATTTTTAAAAAATCTTTCTGACTAGAAATCTTTCTTATGTATTTAATACAGGTATTGAATCAAGAGTAAAATGCAGGTTAGATAAATTAGAAAAGGGTTACTAAAGTCCACATAGTGGTCAATAAAGGTGTGATACAAAAGGTGTGCATTCTGGTCTCAGCACTATTAAAGAACTTTGCCAATGATTTAGAGAATATATTACTTCAGGTTGATGATTGACTGTTCATTGTTAGTCAAAAGGAAAATATGTCCCTTGTTATATGCAAATGATGCCTATTTTTCATTCACATACAAGATTGGATTTAAAACACCATCTTGAAGCACATATCGTCAAGATAATTAACTGAAAATCAACTATTTTAGTTTTTGTGAGTATAGCTGGAAAATTCAACATTATAAGATAAAACAAGTTAAGAATTTCAACAGCATGAATATTTTATTAGCTATGTTCTGTCCCAACAACATCATTGCAAGCCAGTACTAAACATAATCACCATCACTACTGTCATGGTCTTACTTCAATATGTTTATTCAAAACAGGAGAGATTTGTTCCTGTAGCAACAAGTATTTAATGCAAAAATACATCTCATATTATACATGGAATTCCAATTTAGATTACAACATAGCCATCTGGAGAGAAATTTTGAGAATGCTTTTAAATGTTTCAAATTGTGTATTTTCCTGGACAGCAGAAAATGGCCTTTGAAAACAAAATCTTGACTAAGTACTGTTGATTTTTAGTTTGAAATATATGTTTTCAACATATAGCAAAACAGTTATGAAAATCCTAAATGATTTTCTAAATCTATGGAATTGGGGGTTTTCTTTCTTAAGATTTGAAATTAGGCGGACCTGACACCAACATTCCACTTGTGACTTTGGGAATAAATTACAAGAATACTGTACAGTTCCTCCATACCTTAGCAATTTTATACGATAGTCCTTGACTTACACCAATTATTACATTAAACAAGAAGAAAATCTTCTGCACACCAATTCCACCCGCGCTTTCTACAATTTTGTAAAAAACAAACTAAAAGACTCAAGGTCCATCCATCCCACCCCTGAAAGGACCTAATGGCAAAGACTGCAATGACGACGCCATCAAAGCAAACCTCTTTAACACATTCTTTGGCTCAGTATTTGTAAACAGCAATGAATCATGTCCAGTATTTCCTAGTCGAACCACAGACGACTACAATGATCTAATACATACCAATTTTACAGAAGACAATGTTGAAAAAGCACTACACAATCTAAAACCATCTCTACCTATTGGACCGGACGAAATATGTGCCTAATTCTTTAAAAAGCTATCCACTGCCATAGTCAAACCTCTAAACATAATCTTTAAAAAATCTTTCAGGACCAGCTCCTTGCCAAAACTATGTTCACAAGCCACAGTCATCCCCATCTTCAAAAAGGGAGACCCCAGCCTAGTTGAAAATTACAGACCAATCTCTTTATGCTGCGTCACCTATAAAGTCATGGAATCAATTATTAACCAATCCATTATCCTCCACTTAGAGACAAACAACCTACTCTCTAATAAACAATTTGGCTTTAGGCAAAACCTATCCTGCAATCTGCAACTCTTACACAGCAAAAAGATATGGACTACACAACTCGATCAGGGCAAAACAATAAACACAATCTACATAGACTTCTGTAAAGCCTTTGATTCAGTGGTACACGACAAACTTCTCCTAAAACTAAAATCTTACAGTATCTCTGGACACCTGCATAACTAGATAGAAGCATTCCTGTCAAACAGACAACAAATGATCAAAATTGGGAGAGTCCTATCAAATTCTGTACCTGTCAACAGTGGTGTCCCCCAAGGCAGTGTTCTAGGACCAACTCTCTTCATACTCTACATAAATGACCTCTGTGATCATATCAAGAGCAACTGCGTTCTCTTCGCTGATGGTGTAAATCTATTCAACACCATTCTATTCAGAATGGTCAACAAATGGCAACTTCAAATCTCAACAAATAAATGCTCTGTCCTACATATTGGCAAAAAATATATATCAGAAAATAAAATACAGGCTGAATAGTCAAGACCTTGCTGATGATCCAAACCCAGTCAAGGATCTTGGAGTACTCATCTCTAATGATTTAATTGCTAGAGCCCACTGGAACTACACAGCCAAAAAGGTGTTAAGAGATGTTAACCTAATCTTACATAGCTTTTTTTCTGGTAATATTACACTAATAACTAGAGCATACAAAACATTTGCTAGGCCAATACAGTTCATCAGTCTGGAACCCACATTACGTATCTGATATTAACATAGTTGAGAAAGTCCAGAAATATTTCACAAGAAGAGTCCTCCATTCCTCTACTCGTTGCAGAATACCTTATGTCACCAGACTCGAAATTCTAGACCTAGAAAACTAGAACTACGCTGCCTTCAGTCCTATCTAAGAATAGTATATAAAATCATACATTGCAATGTCCTACCAATCAATGAATACTTCAGCTTCAACCATAACAACACAAGAGCAAACAATAGATACAAACTTAAGGTTAATCGCACCAAACTTGATTGCAGGAAATACGACTTCAGCAACAGAGTGGTCAGTGTCTGGAATGCCCTACCTGACTCTGTGGTTTCTTCCCCAAACCCCCAAAACTTTAACCTTAGTCTGTCTACTATTGACCTCACCCTTTTCCTAAGAGGTCTGTAGGGGGCATGCATAAGTGCACTAACGTGCCTACCATCCCTGTCCTATTGTTTCATTTATTTTTTTTAATTTTTCTTATATGTATCCATGTATTCATAACTATGTTTTTACTTATACCTATTATCTTGTAAGCAATTGACAAAAATAAATAAATAAATAAATAAATAAAAATAAATTTAATTAGTGATCAGTTAAAGTTACAACAGCACTGAAAAAAGTGAGTTAGGACTGTTCTTCACACTTAAGACTATGACACTGAAGAAATCTATATCAAATATTTTGCAATCAAATATGAATATGGTAGATTTGAAAAGATTCCCATCTTTGACAGATGGGGTTCCTCTAATGCTAATTAACTTGAAATGGTGGGTCATGTTTTACTGTATTGTGACTTTTACAACAGTTTTCTATAGGAGATTATCTAGCTTATTTTAAAATCCAGAGACATTTCTGAATGTTAGAATTTCATTCAAAGATAAAATTGTGGCTATAAAAACAAGCTCTTTAGTAAGAGATTAAGAAGTTTAAATTTTACATATTTTATATATTTGTGATTTATTTTATTTGTTAAACTTTTATTGAATGTGAATTTTTAGAGTTTATTTGTGTTGTTTGGATGTGTGTGTGTGTGTGTGTGTGTGTGTGTGTGTATTTGAATAATCACACTTGAAAAATCCAGGAATATATATAGTTTCCTGGTAGACAGTGAACAATACTTTCTGTTAGTCAAGAAATTGATTATTGTCTCACTGATAAGCCCATATGGCTCTTTATCTCTTAAGCTGCCTAAGGACAGTTAGGCTACTTAAATGTCAGATGAATAAATGGAATGGTGCAGTCAAACTTTATACTTTTTGGAAGCACTTGTACACTTAAAAGAATCATATTTAACCTTGAATACAACAGGAAAAAATATTTATTGGATTTGGCTATTCCACATTTTACATCTTACATGTTTTTAAATCACATCTAATATTGTATTTTTAAAAATCATTTTCCTATATTAACTCTTAAGCTTGTTTTTTGATGAATATCCCATACTAACCAAGTGCTCTGTTGTCAAAGTAACAATCCAAGAGGAGTGCGTAGCAATATTATTCAGATTAATAGATGCACTGCAGCATTACAATCCAGAACAAAAATCTTGGGTAATGAAATATATGCAAGAAAGCAAAGAAGCTCAGAGAGTACTAATAATAATATAATTAACGTCTTATGAATTGGTTGACAGGGAAGGTTCTCATGGCACTGCCAACCCATGACAGCACATTATTTTGGGCTTTCCATTTTAAGACCATAGAGCCATACTTTAATACTTTTTTGGAGTGGCAGGATTGTGAGGTCCTGCCTCATCTCCAGGAGAAGAATATCCATAGGATCAAGGCAATGGCAGAGATAGCTGTCTTCCTCATCAGTCAAAATTCTAAAATCAAAATCAAACACTGTTAGTGTTTATGTTCATGGTTTATTCTGATTCCTGTAAGCCAGTGGTGTGATTCAATTTTTTTACTACCAGTTTTGTGGGTGTGGCTTGGTGGGTGTGGCAGGGGAAGGATACTGTAAAATCTCTAGTCAGAGGTGATATTTGCTGGTTCTCTGAACTACTCAAAATTTCCACTACCAGTTCAGAACCTGCTGAACACCACCTCTGCTGTAAGCACAACTATTTACTGATTATTATTAGTGGGATATTTGCATTTATTGATTGACATAATTCATTGTTCAAGAATTTCAGAAAACTAAACTTGAGTGGGAAAATGTAAAGTGAAAATTTTTAGAATTGCAAGTGGAATCCACAAAAGTGAGGTGTATTTATGGGGATAGTCACAAGATTCTTTGCTTTAGCCACAATGATGAAACATGGCTTCATCATACAAATTCCAGCCATTTCATCCAAATGATCATTGAAACAACATATGTAAAAAAAGTAAAATTTGCATCATTCTGGAATGCTGACAGCAATATTGATGTCATCATCTGCTAGTACAACACCTTGTTGTTGCCAATAATCCCTCAGCATCTTACAGCATCAACAATAAATAAATTGGACTAAATGACCTACAAGGTCCCTTCCAACTCTGATTATCTGTTAAATCTGTTAAATCTGTTAAATAAATATTAATTAGTACAAATTTTAAAATCACAGCATCAGCTGCAAGCATTATTTTGTTATTTCAGTCATTTTAATACTTTATTGTATCATTAGAAAATAAAATGGTAAGTGGCCATAGTCTACTTTTTGAAATATGCTCTTGGCAGGCAAGGATGGAAATGTACTCTGAGATATAAATTATTCTGAGAAACCAGAGAGGCAGGTGAAGTACAAGCCTTCCAGATTAATGTGTGTTTTGTGATTAGTTATCCAACCAAGAAAGCTTCAACTGCTATACTGTAACTATAATATTTGCTTGTAATTCCAAATATGCCACAACTCAAAAAGATTCAAGATTGGTATATTATGGTTTTAGTTATCTGTAACAAGTTTGTGGACATGAACTTTCTAACTGCTTTTTTCTACCTATCTACCTGATCTACTGCAGTTGAAGAATAGTGCTGAATGAAGTATACCCTTTCTTTTTAGTGTTTTAAAAGAATAACAGAGTTGAAAAGAACCTTGGGAGGTCTTCTAGTCCAATTTCCTGCTTTAAGCAGGAAATCCTATACCATTTCCCTTTATTCTGGATAATTATAGAAAGAGAAGAGAAATGTTTGCTTCCATTAGTTTCATTACACACACATACACAAAACTATCCAATTATGTATATGTAAAACTGTAGGATAGATATTGAGAAGATTTTTAAATTGCTGCAAGAATCCTTAACAGGTTTCCATCATTTGAAATGTGAAGGTTATTCAACTCATTTGTTGAGAAATATATAAAATAGAAGGATCCAAAAATTTCCTGGGAGGAAAATAAAAATTGAAATATTAAAATCATAATATATACAGTAAATATGCCAAATTAAGACTAAGAATATTAAATTAGTCCAGATGAAACTTCACAGTTTAAAGCTGTGACCTGTGGAGTTTTTTTTGTGGCAGACTCTGAGACCTTCTTATCTGCAACTATGAATTGTGTGTGCTGAAATTCATTCCATCCACTGTTAGCTTAAAAGGCAAAAGTTAAGAAATTTAGTTGCTTCACTGCACGGACTTGCCACTGATCCTTAAAATTTCTCATTATAAAAGCTGGTAACTAGAAATAGTCTTTCATTCCAATATGACATAAAAAATGTGGCTATATAGATAGATACACACCAGAGGGAGAAAAAAGAGGAATCACATCTTTTAATATAAGCTGAATGTTTTTAGTCTGGTAATAGACCTGTCAAATTTTGAAGAAATGTTAATAGGCAAAGCTTCTTAACTTTTGCCACATGGTTTTAGCTTCAGAACTATAGATTTATGAATATGCACATACATTTGGCAAGAAATGGATTAATTCCTGTTGAAACAATAAATACAACTATGTCAATTTTTTGAAAGGTACCTTGACTGGATAAAGCTTTGATCAAATCATTTCTTTAAAGCATACTGAGGCAAGGAGCTGCCTTAGAGCACTAGATGGAATTCATAATTGTTTTTGTGTTTATCAATTACATATAGGGACAATATATGAAAACTGAATGACACAGTTCTCTGACTTTAAGGTACCTGTGTGATTAATGATTTTTATTATTCTGTACTCAGAATAAAGCAATATGACTAACAGTGCTTTGGACTCCCTTTACAATCTGAATTTTCTACTTCTCTAAGTGAACATCTATAAGTCTAAACTTTGTTTTCTCCTGAACTGATGAAATGTTACATTTCCATATCAAAACAACTAGGAATTCAATTGAATGCTCTGAATATGGTTGCAATGCTGATCAGCTGGTAAACTGTCTTTGCTCAAAACTTTTAATTCTTAAGGACCGGGCCATATCTAAGATTCGCCATAGGGATGAATGAATATCAATTTATTTTCATGTATTATCTGAAACAAGAGATTTCAAACGTACAAATGTCTTTTTCTATTTTATTATTATTAATTCAATAATATGTTCTAGTTAATATAAGTTAAGTAGAAAATCTTGAGAACTACAATTATTTTGGAATCTTCCATATAACAATTTTCCTTTGAGCTGGCTGACATTTCTAGATAATAAAATGTTAGCTAGCTATCTCTTTAAAACATATATGATAAAATCTTTTTTAATTCAATACCCTCAGAGTTTATTTTTTATTATTTAATAATCCATCTTTTTAAATATTGTTGATATGAAAGTAATTAAATAAATAAATATTATTAAAAGTTTTGTTGTTCATATACTATAATTCTGTTTAGAATTGGGTTGTTGTAATTCAGTTTTGTGCCAGAGACCTATTGAGTTAAAGAATCACTTGGAGATTTTAAAAAAGAACGTAGGGGGATTTTCACGCAATAGATCAGATGCACATTTACTTCTGTTAAAAATGAATGGACAGTAGTTAAATTATTCACTGAGTACCAGAGTCCTGGTGTTTTCAGTAGTACAAGTGTCCTGGTGTTTTTCAGTACAATTGGAGTTAAAATATAATTTTTCCTTCCTCTGTATAGACAGGTTGGCTGTCTGCACAACTGGAGAGTAAGCATATCAGACTTCTCTCTGTGTACAAAACAACTTCTCCCTCTTAGACAAGATTGGTAAGTCAATTCTCAGAAAAAATATATAAAATTACATCTATTGTGATGCATGCAGGGGCAACAAAGCTTTTCCACCCTGTAAAGATCAACAAACATTGTTCAATGCCATATTGAGCATGACTTTTCAAGAGGGGAAAGTATTGCAGAAAATAGTTTTAAAAAGATTTGGAAGTAGAAAGAGTGGATGGATGGGCAGAAATAGGAAGCCATTCAACTGCCATACTGTTTCAATAGCTAAGCAGAATGGAATGAAAATAAATTGGATGGTAAAAGATTTCAGATAGATACTAATAAATATTCTAATATATATTTACGACCAATGGATCTAGTTGTATCATTTAAAAAGTGATCTGAGAATATCTAATGGAACTTCCTACTGAATAAAGAAAGTAGTCTTTCTTTTTTCTTCTTAATTTTTTTTGTACTTTCCATGCTTGTCTTAGCTGTCCCTCAGAAAATAGAACAGTGCTAGAAAAAGAGGACAGGATAATGCTGTAATCTTTTGTAGGTAGTAGATAAACAATAAGAAAAACAATGCTTTAGAAACCCCAGTGGAAAGCTGGAAACTAAGTTTCAAGAATTGCTTCCAAATGTGATTATATACAGTACCTTTTCACATACATGTAGCCTTGGAGGGATAAGTTATTGAAGGGAAAAAATGATAAATTACCAACAGTACCACAATCAGATCTTTTTCAGCCCAGTAAGATCATCCATTTCTCACAGTGTTCCTTAATTCTATTCTCAGAGGAAATAAATCATCACTTTATCATGTTATTTTCTCAACCTTCAAGGCATCTGCATGCACAACATCCTGTAGAAAATGAACATTACAGATTTCTAAATCTAGGGGCTTCAATAGTATATCTAATCCTAGTATTTTCATGGATTACCCCATGCCTAACATAGGAGAGTGCTTATTTTTATTAAGCTCCATAAACGTAAAGAAGCAGTAACTTAAAACTGAAATAGAATTATTACCGGTATTATATAAACAACAATGTGAAATCATGACTGCCTGTTCTTTAGCTGGTGTTGGCCATTATTTACTATTATTACTTATCATTGATTAAACAATCACCAGATGTTCAGACCGGGTCTGGAATTTTTATCCATCTATCAAATCCATCCCAAGAATCTGGGATCATTCTTTGTCTTCTATTCTACCAACTCCTGGTATTGCCACATCAATTATCCATATTCCTACTCATTATAGAAAATGAACTTCCTTCTTTTCAGCACTGGTTTTACACGGTATGTTATGAACCCATGATAAAATCCAGCCTCATAATACACCACATATAACTTGAAAAAAAAGAACTTCATTTTCTACAATGTGTTGCACATGCTTGATAAAGTCGACATTTAGAAATCCCACAAAATTTTAACATGCTCATTTTGACTATTTTTTTCAATTGTCCCTACCAATTTTTAATTACTAATACATGATAATTTTTACAGATGTTCCAGTGAATCATTTTGTCTTCTGAATTATGTCATTGTTTCTAATCAGTTTGTGCAGCCGAATCTGAAATTATTTACATTGAGAGGTTTGGAGAATAATTGATCTTTTTCTGAAGCAAAGAATATAAATCACTACATTTCTGCTAAAAAAAAGTATGTACATGTACAAGCATGTACAAAACAGATTGATTTTGTAACCTTTTTTAATAATACTGATGAATTGTTTCATTAAAAAAATAACAACTGAATATTTTGTATTGGTTTCTGAATAAACTGTACACATTATCATGCCGCCCCCCAAAAGGACTGATTTACTTTAAAAACAAATATTATGTTCATAGTAACACCCATTACAGACTAAATTATTTATTTATTATTTTAATATTTTAGTATTTATTAATTAATATTAGTATTTTACTCAGTTTAAGATTTACAATGTACAGAATATTAAAAGTAATGTTAAGAGTAAAACTGTCATATCACATTATTCTATTGAGGAATTCAGTACTTTTATTCATGTAAGCATTACTTGCATTGTGGATTTTGAAATATAATGTCCATATTGGATGCAGAATGAAATGAAAATTCCAGGAAGCACATTTTGAAATTTTTAAAGGATAGAAAAATTCAGATATATTTCCGAGGTTAATATGGTGGATGTAGTTTCTGGATATTAAGTTTCTAACAATATGATTGTGAAATTAATTTAATGTTTTGTATAGTGAGTGCAATCATACCACATCTCTATTATTCATTCACAGAAATATAAAATTATATCATAGTAATTAATAGTAATTAATTAATTAAAATTATTATAAGGATAGGAACATTGCCCAATACCCAGCCCAGTGCAGGACTTCAGTATTACTCCATCCCCAACAGATATCCTGGATTTAACTATTCTTTATAAAGGATAATCTTGTCACTTCCTAAGACTGTCTGCACCATTGTTGAACAGATTTTACCATTAATTTTCCCATGCCAGGTATTAGATTAGGGAACTGGTGTTATCCTCTTTATCTTAATTATTATAAGATGCAAGCAACTGTGATTAACAATACATTGACGGAATCCACAAACTTGCTATCTAACTTTTTCTAAGTTTCCAGGTGAAAGAGTTTGCAATAAAAAGCTTGCTAATTCTATACAAATTGCCTTGGATGGTTAAATAATCCCTTCTTCTAGCTGTATTTCTTATATGTACATAGAAAAGGGGATCCAACCATTATCTCCTAGCCAGTGTTCTGCACTGCCAATATATTTGTCAAATATATGACTCTAAATTTATCCCTGATAAAATTCCTGTTGCTGATTTCTTGTCATTATTCATGCTTGTCATGATCATGTGCTGTATAATTGCAAAGGAAAGCTAAACCTATTTGCTGCCATCTTGTGTTCATCCAGATTGGATTGGAAAAATAACAAATATTGTAGTAGAAGACATATTGAAAGAATTACAGTTTATAAACATTAAAGATAAACTGTGGCTCACATAGATGTGACAGTTGCATTTTAATATGTCCTTACCTGAAATTAAGCACACCTTTTTTTCATATTGAGTGAAAAAAGTTTAAACTATTACACGCTTATTTTTATTCAGAATTAAAAGTAATACTTTGAGGGTGGAGTTGGAACTAAGTTGTGTACAATTCAAATAAGTTATTTTACATTTGTACTAAGACTAAAGACATGATGGGACTTTATCTGAAGTAATGTGGCCATAGCTGCCATCTATTTCCCAGACACCAATGTCGATGTTGTAAATAATTCTTACAGATATATATATATATATATATATGTGTGTGTGTGTGTGTATCTATATCTATATCTATATCTATATCTATATCTATAGATATAGATATAGATATAGATATAGATATAGATATAGATATAGATATAGATATAGATATAGATATAGATATATCTTAAGTTTTCGGGTACTTACATGATACGGCATTCGGCTTTGTTTGGGTATTTTCCCACGTCATAGTAGTTGTGCTTTTAAAGTTGTAGCGACGTTTCAGCAGAATCTCATCTGCCATCATCAGGCTTCTGCCATCATCAGGCTTCATCAGAAGCCTGATGATGGCAGATGAGATTCTGCTGAAACATCGCTACAACTTTAAAAGCACAACTACTATGACGTGGGAAAATACCCAAACAAAGCCGAATGCCATATATATATATATATATATATATATATATATATATATATATATATATATATATATATGTATAAATTATATATATAAATTATTTTACTGCTATATTTCAAATAGCTTTAGGAGTTGCACAACTTAATACATACAGTAGTGCATATCTTTACAGAAATGTTATTGGTTTTTAAATGTAGCTTTAGAATTGGTATGGTTGGCACTCCTACTTGTTAAAATTAACTCCAGAAAAATGGGTAATTATTTCATACATTTACTAAAATAAAATAGCTTTTTATTATACTATATTTATACTGCTAATGACAGATGTATTGGACTAGAAAGGTGAATGTTGATATTTCTCTTTCAAAATTACAATTTTAATCACAGCTCTGTAAGACCACTTGATCAACTAATTTAATAGAGGAACAGGCACATGTGAGCTTTGCAGCAATTAAGGTCTGAGACTTTACATAAACATTTCGTTTAAAAAAAGTTGCCTTCACAAATTGTGTGCAGAATCAATTTCTTAAGGATAATAAAAGAAATGAGCAGTGAAATGTATTTCTTTCATATTGCAATGTACAATTTTGGGTCCATAGTTAAAGAACTAAGGAAAAATATAGCATGTAGATTGAAGGGAATGTAAGAATATAAACTAACTGGAACTCCCAATAGTTTCACTGTTATCATTTTCAGCAATAAATATTAGCAACAAGCAGAGACTATTTTTTTTCTAATCAAATATTCAACATGAATGCATTACTTATCCTACACAATACAGTGAGCTTAATTTATTTGTTGAAATTAATTCTGAACTGGTCATTAAGAAATCTGGCCATAATAAAAAATAATGTATCACTTCAAAATAATTACCAGTCATACATTATTCAAAATTTCTTATGACTATCTTGCCCCCATTTCCTATAGCTTCTAGTATATTTCTAGATTTTTCCTCTCCAGTATGTGGACAAATAAAGGCAAACATCCTTTACTCATAATATTACATTGTAATATACAACCAGTACAGTATAAATATAACTCAACTATAAGTACAGTATAAATGTAGCTCAACTATTTATTCCTGAGATTATAGAGTGAGAGTCCTGCTGCACATAAGTATAAAACTGATATATCATTCCCTTTTTGATTTATTAATGAATGGCATCTTAATGGCATCAAATGTGTAATTGTTCTGTTGGATCATGAATCTTTAGATATGTCATAAATTATCTGCATTTTTCTCACTGAATATAGCAAATTACATACTGGATAAGAAAATGCAGTGGTTGTGCATGTAAGGAATAACTAACAAAGATTTGCAGAATTTCTGAACCTATTTGATAATTTCATAAATAAACAATATCCTTTGATGTTTTATGATCAATATAAGATTATATAATGTAAAGATATTTTGTGGTACCTTTTTGAGACAGTCAGAAGATTGGAAGGTTGTCCAAGCTCAATTTAAATATATCTTTAGATAAGAACTTCCAGCAACCTATAAGCTTGAGTGAATTCCCCAGGAAATTTTTACTAGTTTTAACAAAAATTATATGACTTTTCATGCCATTTCTTTTGCATACTGTGGCAGTGTGGCAGCAGTAACTATGACAATTCACTGTGGTCAACTCACCACGGCCCACTCACCATAGCCAACTCATCACAGCCATTTTGATGCGGCCATCTCTCCAACTCTCTACGGGACAACTTGGCATGGCCAACTCACTGTGGGACAAGTGTTACATTAATATCAAAAATATTGTGGAATAGAATCACTAAAGAAAGGATGCAAAAGGAGGGACAAAATGAAATGTGAATGACAAACATTAAAATATTTTTTTTAATTTATTTTAGATAATTAAATTGAATTGTTAAATTGTTCTGCAGCAAGTTGTCCTCAGAAAGTTGGCCCTGGTGAATTGTCCCAAAGCAAATTGACCATGGTGAGTTGGCCATGCCAAGTTGGCTCTGGGAATTGTCCCATTCTGGTGGTAGCATTGGTTTCTTTTAGGGATGATATAATTTAGCCAAGGCTAACTTAAATGGGCTCTTTCTCCCCCTCTTTCAAATCATACCACTTTTTTTTTTTTTTTGCATTTCTACTTTGGTTTTCAGGTGCACTTTTCTGATGTTTGTTGTGGTTCGCCAGCAGCCTGTGCAGATGGCAGCGGAATCGGACAGTAGAAAAAGGGGATCAGTCTGGGAGTCTGGAGAGGACTTGGACAAGAGTCCTGCATCCAAAGCAGAGATGGGGCCGGGACCATCTGGGAGTACGGTGCTACCTCCGGAGCCTTTAGAGTCTGGCAGCAGCAAGGCAGAGGACCCAGGGGAGCCTGTTCCCAGTGCAAGTGTGCACAGACCGGCTAGAAGGTGAAAACAGCTGAAACAAAAGGGGTGACTCGGGAGTAAGGCTGGGAGGTGATTGCCCCTCCCATAAGGTATAAAGTACAGGCAAAGATGATGAAACCTTTGCAGGAATCAAAGTCGTTCATTCGGTTCAGACTCAGTCTTGAAGCTCTTTGTACTTCCGTTGGTTTTTGTTCTAGTTTATTTGACACTTCTGTTATTGGCAGCACTTCACAGGAATGAAAGGTGGGTGCTTATCTTGAAGAACTGTTTGAGTTTCATTACTGGCTGGGAATGAAAATAATTCCCAGCATTGCAATAAAATAAGACTTGTTTTTAAAATAAGCATGTCAGTAATTATGGTTTTGGAAGCCTTGGTCAGAACAATGTTGGGGGTATCATTATTCTGAGGCACCAACTTCAACTATCTAATAAGAAATTTAATTTATGAATGTTGCTATTGATCTGTTTCTATTGCTATTTCTTACTAGGTAGATCATGGAAAAATAAACAAAAAAAAATGTTATTGCCTTTATGTTCTCCTTAGCAGGTTCCAACAGCAACAGAAATGTCATTTGCTAGACTAGATGGATCTTTAGTTTGAGCCAATGATGCAACTTTTATATTCTTATTAGCTGCTTCAACTTGCCTTATGGGCTGTAATTTGATTTCAGACATATATATATATATATATAATATTCTACTATTAGAAGGTTAGATAGCTAGTGGCTACCTAAAATATGAAGAGCAATAGAAAATTTACGAGTTGAAAATCCTGATTTATTAATCAGTGCTTTCAAATGCCCCTAAAGGTATGAAGATTAACATATTTGCTACCATTACCATAGGCTACCAGGAATCAAATTTATTCACAGATATATATAGTGTGTGTATGTGTGCATGTGTGTATCTATTCTGTCTATGTATTTAATTTTAGATATCTAAGTTCCTACTAATGTTTTAAGTGACTATTAATGAAAACAAACTATTTTATTTATTAATTAAATTTATATGATGCCCATCTCACTATCATATTGCAAACAATTCAATTCAATGAAACTATGTTAATTCTGCATGCAATTCGAAATTAGTAAAAATGTATACACTTGTATGCATTTTATGGGGAAAAAAAGTTATCAAAGTTAAGATAAAATATATCTTATGTTATCGGTACAAAATCCTGACATTTTGAAGAGAATTCACAAGCTCATGCTAAAAAGAATCATTCTAAAAAGCAGGTATCAATGCTAGACAAACAATCAGGCAGAAAACTATACCCTATACCAATACTAGTTGTCTTGTGATTGTTATAAATATTGTACAAAATATCTTAAATGGAAACTTGTGAATATCTTTATGTATTTTTAGTATGTATGTATGTATGTATGTATGTATGTATGTATGCCATCAACCGATAGAAATAAAATACTATTAAAGTGGCAAGTTTAGTGCAGGAAATCTGCAGGCTAAGTTAGAAGTGCGGTTAAATATGATATCCTTTTGAAATCATTGTGCTGCCACAAGAGAACTAAGTCCACCCCACTCCCCATAAATTCTGTTGGCCCTTATCTAGCACCAGTTCAACTATTATCATTAGTTGACTAGATTCTTGCATAAAGGAAGCAATAATTCTAAATTCTTCATGTTTTGAACTCTGAGAGTGTTCCTGGTTCTTTGCACTGACAATTAAACAGCATAGTATAGGGATTTACTGTTTTCTGCAAATCACTTGATAAAGAGAACTGGTATATAAAAGCACCATTTGGATCATCTCTAGTTAATACAGCCTACTTTACATAAAGAATGTGTTTTTCTTAACTGTTTTTACTCAACATATCTGGAAGGTCCTGTTTTGGGAAGTTTGTCCAAAGTTTGTCCAAAAGGACCTGCCTAAGTGCCTAAGTTTTTGACTTACAATCAGTTGCTTAGTAACTGTTTGAAATTATGATAGAACCCCACTCGCAAAGTACTTAGGATCAAGATTCAAAGTTCCAATAGCTGTTTTGCACCTTATGGATCATGTGATCATTCTTTGGGTGCTTGGCATTTATACCTGACCACAATTTTTTAAAGGGTTTTTTTGGCTAGGATCCAGCATTTACTTGTGGTTTCCAGCAACAAATGCCCATTGCAGAAAATGAGTTCACTTAATGATTGTGACATTCACTTAACAACCATGGTGTTGCAAAAAGATAATAAAAAAGAGTGAAATGATCACATTAGTCACATAATGATCCACTTAACAGCTAGAGTGGCTTACAATCATAATTTTGGATTCAGTTATGGTAGTGGGTCGAGAACTACCTGAACTTTGCTTTAAAAATAGGCAAAAGATCTATTATTGAAAGTGGCACATTTATTTACATATTTTAATTATGTTCAGATAGAAATGAAATAAGCCATGCCGTAGAATAGAGATCATTTTTTTTCATAATTATGGCTAAGCATTTATGGTAATAATACCAGAAAAAAGAGTGCAATGTATATATTGTCTTTTTTTATAACAGAATTATGTTTCCATTCTAATGCTTAACTTCTTTATCAATTTAAAATCTAGACTGAAAAATTATGTCAGCATGTTGTATTGTTTTTGAATATCATTCCATTGAATGGGATTTCCTTTACATTTCTTTTGAAGCTAAATTCTTTGTTACAGTTATTAAAATACATGTATATTTGTCTATTGTGTGTTCATGGCTATTTTTCTCCCAAAGTAGCTAATTACTACAGATAAATGTTCATTAAAAATTCTCCCAAATCTCTTTCTTCTCTTCTTTTGCATTTGTATGAGAATATTCATTGCTATAATCCCTTGTTTGTGGTATTTCAACTTGTTGTTATGGAAATAAGCTACTCTAGATGTGTTCCTACTAAGATTATGGAAAAATCATTTGCTGAAATAATGCCATTTTGTGTCCTAAATAATTTAGACATTGTGACTGTGTTTTGATTGCTTTTATGTGAGTAGCTATTTCCAAATTAAGGAAACCCTTTCAAAAAGACATAGCATATTATGGTTAGATAATAGATGATAGATAGATAGATAGATAGATAGATAGATAGATAGATAGATAGATAGATTTATGGAGGAGGATGGGGGAGACGAGAAGGGAGGATGTTATGTGATATTAAAGCCTCTCATAAAAATGAAATTGTGGTAGCCCAGAGAAAAACTGTTCTGCCTGCTGATATTCCCACTTGAAATAGTAGTTTTGCTTAAGGTGTCACCTGCTATGTATAGCTTAAGGTTGAAAGAATTTATGTCATACACACCTTTTTATTATTGGAATATAGTGCATATGATTTATAAAGGAACAGTTTGGAACCGCTATTGTAAGAGTTTAGTTGCAATTTATATTACTACTTTTTCATAATATTATATTCATCCTTATTAATTAGGCTAAGGAAAAATATGACACAACTTTTTTAGAAGAAAAAATAGAACTAGTTTAAAATGTTTAAACATAACTGAAATATTTACATGTGTACATACTGACAAGCATAGAAGAAATTTGGGAATGGTAAGGTACAAATTTTTAAAGAAGAAAAACTATGCTGCCATTACATTTGGTCAACTATTTTTCTTTTGCAAGAAGAAAAAGGAAGAAAGGGGGCACAAAACTATACTACATTTCACTTAGACTTGGCAGAAGATCACTTGTCTCAGTTGACAATAGGCAAGATATATCATCTCCAGGTCATCTCCAGATGTACATACATGTAGAAAAATGTCTTATTTAATAATAATTTATTAAATTGCTAAATTGTCAACAATCTGAATTGTGAGCAAGTCACTGCTAAGATATGCTACAAACCATCCCCACGTATTTACTACTTATAATCCCTATCATAAAATAATGGCAGAAGACTCCAGATACTTTATATGTCAGTCTAGAAAAGTGTTACAAGGCTTATTGCAGGTGCCCACTATCAGTTGATGTAACATATTTAGGTGTAACAGAACCACTTTGGGATAGTAAAGATACCAGGCAAGATAGTTGAATATTGTGAGTTCTAGTCCTATCTTAGTGTTATATATGGAAATTTTCCATATACAGGTGAAACTCAAAAAATTAGAATATTGTGCAAAAGTTCATTTATTTCAGTAATGCAACTTAAAAGGTGAACCTAATATAAGAGATACTCATTACATGCAAAGCAAGATAGTTCAAGCCATGATTTGTCATAATTGAGATGATTATAACTTACAGCTCATGAAAGCCCCAAATCCACAATCTCAGAAAATTAGAATATTACTTGCAATCAATAAAACAAGGATGATACATAGAACAATATCGGACCTCTGAAAAGTACAAGCAAGCATATGTACTCAGTACTTGGTCTGGGCCCCTTTTGTGGCAATTACTGCCTCAGTGAGGCACAGCATGGAAGCTATCAGCCTGTGGCACTGCTGAGGTGTTATGAAAGACCAGGATGCTTCAATAGCGGCCTTCAGCTCTTCTGCATTGTTTGGTCTCACATCTCTCATCTTTCTCTTGGCAATGCCCCATAGATTCTCTATGGGGTTCAGATCAGGTGAGTTTGCTGGCCAATCAAGCACAGTAATCCCACGGTCACTGAACCAGGTTTTGGTGCTTTTGGCAGTGTGGGTAGGTGCCAAGTCCTGCTGGAAAATGAAGTCAGCATCCCCATAAAGCTCATCTGCAGAAGGAAGCATGAAGTGCTCCAAAATCTCCTGGTAGACAGCTGCATTGACCCTGGACTTAATGAAGCACAGTGGACCAACATCAGCAGATGACATGGCTCCCCAAATCAACACAGACTGTGGAAACTTCACACTGGATCTTCAAGCATCTTGCAGTGTGTGCCTCTCCATTCTTCCTCCAGACTCTGGGTCCTTGGTTTCCAAATGAGATGCAAAAGTTGCTCTCATCAGAAAAGAGGACTTTGCACCACTGAGCAAAAGACCAGTTCTGTTTTTCTTTAGCCCAGGTAAGATGCTTCTGACATTGTTTGTTGTTCAGGAACAGCTTGACAAAAGGAATACGACATGTGAAGCCTATGTCCAGGATCCATCTGTTTGTGGTGACTCTTGATGCACTGACTCCAACTCAGTCCACTCCTTGTGAAAGTCCCCAACACTTTTGAATGGCCTTTTCCTGACAATCCTTTCCAGGCTTGGTCATCCCTGCTGCTTGTGCACCTTTTTCTTCCACACTTTTACCTTCCACATAACCTATTAATGTGCTTTGAAACAGCACTTTGGGAACATCCAACTTCTTTTGCAATTACCTTTTGAAGCTTTCCCTCCTTATGGAGGGTGTCAAGGATGGTTTTCTGCACAACTGTCAGGTCAGCAGTCTTTCCAATGATTGTGATTCCTATGAACCAGACTGAGAGACCATTTAAAGGCTCAGGAACTCTTGTAGGTGTTATGGCTTAATTAGATTCGAGTGGGATACTTTGAGCCTAGAATATTGAACCTTTTCACAATATTCTAATTTTCTGAGATTGTGGATTTGGGGCTTTCATGAGCTGTAAGCCATCATCATCACAATTATGACAAATCATGGCTTGAACTATCTTGCTTTGCATGTAATGAGTCTATCTCATATATTAGGTTCACCTTTTAAGTTGCATTACTGAAATAAATGGACTTTTGCACAATATTCTAATTTTTCGAGTTTCATCTGTACACCTAAGAATATAAAGAGCAAAACTGAAGCCATATTTGTTCTCTATGTGACCTATTAGAGATCAGAACAGTTATGAAATATGTTCTTGTTATTAAATCATTTGTTCTTGGCTTGGGTTAATAAGAAGGTCATTTTGACATTATAGGGATATTAATGATCACTTGTATAATCGTTTGGAGAAAAACAGGAAATCTGACTATAATGAGAATGTTGGGATGTTCCATGGAAGGTTGGAACTTTCTTATGAAAAACGTTGTATAACTTCTATGTATGGACAACAGGAATGTTATGTAACCATGTGATTTCATAAACCTATATAAGCTGTATTCACTAAATGGAAGTGTCTCCTTTCTCCTAAAAATGATTATTTGGGAGTTACGGTCCGATACTGCAGTATCATATGTGATAAAGCATCCTATGGATCAGATTATCAAAGTCTGTTAATTTATTTATATGATATTCTCACACTTAAGCACAAATCCACCTGGGTGACCTTGGGCTAGTTACTGTCTCTCAACTCTAGAAAGAAGCAAGCCATTTCTACAAAAAACTTTGCCAAGAAAACTTCAGGGACCTGTCCACACAGTCTGAGAGTAAGATATGACGGAATGAGGAGGGACAGGGAACTTTTTTTCTTCAACCATAATCCTCTTGATATATTTTCAGTAAAGTCATTTTTGGCTAACACTGCAATTCACCATCCATGAACTGTAGAACCAGTAAATTACCAGTTACCAGTAAGGCAGTGCTACCATCTTTTCAGTTCATCTGAATACAAATCCTAAGAGAGAAAGACAGAGGAAAGGAGAGAGGGGGGGAGCAGTGGTGGAATTCAATTTTTTTTACTACCAGTTCTTTGGGCATGGCTTGGTGGGTGTGGCGGGGAAGGATACTGCTAAATCTCCAGTCACAGGTGGTATTTGCCAGTTCTCAGAACTACTCAAAATTTCCACTACCAGTTCTCCAGAACTGATCAGAACTTGCTGAATACCTGGGGAGAGATGAGAGAAAGGGAGAGAGGGAGAGAGGGAGAGGGAGGGAAAGAGAGAGAGGACAACTGGGAGACAGAGATTTTCCTTCAAGCTGCACAAATATAATGAAATGCTTCACTTTCTATTTACATGTAATTTTCTCACCTCAGAAAATGAAAATATTTGCCAACTATTCATGAAAAAAGAGGATGATCCTACTTGTGCTGTCTGATGAAAAAGATTGGTTGAATTACACAACATCTCAGGCTGGGTTACTGGTTAAAAAGTGCTCTGTGAGTTATACTTTATTTTCTTCTTTGAAAGGAAGGAAGTTGGGAAGGAAGGATAGCAGATTATATCTACAGTTTATAAATGCTTGCTGACATTTATATCACTTATGTTAACATTACTGCAGATATTATTAAATATTTGCAATTAAAAGTGGCGCTGAGTTGTTTGTGATGCATGTTTATGTACAGATAACATTTTTGGAAGGAAATTTTTATATTTTAGTATCAAACAATAAGAAGAATGTGTTATGGTAGACCAAACTATAACACTCAACCATTCTTCTTCTTTCTTCTGGTACCAGAAGATGATTAATATCCACTTGCCACAAAGTGGAGAGTGGAGTATTTGTTATAAAAATGAGAGGCAGCTATTTTGATGTCTAGTACTTGAAATATCAGAAACTGTATAGAAACTTTAGCACATTGAACAAAAATGTATCTGCATCCTCTTATAGTAGAATACTAGCTGAATTTGACATTGCAATCGAAATACCAATTTCTCAATGGTACACGTAGAAAGAATTTGAAAGCAAGCTCAAATAGTAAATACAGATTCGTATAAAAGCCAGGCACTTTTATCTTCTCAAAACTATTTATTTAAAACATTTATATATATATTGGCCTATCTTATAGCTAACTTGTGGTGGTGCTAATCAAAGAAAACCAAACTCAGGTATATTTTGTCCTTTCTGAAACATGTTGGAATCCAGGTAGCTTATTCTTGCAGTCTCTACTTTGTGTTGACAGTGTTGCTTTTATTTGCCTCTCTGACAGCTGAGTTGTGACAGCAATGGCCATGGAGGTTTTCACAGAATGAGGATGTCTTTCTTTTTTCAGTCAAAAAATATTCAATGGCACAGGCTTCATATAAAACATTACAAAGGAAAACCTTTTTTCTTTAGATTTGGAGATATTCAGCAAACAGTGAAATATTCCAAAACTGAAAACTTGGGCAAACATAGAAAACATGCATGAACATATAAACACAAAAAAAAAACCCCATACCTAAATTGTCAAAATAGAACTGCCACACAGGAAGAAAAATAAGGCACTGTACATTAGGAATTCTGCAAAATTATGTATAGCAAATAGAAAAAGTCATGGATCTATACAAATTGTTAAATATAAGCATTTTTAGTTAGATACAAGTTTTATGACTACTAATGAAATAATACTTTTATTGGAAGATAAATGATGATATACAATGTGAACATTTGAGAATGGTGACTTGATCTTTGAATACAGAAATCCAAAGGAATCCAGTATAACCACAATTATGTAAATCTGATATTGATAATAATGCTGGATGATGATGATAATGGCTATGGTAACAGCACTGAAATTAAAACATCAGCTTGTACATTCTAGCAGCAGAACTACTAAAGTGCTACTTCAAAAGTGTACAAAAATTCATTCAAAGTATAGTATGAGTGCAATGAAAAAACAAATTGTAACTATTAAAAATTATTCCTACCCTTACCTCAAAACAAAATAACTATAACGGAAGTCAAAAATAAACATAAATCTTTCAACAAATCTGGAAAATAATGTAGAATCAAGGAAAATGTTCAAGAATACTGTAAAATCACAGGAACTAAAGAACAAAAGGAAATGTAGATTCAGAAATAGTTAATTATTTTGGCTACTTCAGTTGCCATGGAGACTGCTGGTCTGTCTGAAAGATTTCATATCACAAATATATAATTAGGAATCTTGGCACTGAGATGATTCATTCAACATGCTAATAATATGCCAGCATGCATACTTTTACAGTATTCTGTTTGACCATGATCTTCTCTTTCTCAACCTCTTGGTTGTCCTCCTTCTTTACATAGATATCACTAAGCAGCAGTCTTAAAAATCAGTCATACGAAATAAGGATAGCTTATAACTTTTACGCAGCTCTCTAATTCAACCAAGGGATTATGAGTGGCTAGCAGAAAATTTAAGGCTTTTGCATTCAGTTTGATTTAGGATATAATTTTAGATGATTCATTTTAAAAATATACATTTTTTTTAACCTTGCTTTCAAAGTTGGTAGCCATATTTACCCTTATGAAGCATCCTATACTGATTAGACTTAATTTTTACTTTTTAAATATGA
Source organism: Pseudonaja textilis (assembly GCF_049901715.1). Lineage (NCBI taxonomy): Eukaryota > Metazoa > Chordata > Lepidosauria > Squamata > Elapidae > Pseudonaja > Pseudonaja textilis. The sequence continues at coordinate 46,849,859 of NC_141996.1, forward strand.
AGTTATTCTGGACACCTATGCATGTCCTACAAATTGGTTAGTTATTTTTTTTTTCTAGCAAGGAATCAGGCACCTTTTCCAGGAAGAGAGGTATGGAAGAGAGGCAGTTATTAGGTTATATAAAGTTAATTTCATATACTTGAAAAAATGTATAATTTGTAACCTTTAATGAAACTATTTTAGGTTGCAATGAGATTTATTTTCTGGAGTTCATCATGGGAAATGGTTGTGGAATGACTTCATTTGGGCCCTTAGTTGAGCCCTATCTGGCTTGGATGACTACTGTTATTAACTAGACTTTGTAATCAGTATGCTTAAGTTACCAGCATAGCTTTCAACATTATTGGATCATAGAGGAATCATCCCTATCCAACGTGGCATGCCCTGGTGAGCCAAAGTGGCACCAATCAAAGAAATATTAATTACTAATTCTAGCTGAAAAAAGTTTGCTAGTTGACCTTGTCTATGTTGGAATTGGAGAAATACAGTGACATACCAGCATTGTAGGCTCAAAACAAAACAAAATAAAAAAAGACTATAGAAGAAAGCATTCGTAAAGCATACTTCATGTTGTTATCAAAAATATGGATATATATCTCCTTGGGAAAACATTATTTTAAGAGAATCATCCTCAACTCTTTTCTTAAAAGCAAAAAGACTAGATGTTCAGCATAATGTTTAAAGCACTTCCCTGCATGTTTGATCAATGGATTTTGAAAAATGACATTGTCTTTCAGAAGATTGCTTCTGTTGACTTTAGTATTAGGATAGGTCCAAACTCAGATCAAATATTATAATTTACTGTCAACCAATTGTTTCAAGTTATGAAAATTAATTCTGAAAATTAATCCATAAATAATATAAAATATATTCTGTAATGTACATTATTTGGAGCATTCAAATCAGGACACTATACAAGGGATCAAAAAATAATCTATCTATTATCAAGCTTTCTTGTGTTTTGCCCACTTCCTGTCCCTAAAAAAAAAAAAAATCAAAAGATTTGCTTCAGATTACTGCAGCATGTTATCTTTTGCTTCCTGTATATCATATAAAATACATTCTTGGAAAATATCATAAAAAGCTTTCTAGGTTCCATGTTTTTAAACTGATTTAAAAGTCAGAAACTGCTGAAACAAGAGTAATTTTTTTTATGTAATAACAGGGTATGAAGGAAAAATGCATGTTAATAAATATATAATAGTAGAAAATGTCAGTGTAGACTTATTTTGTTGTTATATAAATATGTCAAGAAGAGTGTTTTATCTTTCAAAGATTTACAGTACTGATGACACAAATAAAAGAGAAGAAAATGAAACATACAATTAAATGTGTTTGTTGCAGAAAAAATATGTGTCAGAGTCCCTTTAACCAAAACACATATTTTTTTGTTTTTAACCCGTAAAAACAGTAGTTTGTTTTTACTAAATCAGGATTTTTTGTACATCAAGGGTCTTATTACCAATTTAGTTTTTCCCATTGTTCTGACAATGTACCTTTGTATATAATTTTACTAAACATTGCAATTAACAAGAAAAATCTGATATAAATTGAAAGAGTAAAAAAGAAAAACTAGAAATTGAAGGGGAAAAAAGAGTTCTCATTTTACTTACCTTGGAAGGATGGAAGGCTGAGTCAATCTTGAGCTGGTTGAGCTGGTTAGCATTGAACTCCTGGCTGTGGGCAGGAGTTCATATATAACAAATTTTAGTAACTTATCATCTTGTTTTAAATAAAAAAAGGTATCTTTGTCCGATAACTCATTTCTTATGGAAAAACAAATATTTAAAGCTTCTTCATTCTTTACTTCTTATCACCCTTTGCTGTTTATCCCCCTTCCCTCCCCAAAAAACCCTATTAAATTTATCATTTAAATTTCTCTCACTAAGGATTGAAGAGATTCATCCAGTGAATGCTATAAAACTTGTTGCTCCAACAATTCTTAATTGTTGAAAAGCAGTTAAAAGGCAATTTCCAAAAGTGATTTTCAAATGAAGTTCAATGAACTTTATTTTTCTATATAGGCTACATTAAAGTTTTGAACTTGCTTGAAATCCTTCACCTGAAGCTGCTTAACTCATAAATTGACTATAAAAATCTTAGTTTCTGAAATCTATTCATAAGAATCAGCTGTCTAGAGTTCATTTGAACAATCTCACAACCTCTCCTTTTTGTGGAGAGTCTTCACTGGACAGAATTTGCCATCTGGTTGCCAATCTCCATCTCAATACAATTCCCATTCCTTCAGAGACATCAATGAATCCTCACTGGAAATCCCCATTTTTGGTTCCAATCATCTATTTCTGAGGACTGTCTCTAGAAGGGAATTTATCTGTAGTTATTTCATTTTCATACGTATGCCTCATTTCACATATTCTGGTTCTGTTATCTATAGTTATATGCTACCTGGAAGCATATGGATAAATAGTGTTATCTCTTTGGAGACCTGGATATGTGTTATAAAACAAAATCCTGAAATGTTTAGCTTGGAATAATATCTCAGTACCCACCATGATGTTTTAGTACTTTGAACTGAAATCTAGAATCAGAAAATCATTAAATTTTCTTCACAGTTCTTCACATATAACTTCACTGTTCTCCTGAGATATTATCATTTTTTAAACAGATGTTCTTATGATATAGTGTCTACCAAAGTGCATAGATTTGTATTCTGTTTTTTTTTAAAAAAAATAACATATTTTTAAACAAAATTAAATGTAGTTAAATTATTATTTTCAATATTTGGAAGGAGGAAAAAAAGGAAATTCCCAGCTCTCCCAAACAAGCCAACCATAAACTTCCCAATCAAAGAACCTCTAAGGCTACCCACACCAGCATTGACAGGGTGAGTTACTAGAATATAAACTCAGAGCAAACACCACTCTTTACTAGCAGTGATGGAGTTATCTAGTTTGGGTAATGAAATATTTGCAAGAAGGACTTCTGGCTGATGTCAAGGCGGGATCAGTCATGGTCTCTACACTCTTGTGGTGAGTTCTCCCCATTGATGGGCTTTGAAAGGGGTCAAAGCCACCCTGTAGGGGGAGAGAAAACAAAGAGGGGTGCCCTGTAAGGTCCGGAGACTCACAACTCTCTTGCTTGATCCGGGATTTCTTTTTCTTCTCAGCTACAATGACAAGAGGAGGCAGCTAAAGATGGCTGCCATGAAGTTGGGACAGCCGAGGAACAGCTAAGACCAGTGCTGCAGTGGAGTTAGTGAACAGTATCTGGAACTGCGTGAGAGGATTCCTTTTTACTCAAAGCCTAACCCCAAAAGGAAAAATCCAAGAGAATTACTTGCTCAGAACTAATTGTTAAAGCAGCGAGTGAACATTTTGAGAAAAATACTAGATTGGAAAGAAAAGATCAAGGGAAGAAAAATTAGAAACCTTTAAAAATACAAAAAAATGGATTTTTAAATTGGGAAGGCATTGTTTTGGGAAGGCATTTTAAAATGCTGGAACTATTTATTTTAAAAGTCAATCCTGTTTTTATAAATTGAATTAAAATAAAATTGGATTGAAACTGGTTGGTTTCATAATAACATTGAAATTTTAGCTGAGAGCACCACCTGCTAATGAAAGGAAATACAACATATATTTGCAAGTCTGGCAAGATTTTTGATATGGAATAAACAATAGTTTTCTGGAGGACTGTGAAGATATTTACTAAGTTATATGCATCTACCCTATGACTACTGGAGATTTAAATGGGAGAACAAGGAAAATGTCTAATTAAAGTGAGCCCTGAATGTCATAATATAGGATTGAATTTATAAAGGGGATTTAAAGAGATTTTGAACAACTTCCTGCACTACTTAAAGGGACCTGAAGGATTAACTATGGGACATAAGGAATTATGATCAGTGTATTGTTGAAGAGCAATGTTAGGCTTGAATATATGGTTCCTGGACTACTGGATAAGAGTGGGATTTATTAAAGCAAGATGAGATGCTCCATCAGGGAGAAATGAGTGGAATTTTGGAAGATCTGGTGTTGATGTATCAAAGTATAAAGGACATTATAATAAGAAACCACAAGGAGATTAGGAAAATAATGCATGGCATAGAGGGAAAGGTGGAAAATATAATACAAGGGACAATGAGTAAAGATCAAGACACCCAGGAAAGGGAGGAGCTAACAGAAAGAATGGAGGAAAAATAGAACAGATGAACCAGCTAATAAAAGAAGAAGATAAGAAGGAGACAACAATAAAAATAACAATGACTGATAAAATAAAACAAGGGGAAAATACTTTAAGAGATTTAAAAAGAGACCTAGAGATGCAGGAAGATATGTTTAAAAGGGAGGCAGGGGCATGGGTAGATACTTTGAAAGCTAGACAGTGGGAGGGGGTAGAGATGAGAGAAATAGATTTAATCAGGATGTGGATGCAGACAGAAACAACGATCTAAGAGAGGAATATTGGAGGCAAGTCAAAAAATGAATAAGAATTAAAATACTACACGGACAAGAGATGATGGTGACACAGAAAATGTTTTTTTTTTTAATATAAGGATGACATGATCAAAAGCTAGAACAGATAGAAATAAGAAAATGGGGAAGTATTAATATATACCCTTTATATAATAAAATAAAAGCAATAATAAGGGGGGGAAATTAGAGATTGAATGAAGTTATTATTATGTATGTTTAAATAATATTGTGATTGGCATTGGAATAAGATTTTGAAACACTGAATAATGAAATTATGAAATATCAGAGCTTAATATAAATATGTGTATTAATGTTAGAATTACATTAGCTTGATGAATGTAATAAATATGATTAATATTACCATTGTTTTTGTATTGAAATGGAAGCTAATAAGGATTAAAGTATTAATATGGACAAGAGACAAGGAGGAAAAAGGAAATGATTTTTAAATATAATGGTGGCATGATTAAAAATTAGAATGGAGATAGAAATAGAGGGGGAAATATTAGAATACACATCTTTATATAATGTGATAAAAGCAATAATTAGAGATTAGAAACTGAATAATGGAATTATGTATGTTTAAACAATATTGTGATTAGCATTAGAATAATATACTGAAACACTGAATAATTAAATAATGAAAGACTATAACTTAATACAAATATGTGTATTCACATTAGAATTACATAAGTTTGATGAATGTAACAAATAGGATTAATGTTATTAATCATTATGGTGGGATTCAAATAATTTAACAACCAGTTCTGTGCCCTAATGACCATCTGGGTAGGCATGGCTGGTGGTCATGTGACTGGGTGGGAGTGGCCAACTTGACATTGCTCACGTCAAGGGTCGCTGCTCCTCTCTTGGCTTCTCATGACCATGGGGATGCTGCAACAGTTGTAAATGTGAAAAATGGTCATAAGTCATGTTTTTCAGTGCCATTGTAACTTTGAATGGTCACTAAATGAACTGTTGTAAGTCAAGGATTACCTGTACAAAAATGCAAAAAAGTTCTTTGCCAAACATCAATACCAAACATTGGATTAAAAATACCTGCAAGCTGGAGTTACAAATCAACCAGGGTGCCAGACCACCTTGGGGAATTAAAATAGTTAAAATGCAATGATAACTATCAGCAGCCAACTCTTGCTCATAAAGAGAAACCCTTTAGCAGAGAGGTCATTTAAGCTCTCCAGAAAGAGTACACCCAGGAGAAGCAATCCTTAGATCCATTTTCACCAATCAAAGACACCAGCTGGTCTCACTCACCTCACAAGATATCCCAAGGAAAACATCCATTTTAAAGAAAATGACTCCCAGAAAGTTAGTAAAAAATCAGTGCCAAGCTTGCATCCTACCTCTTGGAAATACCCCAAAGGACAGTGCCAGGAACCACTAAAACAGTGAAGGACGAGCCTCTCCCCAGATAGAAAAAGAAACCACGAGGCAAGAAAAAATTCAAACACAATACAAATAATTAAATCACAACAATAGCTGTTGCTTGTTAAACCAATTACCAGACCAAATAGACCCAAGAACTAGCCAGATTTCTCAACCCAATTTCTTTTCATGAACAGACACTAACCTTTTCCTTCCAAACAAAGCTGAATAGGGAACATTATCCCATCAATAAACATAGGATTAAATGTCACCAAGCGCAGAATTAAACTTAATCAAAAACCAGTTTTAGACCAAAACTCAGAAAGGGTATGTAAACTCACATTTGAATGTCAATCTTTCTAGCTAGCCAAGAAGCCTGACTGAATGTCACTCATCTTGGTTCCTTGTCATTAAAAGCTTCTTTCCAGCAGCTCTGCTTATTATTCAATTATTTCTTCAAAGTGCTGATCGTTGTATCCTGGTTGGAAGAACTCCAACAGGAGAGTATTCCTGTGGTGAGACTACTATTTACACAAAGATGGAAGGATTCAGCACTATGCACCATGAAAATATTGTTGATGAAAGTGACACAACTTGATGAGATGGCCAACTTCTTTGATTATTGATATTAATCAATGACTTGAAACACCTTATGGACTTTTTGCATTAAAAAGGCACATTTTGGTGATTAGAAATAATAGGCTATAGAAAGAATGGAGTTATTATATAATCTAAGAAAGGAGTGTCAAACTCACGTCATCATGGTGACAACACATGAAGTATCGGGACTTTTCCCCCCTTTGCTAAACTGGGCATGGGCATGGCCAGCACATGCTGCATTCTGTCCATGGGTTGGGAGTTTGACAGCCCTGATCTAAGAGAAAGAATGTAGGTTAGAATGGTATGTATAACAAGAGGAAGACCAGAAGCTATTTGTTTACATTTCTCTTTCTGTTTTCTGTTCCTTTGTTTTCTTTTTTCTTTCATTTTTTCTTTCCTTTCCTTTCACATTTACTATATCTTTTAATTTGAATTTATTTATTACACATGTAAAATATTTTAATAAAAGCTATTTTTTTTAAAAAAATAGCAGATTTCCTTTTATTGTGAGCTTTTTCTAGGTGAATATTCTTCAATTAATTTGAATGAAAGTATTTGAATTGCTAAAATATTCAAATATATGTTTCAAATCTAATTAATGATATTCAAATATATGTTGCCAATCTAATTAATTATATTCTATTTACTGACACATTCACATACTGGGAAACTGAAACTTAATAGAATTGATATTTATAATAACAAAAGTAAGCATATTTCTTGATTTAAGCATTTAAATCTCATAGCTACTTTGTTTTCCTAAGATACTATATCTTAGTGTTTTCTTCTTTAAAATTCATCATATCTTATTATGTGTATTATTACCCTTCACTATAAAGGACTTAGTTTCAAATCTGTTTAATGGGAAAAAAGTGCAAGCAAAATGATAATAGAACATAGAACACTGAAATGGAAGAGGCTCAGAAATCTGATTTAGCTATTTTTTTCCTACAAACATAAAAAATAGATTTATTCATAAGTAAACTGAGTAATTTCAACAATAGCTAAATTCAAAATTTAAAATGTTAAAAACAGCATAATTAAGAGATTTAGAAGCAAAAAATGACATAAATCTGATATCAGTGACAAGAATGAGAAACTAAAAATTAAAATAAAACACCACAAGAAAGAAATAAAATTTTCACAAAGAAAACAAGAAATGTTTCAGTCTATAAAATCCAAAGGTCAAAAATAGTGAGACTAGAATCTAGACTATAAACACTTAAAACAGAATTACAAAGAAATACATATTTTAACAGGCATTCCAGAAAAATTTGGAAAAGAAAATCTGGGAAGAGAAATGGAAAATTTGCTTTAAAATGATTGTGCCTGTCAAATTAATAAACCCTCATAAAATCAAGAAATTTATAAGATAAATCCATAGATAAGTTTAATTACTGTAATATATTTTCCTATCAACATACCAATTACAATTAGTTATCTGTACTATGTATGTTATTAAACAAAACATATACACATTTAAATATACATTACCTCCTTTGAGGAGAGTTCTCATCAATCCAACCTAAATCAATTATATAATTATATTTTATTTATTATAAAAGGTAAATTAATGAACAGAGCCCAAACTCATCCCTCACATTAAAAACATTAAATATTGATGTACACAATGTTTGCCTGTTTACAGCAGGCAGGTTTTTATATGTGAAATTATAATTTCACTCATAACTTTTACTAAACAAAAAAAAAAGTAGAATAGTAATTTTCTATATTAATAAGCCACAGGCACACTTTCAATGAACAACAAGTGTAGCTTTTGTAATTCTTTTGTTTTGTTTTGTTATATTATGTTTGGTCTGATTTTTGTTATTGAAATATAATTTTATATTTTTGAATATAATGAACATTGGGCTTGTATTTTGTATAGCTTTTGCTTTGTTTTCATTTTTTAATTAATTTTATTGAATTTTACAAAGGTATTGACTTGTGATCAACTGGGCATTTAAAACAAAAAGTTACCATAGATAGTTTGAAAAGCATTGCTCTAGAGAAAGCCCATTTATTTTGGAAATAAAATAACTTGTATAGTTATGGTGCAGGATGCAGTTTCCTTGATTCATTATAAAATATTACCTTGGGGCAGCTACTAAGTTGTTTTGAAGTTTCATATATTGTTGTTTTTGTTTGATAGCCTTTGCTTTATCAAATCTCATGGCTGGAAGGAAATCAAAAGACATACCCACATAGAGCAGCTTGATAAATACAATGCCATGCTATTTAGATTAGAAGTTGTTCTGTGCTAAATCCCTGTAGGAGATTGATTTTGAGCCCATAAAATAAAATTAATTGCCAGGAATTAGATTCTATGCTAGATAGCTTGGCCTTGGCAGTCTGTTAAGAATTGAATTATCTGAGATGTGTGTAATAAGAAAGAATATTGGAGATATATATTACTCTGCAAAATCTGCAGTATTTTGATTTAGTTTAAAATGAGCACTAAACCAAATTGTGTACATTTTTTATAATAGAAAAAAGTTGCTAATTTTTATGACATTTTCTAATGGCTTCTATGGACATTGTCCTTAATTTATATCTTTATAATCTAGTGTAAAAAAGTCAGGATGGTGACTGCTGCTATCCACCCCACTATGGATAAACCTGCTGATAATGCGAGCACATTTCAATGCTTTGTAATGTCAAGACTTCTCTTTTTTTTTTAAGTCAAACTGCTACTTAGTTCTTTCACATTGATTATATAATGTAAATTTCCAAATGTATGACCTTTTAAAGAAAGTATCGCTACTTCTGTTTCTATGCAACTTTATGTAGCATAACTACTTTTTAAACAATGTTGTCTATTGGTAATTTATTGTGTATAGATGAAGACTAATTGGCTTTCCATGATATAAGTGGTTGTGTAGCATTAGTCTCACAATCTTCTCAGTAGAAGCTGTTCCATGTAAAATATTTTACATTCATGGGGGGAATACTGATTTTCAACAACCCCCTTCTAAATATCACCTCTAGGGCACAATATTACAATCAGTAAGAGCCTGATAACTACTTTCATTCCCAGTGGTAATACTGTTAATAGTTAGGAATAGCAAGACTTACATATTATAGCCTCAGGGAAAAAAACCATGGAAACTGAGAAAACAGTTAGTGGATACCAATTAACTAGTAACCACAAAGAAGATAGAAGGGAAATAATAATGTGTGTCTTTTTGTATCATAAAAATACAAGATAGAATATTAAGTAGCACAAAAGCAATAAAAGAATAATAATAAAATGCTATTTTGTTCACAATGCAGAAATATCTGCCGAGGAAAACGTATTTAATTCAGCATGGATAAGTTATAAAAAAAACTTTAATTCTTAACCCCTGAACTAAATTTCAGATGAAATAATGAAATAAACATAAATACAGCTTACAATCAAATTCAAAATATATTCCATATTTAATTTATTATATGTGCCTTATATATTGCATATACCTTTCAGAAGCTTGCTAGTACTAACTTCTTACAGCCAATCAGACATGTATTTTTATGATACAAACAAGTGTTGACATATTCATATCACCTGTATGCTGTAAGTTTTTACTTTAAAATAATCATAGCAATAAACAGAAAAAGTTCTTATAGATTCTATTTTATGTCAAGTTTTTTAGTAGGTCATTGCCTCATCAACTTCCATTTCAACGTCTTGCTTCATAAAGTTGGCGTTCATGAATAGTCATAGTCAGATCAAATAGAGAGAACATCTCCTGGAGCATTGCTAGGAGAGTGGTATAATTAAGCAATGACATCATGAGCCTCTCATAAAATAGCAAAATGCTTCAATTCCCCCTCCCTTCTTTCTTTTCTTTTTTTCTTTCTTGCAAGCATTGCCACTTTCCCTTTGTGAATCTTTGCTGGAAACTATATTCTTTGACTTCTTGTCTCAGTTGTGATGCATTCATTTGATTTCTAAAATTGGTATATTTTATAGTGACTAAGTAGTAGCTAATATATTTAGTAAGGGATTTTCATAGTTGTAATACAAAAATAGATACATGCATAAATGCATCAATTCATGCTATTCTATTTTTGAACAACAATAACATGCAAAGCACAGCAAAAAAAAAAGTAATGTAAAGAGAATTAAAAGAAAGGAAAAGAAAATGTATTCAGTCCACATTATCTCATAACCATAAATTTATGATCTCACTGTTTCATCATCATCATCATCATCACCACCACCATCCTCCATCATCGTTATCATCATCATCATCATCATCATCTAAACTTGTATGCTGCCTGGCTCTTAATGGCTCCAAGTGGCTTACAATAATTAAACACAGAAATTACAGTAAACCAATAAAAGATAGAATTGGCAACAACAATAGCCAAATAAAATCAAATCTGGGATTTCACTCTCTTATTAAATGTGTGGGTAAAAAATTCTAGACTCTTCTAAAGAACAACAATTGTGTGGACCATTCAGATATCAGGGGGAAATTCACCCCTGAGCATAGCAGTGAGTAACCAATAGCAGTGGTTGACCTTAGGCTGTTGCTATCTATATCCTTTGTCATTGGTTAATTGTGGGGAAACATGGAAGTTTCCCTGCAAGTGCATTGAAATAAAATTTATTGAGTCTAATTAAAGAAAAAGAAATAAAATCCAAAGCAGATTGCATAAAATCAATCCCTGCAAAGTACAAATGCCAAAAGTAATATAATGTAATTTAACATAACATAAAACTAACTTGGGATATTAGGCAGGTTGAGAGTTATTTAGGGTTGCTTAGGCAAGAGAAGCTATTGAGATTGTAATAAACATAAAGAAAGTAAGATTTGTGTAGATTAAAAGGAGATTTCAGAGAGTGAAGCTTCTGCATGCAGTTCTTACAACAAAATAACAGAAATCTATTTAAGGCTAGACTACTGGATAGTCAGTAAATAATAGCCGGTGGGATCCAAACCATAATCTTGCTGAGATGAAGTGAGTGAAGGATTCACAAAATGTGAAAATTAAAATGGGGACCAGGTAGCCACTAGAATTGGCATCCATTATCTGCTTGGAACAGTTGAAATAGATCAGTGAAACAGACTTTCAATAGTACAAGAAAACAAAACACAAATAGAGTTGGCAAATGACAGCTCATTTGAAAACCATACAGAAGTAAGTTATAGCAAAGCTTTCCCACAGATATTTTTTAAAACAGGGAAGTACTAATTTAAAAAATAAAAAATGCAGATAGAGTGAAGCATATTAAATTATTCAGTTTCAGAATTTTTTCTTCATTGTCTTTCATTTTCTGAAAACTGAAATATTTTTCTAGTTCAAATAGTTCCAGAGCTATTTTAAAACTGATTCCCTGCTTTGATGACATAAATTTCAGATTTAAAAGGGCCTTATTATTGCTATTTAAATATAGTAACATTGATAGCCCAGATTATATTTATTTTCCACATTTGATTGAATTTCAGATGAATCTCCTAAAGTCTCTCCTTCCTTCCTTCCTTCCTTCTTTTCTTCCTGTTTTTGCTATTAATCATCCAATTTCTAAGACTAATTTGTTTTAAATACTAACAATTGTCTATAATTTTTCTTCAAATACTACCATCAAACTACTGCAAATTTTTAATTTGTTTTGAAAGTCATATATCCTCTATGCACACTCAATTGTTTTTATATTCAATCTTTTTGTTAGCTGATGGATGGATGCTGTCCTTCAAGATGCTGTACAAAAATGATTAGAATTGCTTTGTTATCCTTAAGCTGCCTGGAGGCTAATACAGTCAGTCTTCCAGATCCTTCAGGCAGCTCCTTCCAGATCCTTCAGATCCTTTATCCAGACTGTTAAATCTTTCATTTGGTCTTGAACAGCTTGAATATCCCTTTTGAACCAATTATTATTATTACAATTATTATTATTATTATTTGCAGTAGGAGAAACAGAAACAAACTTAAATCAGAAGCAAATATCCCTTCCCATTTTCCTGAACTGTAAATTTATATTAGCATATAAGTATGTAAAGTTTGCCAAGTACAAACACTTCATACACCACAGATGTAGCACGATTAACTTAATTACAAAATACAATTGAAAGGTCCAACACCTGTTAATAACATCTTGGCATTTCAACCTTGTTTAATTATGTATAATGATTAGGAATGGTACATACCATGCTAAAATGATGCAACAACAGACCTTGAACTAAGAGACTTAAGAATTGCAGTTGTATATTTGACAGCTATTTTGCAATGAATGTGTATAATAATGTGGAAATGATCAAAAACAGCCTAAAGGAAAACCAATTGTTTAAGGGTGATTTAGAAATGTAATAAGATGTAGTTTCTTTCACATATATTGTACATCTACAAGCTGCAATTTTTTGCTTATGTTCATATGTATTTAACAATAAAGGCCTCCCACTTGCTTTATCCTTGAAATTTTGTCCAGGCAAAAGAATACTGTAAGAATACTATAACCAAAAAAATGTTCTGTTCTATTATAACCAATTTAAAATGAGCCCAGAACTAAACAGTTGATAATTAGTAGGTATCAACTGTTATCTCAACCTCTTTTGTCTTAAACTATCAACATCCAAGCAGTTCATATCATCAGAGCACTGCAATAATCAAGAATGGAAACTTTTTCACAATGTAGTTTTCCACAATTTATTGCACAAATATTTAATTGTGTTCTCTTGTTGTTTAAACGTGTGTGAACATGATATAGAAAGACATGTACTGTATGAAATGTTACAATTAGAGTTCCATCATACTAATTCAGAAACGTTTTTTACAGTTGGTGAAAACCATGATGGAAACCATCCCAGATAGCCTCAAACATCTATTTCATTGGGACAGAAACAGTGAACAATAAATTATGATGTTCTTTTTAATTTACTAAAAACTTTAAATGCAGCTGCATGAGAATCCAGCTTCATGAGAAAAATAATCAGAAGCCAATTGTCAACAAATGATATGGTTAGAAAAACATTTTGTCTAAATATTAAGGGAGGAGGAGGAGTTAAATACATTCCTTTTACTTGATGTAATGCTTTTCTTGTGGTTTTACGTTTGTATGTATAATGTAACTTAATTAATTACTGATATTGTTTAATATGGCAAATAAGAACAGAAATGAAGAGTATATCAATATTTTATAATTAACTAAGCAAACCAGTTAATATTACAAAGTGATACAATGGGAAATCCTGATAAAATATGGTTAAAAGGCTTTCATAAAAATATTAACATTGAATGTTTCTATATAGTATTATAGAAATTTGAATCTGATCATCCAAACAACCAGAGTGTCTCATTAAAGTATTTCATTCTATAATTTTGCTTGCTGCTATTTCCATAATGCTTAACATTGGCCAAGTAAGATTTGACACATGAGGAATTTGTCTTAGTGCAAATACTTTCAGTGTACATAAAAGGAAAGATACATCCGTCAAGAGTCAAGAATCATCAGGTACAATGCTTAATGATAGTCATAGGGTACAATAAGCAATCAAATCATATTAGGAAACAGTCAATATAAATTGTGATACAAGCGACAAAGTTACAGTGATACAGTCACAAGTGGGAAGGGATGGGCGATAAGGAGTGATGAGAAGATTAATAGTAATAATAATGCAGACTTTGTAAGCGTTGAGGGAATTATTTGTTTAGCAGAGTGATGGCATTCAAGAAAAAAACTGTCCTTGTATCTAGTTGTTCTGGTGTGCAGTGCTCTATAGTGTCGTTTTGAGGGTAGGAGTTGAACAGTTTATGTGAGGGCTCTGTAAATATTTTCACAGCCCTCTTTTTGACTCATACAGTATACAGGTGATCGATGGAGGGCAGGCTGGTAGTAATTGTTTTTTCTGCAGTCCTAATTACTCTCTGGAGTCTGTATCTGTCTTGTTTGGTTGCAGAACCAAACCAGACAGTTATAGAGGTGCAGATGACAGACTCAATAATTCCTTTGTAGAACTATATCAGCAGCTCCTTGGGCAGTTTGAGCTTTCTGAGTTGGTGCAGAAAGAACATTCTTTGTTGTTGTTGTTGTTGTTGTTGTTGTTGTTGTTTTTAATATAAATTTTATTTGGGTTTTCACAAAACATAATACAAGTAAAATTTCTTTTTATGAGAAGAGCATGGTCCCGGGTTATCACTTCTCCATACAGACACAAATTCAATTTCATATTCATCTTTGTGTTCTATTCCATATCTTATTACTATTTTAACATTTTCTCAATAATTTTTCCCTTCCCTTAGTTTTCTTGATCTTACTTTTAATTATCTCATTCCTTTCTAAATTCAATTATATATATATATATATATATATATATATATATATATATATATATATCTTTTTCTAACTTTCAATACTTTCTAGTCATTATATTTGTACTTTTGTCTGTCCTGTTTCAATTTCATATTTTCTTTTCTCATTAAACAATTTTTTCCCTGTAGTTATTAATTGGAATATGACACGTTTGTATATGTATATGTATATATATAACTATATATATATAATAAAATACTTATTCTGTTCCAATTCAGCTCTATTATTAATGTTAGTTATAATCTTTGACATCTTTAACATTTCTTTTCAATAGGGTATCATACTTCTAGGAACACTTATATTTCCATAATTTTTTCATGTTTCTTTTCATATTCCTCTTCACTTAAATTTTTATAACACATTTATAATAATTAAAATGTTCCCCTCCTTTCCTAATTTCATTCTCTCATTCTCTTTATTTCATTTTTCATTATTCATTCCTTCCTAATGTTGTAATTACTTTTCAAACTATTTGTTTTTTGGGTTGTTTTTTCAGATCTTAAATTTTCAACACTCTTTCCCCGCTTTCCTTTCTTTTCCCCACACAGAAATACTTGGTCATTGAAGATGGCTTCTTCTTTATCCTGCCCTTCTTGTTCTACAGGCATTTCTTGTTGTTTCTCATAGTTCAGGATCTCCATTTCTAAAAATTGAAATAAGAAGCCAAAAGAACCTCTTCCTTCTTGTGCATCTTCTTTCTGTTTTTTAAGTTCTATTCTCAATTCTTCCAAGAGTGATACCATTTTAAAAACTTTTAAACAACCACCCAATTAATTTTAGTCCTTTAGATCCAATAGCCAAAAATCCAAAAATCACCAAGTAATCCAAATAAACCAAAGCTGTTTCTTCTTGCTTCTTTTTTCCACTTTCTCTTCCTGGGGTTCTCTTATCTTGTTACAAAGTTTCAGTTAAAATGTATCTTTTAGGAATCTTGTTAGTTTCACTGCTAATTCCTTTTACTCCTCCATTTCTCCAGATCCCACTCTTTTGTTTTTTTCCTTCTTTTAAAAGTTTTTGAGAATCCAGAAATCTTTATTATCCCTTTGACATTTTATTTTCATCTTAAGTACCTGTTAATGTCAAAGTGGATTTTTGCTGGGTTTTTTGCTTAAATCTGTTAGTTGTCAATATAGGGGAGAAAAGAAAAAAAACGAATCCTTTCCCTTCCCTCTCTCATTCACTGCTTCAAAGTCTTCTTTGGGAACAATGTTGTTCTTTATAATTCAAATTCCAGGGTACCTTGTATTGTTGCTTTTTCAGTTCGACCCAGTCAGCCAAAACTTTCTCTTCTTATCTTCCTCCTGCACATTCTTTTCCGGTCGAGTTCTTCTTTGAGGTGGCCATTTCTGATCACCGCTACAACTGCCTTTGGGAAAGGGAGTAATGGCCAGCTGGGGAGGAGAGATGCAACTCTCCTTGACCCTGCTGGCAGTCTTCCCCCTCACCACCACCTCTATGGGGTGGCTTAGCCCGAAAACCAGCTGGCTCAGGGTGCCCCAGTGGCAAGCACAGGTTGAAACTGTGCACGATTGCAGATTTTGGTCTGTCGCCGAAGAAGCTCAAACCAGAAGTTTGTTGTGCTTTTTTGATGATGTTTTTGATGTTAGGTATCCATTTTAGACCTTGTGATGTGATAGAACCTAGAAATTTGAAGGTCTCTACTGTTGATACTGTGTTGTCTAGTATTGTAAGAGGTGGTAGTATGGGAGGGTTTCTCCTAACACCATTTCTATGGTTTGAGTGTGTTCAGTTCCAGATTGTTCTGGTCACACCACAAGGTAAGTTGTAGAACTTCCAGTCTGTATGCGGATTTGTCGTTGTCTAGAATGAGACCAATCACTGTTGTATTATGTGCAAACTTCAGTATTTTAACAGATGGATCATTTGAGATGCAGTCATTGGTATATAGGGAGAAGAGAAATTGAGAAAGCATACAGCCTGGGGGGGTGGTGTTAATTGTACAGGTAACAGATGTGATTATTCCTAGGTTCACCTGCTGCTTCCTGTTTGTTAGGAAGATTATAAACCACTTACAAGTGTCTTCAGGTACCGCTAGCTGGTTTAGTTTAGTTAGAAGAATGTCTGGAATGATGGTATTGAATGCTGAACTGAAGTCTACAAAGAGGACCCTTGTGTAGGTATGTAGTACAGAGCCATATTAACAACATCATCAATCAATTTGCTTGGTATGCAAACTGCATGGGATCTAACAGCAGATCCGTGATGGTTTTTAGGTGGGACAGCACTAGCCTTTCAAAGGTTTTCGTAACTACAGATGTTAGAGCAACTGGCCTGTAGTCATTCAGTTCCCTGATGGAGGATTATTTGGCACTGGGATGATAGTAAAGCGTTTGAAGCAAGAAGGAACATAGCACATCTCTAGTGATTTATTAAAGATTCGGGTGAAGATGGACGCCAATTGATTAGCACAGACTTTTAAGCCAGAAGGAGTTATCTTGTCTGACCCTAGTGCTTTTCCTAGCTTTTGTCTGTGAAATAGATCTTCCACAAAAATGCATATTTATGTTACTGCATGGAATATTTCCCACAAAATCTAAATAACAGTATTTAAACCATTCAATAACATTTTTGGATTACTTTTCTATTCTATATCAACTATAAACAAATAATTCCACAATAAACATAATGACAATAAATATTTTATTAATGTTTGTATTACTTATTTAACAACAAATTGAAAATGCAACAGTTTATATTGTAAAAGGACACTCAGAATATGAGATTTAACATAATTTAATTCAGTTTTTTGCTGATCTGAATTCCTGATGTGAGGGAAACAAGAAAGGATTGAAAGTAATTGAGGGTGATGGTGATGATGATGATTATGATGATGATGATGCGTACATGAGCAAAATCATGCAAAAAATGATACATATATGCATATACATACATACATGGGAGGTGTCATAGCATGGGTTAACTGAAAACTTTCTTTAAATATCCATATGTAGGACTTACCTCCTAAACTTTGATTTTTTTTCTAGTTCCTCTATTGTTCATAGTACAAGCTTTACAACAATTCAAGCATTCACTACTAACATTTACTCAGAATACAAACATCACTTATGTTATATTTACTGGGAAAACACTCCTCAAATAGCATTCACTGAAGTGATTCAAGCTTTGTTTCAAAACTTTCAAGAACTCCATCACAGAGGTTTCATCTTATGGCCGTGAAAATCATGTAAAGAATGCTTTGATTCAATCAAGAAAAAAAAAAAGATCAGATTGAGGAGTCCTTGGTGCACTCTGAACTTGGTTGTTTTCTTGTAGACATTTTATTATGAAAACTAAACAATGAAACTCATTTCATCCCTGAGCACAAATACTCTACTTTACAAATCAAATTCTCTTGTTAAATCAGGTCAGCTCAAGATACTTTAAAATACTTTGCAATTTCAATGTTCTACGGGTTTTTTAATGTTAAACACAATTTCAGTTCCATTTATACAGAATGCCGAGTGGCCCTGAGAGGTATAATAAATATATTGAAATACATATCATTACATTCTCTATCTGTAGAATCCTATGGAGATTATAATGCTAATGTCATTTTGGTTTTAGTCTCGTTTTCAATTTTTATCTTTATTGTGGCCATCCAGTGGCTTTAACTTTGCTTCCTTTTACTTATAAAATGCTATACTTCTATGTAGATCATGACAAAACAATTGAGAACACAACTCATGATTTAGAATTCTAAATATGAACTTAAAGCTGACCTTACTTTTAAATTATGCATGATTGAGACAGGTTTAAATCTCTTAACAACATGTGAATGGATGCCAGGTTAATGTTTACATGCATTAATCTAAACTTCTGTTATTCTACCATAATTGTGTAACACCAAGACAACAAATAATTCCAACCCCTGTTTATGGCTTCCTTATATCTTGTTTCCCATGTTTCATCTTCCATCCTGCCTCTGCCCTCCTTCAAATAAACATAGATTATTGAAAGAAAATTACAACCCCTGTACATTTGTACAAGCAATAGATGCATCTTTTTAAGGCTTACCAATCAGCTATGAAAATTATCTTGTGACATTAGAAAAATAGTGCTCAGAAACAGAAAGTACTCTATCCAACAAGGAGAAATTTGTTGTTTTTCTTAACATCCCACCAAACCTGCTAACCAAGAGAAAATAGTGAAAAGATTGCTTATCTATTGTTCTCACCAAGGCTTCCCAAGACCATAATTAAGCACACGCTTAGTTAAAATAACTCCTATTTTATTTCAATGCTGGGAATTATTTTCATTCCCAGCCAGTAATGAGTCCCAAACAGTCCCTTCAAGATAAGCACCCACCTTTCTTTCCTTTGAATTGCTGCCAACAGCTAGAGTGCCAAATGACTTATAAAAAAAACCAACCGAAGTACAAAGTCCACACAGAGCTTCAAGGATTAATCTGAACAGTACAAACAACTTTGCTTCCTGCAAAGTTTATCTTACCTTTGCCTGTCCTTTGAACAGGAGTGGGATCTGACAGGGTTAACTACTGGTTTGGTGATTTACGATGTGCTTCCCTGTATGCTGTGCACACATGTAAATCTTCATCAGCTTGCTGCCTGGACAGCTGAGCAGTGCTGTGTGAAGGGAAGCAGCATTTGAAAAAAGCACTTTTCCCCTGCTTTTTCAACAACAGCTGTGCCTCACATGGCAGCTGAGGTTGAAAAAGCAGGAAATAAAGATTAGGTAAGAGCCAGGATGGGCGGGTGGACCAAAACAGCAGCAGACACAGAACCAGTTCTATGTCTGCTACTCTTCAGAGCTATTGGTTCTACAGAGCTGGGCAGAACCAGTAGAATCCCACCCCTGCTTTTATACCTTATAGGAGGGGTAATCACCTCCAAGCCATATTCCCAAGTCACCCCTTTTGTCTCAGCTGCTCTTGCCTTCTAGGAGCTCTGCACACATGCGCACTGGGAACAGGCTCCCTTGTCCTTAGCCTCACTGCTGCCTGACTCCAGAGGCTCTGGAGTCAGCAACCCTCTCCTAGAAGGTCCTGGTCCCATCACTGCATTGGATGCAGGACCCTCATCCGAGTCCTCTCCAGACTCCCATACTGGTATCCGTTTTTCCCCACTGTCCAATTCTGCTGCCGTTTGCACAGGCTGCTGGCGAACCACATCTATAGACTTTTTGCTGGCCTATTGGATGCATTTCTGTTGTTTACTCCTTTTCTCTAAAACTGCTCTAAAGGAAAATATTTTGAAAAAAATGTATTCCAGTTAAACATTTGATTGAATTCAATTGAAAGTTATAATACTAATGTCCTCTAATGGATATTATTCATGCTATATTGTTATATTTCTCTTCTAGGAAAAAAATAGCTTAAGATATTTTTAATTACCTTATGGCAGGGTGTCAAACTCATGTCATCATGGTGGTGCCACATGATGTATTGGAACTTTTTCCCCCTTCACTAAACTGGGTGTGGGCATGGCCAGGGCTTGACACAGCTGGCCCGTAGTCTGGGAGTTTGACAGCCCTGCCTTATGGGCTTAAAATTTGATTTAAAAAAAAAATCAAATATTGAATCCCAATGCACTTTGAATTGAATCAAGCTGGTCTTGTATCTTGAATAAGCAATTTAAATAAAATCATGTATTTTAATATTTCACTTTCAGTTGGTGTTGATTCAGAGCTGATTCACTTATGTTTATTACAAACCTATTTCTATATATCCAAGGACACTTAAATTAGAAAAGTCAATCTGAAAACAGACTTTTATTCTACAACATAACATAGGGGTATCCTAAAAGGTTGATTAGCTTGATTGCTTCATAAATTGGTCCAATTATATACAAATTATATACTGAAATGCATATGCACTTGAGAGCTGCAAACTTTGTATATATAATTTCTTGTTTGATTACAATAAAATAACCAATCTACCTAGGATGAATTTGTGAAAATTCTTCTGTTAGCTGAATAAATGGAAGTTGTAGAAAGAAAAGAGCAGATTGCTATGTGAATTCTGATAGACGCCAATATCCTTACACATCTTCCATGTAGCTTTACAATGCCTGAAGTTGAATATATAAGAATATTTTCTTATATCTCATCATACTGGTTTAAAAAAAAATATTTATCTTTCCTTGTTACTTTTTGTCTTTATTTTATTACATCAGGTTTACACATACACTTTTCTTTTCTTTTTTCTCCAAATTACATGTAAAAGAGATTTAACTAAAAGACAATAAATAGTTCTAAAATATTGAGTAATATTTGATGGCAGCCTACATGCATATGTCTCCTTCTATTCCATGCAGATATTTTAGTTAATCTATTGTTTGTGACACTCAGTTTAAATTTATATATTTTTCTTAGAGTGTAATTCCAGGGTGAATTATTATATTCTATAACTTCATATGTAATACACCACACTGCAATTCCTAGCCGCCATTTGCTGCTTCATCTAAGGCAGAGCATTTCAATATGTATTGCAAAAAGAGCTCCTTCCTAACTTTATCTAGTTGTTACAGATTTGGTAGGGATAAAGCACTATAGTTAAGTATAAAAGACTACAAGGATTTATATTATTATTCATGATCAAAACTAACGATAAAACTAGAGCTACAGAATGTACACAAATCCTTGCAATGTGACCTGCAGAACTAGCCTTGAAGTAGCTAGCTTGGTCCATTTTCTTAATTAGTTTGAGAATTATTTTCTTAATTGGCTTGAGAAGGTCTAGAAAAAGTGCTATAGGGCATTTGTAAAAATCACAGTTTTAATTACAAAAACTAAGCTACCCACACAAATATATATGCTGTCTGTGAATATTATACTCCTTAAAGTAACTCTCATTTTTCATCAAAGCAAGGTTGTTTTTGTTTTGAAGAACAGGGAATTTGAAATAGGCTGGACCAAATGTTCGGCCTTCAAAATATGGGTTGGGGAGATAGAAAGATCCCGTCTCCACAAAAATCTCTTAATGTTGAAAAAATGCATCTTTTTATTCTTTCTCATTTTCCATCTCCTTTTTGAAAGCTTTTTAAACTTTTAAATATTTTCTTGTGAACAATTTTATGAAGATCTCAAACAGTTGGGGGCCATCTACTGAATAAGATGATATTACAATGATCTGTCCTCGTAGCCCTTAAGATCTAGTTACATGCTGAGAAAATACCTTAAGGACATATTACTCTCTGTCACTGGTGAATAACTTTGCACTCTTTTAAAACAATGCCTGAACAATAATTAAATACCCCCCTTTTTAAAACTTAGCTCTAAATTGGATTAACTCATGCAGTGTTTTTGATCATGCAGATCAGCCATCTGAACTTTAAGCTTACCCACACAGCAGGCTTTCTGTTAATAATGTGCAATTTTCTCTAAAAAAGTGATACCTGCCTTTTTTGGGGGGACATTTGCTACTTGTTCGGTTGTGTGTTAAAGTGAGGAAGTAAAAACTTGGGTAGCTAACATCCAGGTACATTTCACAGACGAGGCTGTGATTATTCTGCTCATATCAAAATCATCTATTTTAATAAGTCCTGAAGTTGTGAAACTAAATCATTCTATAATGTCAGATGACTGAATGCTACTTACTGTATTTATTTTCCAAATTAAAACCAAGAGAATCAGTTGGGGATAGAGATTAAGGCATCAAGCCAGAAACAAGGAAACTACAAATTTTAGTCCTGTTTTAGGTAATAAGTCAGCTGGGTTACCTTACGTCAGTCATCCCAAAGTTGTGTTTTTAAGAGGCAACTGGATTTCCTTTGTTTTTCCTTGAAGATGTTTCACTTCTCATTCATTTTAGTTCTTTAGACTGCTCACTTGGATTGGTCAATATGAACATATCTTGTTACTACTCTACTATTTATATTGTCTGCCAGCCCATTTCTGGGCCCAAAGAACAGGTTTTGACCTTTAAAGCCTTGGAAACAAGTTACATGAAGAAGTACTTTCTTCCATATGTAACTATTCAGACATTAAGGATTTCTAAAGAAACTTTCCTCCAGGTCTCTCCAATAAAGGATTTGGGATGAATCACTACAAGAGAAATAACATTTTCTAAAGTTGCATCTTTGTTGAATATCCTTCCCAGGCAGGTAAACTCTGTCCATATTAGCATCACTTTGTCACCTGAGAAAGTCATGTTAATTTTTCCATGCTTTTAATTGTATCTTAATCATGTGCTAAATTACATACTTATAGGATTTTATTTCACCCAAAACGAAACCTACTATTTTAGATTTTGATCAATTTCTTGTCATTGTCCTATTTTATGTAATGAATTGATTTTGTGTTTTATTTTATTGAATATACTTTAATTCAAATTGTATTTTTTTTCTTTTGGCATGAATATTTCAAATCAGCCTGGGGCTTTTACAATTAGGCAGTTTACAATTTTGATAAATAAATACTTAGGGCTTTCTGAGCTCAAAGGCAAAAATCCAGATGGTACTAGATGATAGCAAAAATATATTGAATGAAAACTGCAATATTTTGCTTCTATTTTATGGTTCTCTGGATTTCTGCGGCTGAATCTGGTAGTCCTTTACTATAGACTAATGCTTTGTTTCAGATGAAATGGTCAGCTATGGGCTGTTGGTCTGAGCTCTGAGCTTGGCAATGTGGTTGCAAATGTTTCATCATCATTCAAGGAGACATTGTCAGTCTCCAAGCGCACTGACAATGTCTCCTCGAATGGTGATGAAATGTTTGTAATAAAATTTTCAAGCTTGGGGTTCAGTCCAACAGCCCAACTACCACCCCGTGCTACTTACATTCAAATACATTTCATGGTCAGCTATTTCATTCATTTCTCTTTGCCTTCAAGAATTCTTGGGACAGAGGGAAGAAGAGAGTGAACCACTTAAATGCACATTAACTATGATAATAATGACAGTCTACTAAATGATCGTTAGCAAGGCTAGTAAAAATTTGGAATCCACATATAACATTTCATCATACCTGTTAATAAATTAGAATGAAAGCCTTCCACATTTTTTATAAAACCAAATTTTATGGGATGTTCATTGCTAATGACAAAATGTTGCTTCACAGCAGAATACTGTATAAAATAGATGGCTGCTGCATTGAAACTGCTCACTGTAATACATCATATGAGTGGAATTCTGCTGACAGAAGAAAACTCCCTTATGACTCTATTGGCCTTAGGATGGTGTATGTGTTATTTGTCCACTATTTTGCACCAGCATCACATTTAGTATAATTCAAATTTGACTAGTATTTATGGGCTTTATAATAGCTCCGTGCAACAGACAATGACATTTCTGTCTTGATTGTTTTCCATAGCAGAAAAGCAACATAGCTTCTATTTCTATGCAGGCATCAAGGTCTGATTTACAACAGCAGTGAATGCTGTGTTAGCATGAAGGTCATTTGCAAATTTCTGAATGATCATTTGTTAATGTGACAGCCTCATAATACTAGACTAATATTACTGCTACTGAAGGCAGGTTGTTGTTGTCATTGCCAGTTTACACAGCCAAAATAAATATATGATGTGTTGTTTATATTACACGCATATGATATAATACATATGTCAGCATGTATTCGTAAAATTATTTTGAAGAGTAGTCCTGATAAATGCAAAAATGTGGTATCTTATTTTCCAAATCACATTATGACCATTAGTAATAAGCTGTTCATGAAAAACAAAAGTTACATTCTACATTAGTATGCCTTAATCTATATCATACCCATGTCATACTTTGGGGATGGGGGAAGGACACATAAAGAAGAAAGCTACCTAACAATTTCACTTGTTAGTTATTGGTAGTTTGTAGTTCTAATTATCTCAGTGTAGTTTGAGAAATTTTATTATAATCTGTAAAATACTAACAAGCTTATTATTTAAATAGTCTTAAAAATTTTCACTGTTTGTAGAGATAATTTTGAGGTCACTCTGAAAAAGTGAAGCAGTTGGAATTTACTAAGTTTCAATTTGTTTGTGCCAAGTGAAAATAGCTACATTGAGAGTCTTTCAGGATACAGACACAGTTATCTTATTCTCATTCTTCCAGTAAAGAAAAGAAAAGGCAAGAAGCCAGCTGAAATATAGTGACCCACCTTAAGGCTTCATCTTTAGGGATCAAGGCAGAAAGCCACACCTTTTCACTTTGATATCCTGCTGAAAATTGAATTTATTTTTCAGTCCAGCTTGAAATGGCCTCTGCAAAGGAGCAGGCACTGCTTTGAACAGTAGTAGTATTTTGCAACTCAGTTCAGATAATCTTGCTGCTGGAAGATAGAACCAAGTTGTGGTATCTCTTCCTACGTCTAAATAGCAAAAAGAAAGTAATATTTACCTTTAAAAGAATATCCAGCTTAATCATCTGTGTGATTCCTATTTCAATTTTCTGTATGTAAGTATGTGTTCAGAACAGTAAAAGCTGTCTGATTTCACACCCCACCCCTAAAAAAAACCCCTCTTATTGGAAGAAGGAAGGTAAAACAAAGAGAGAGGCAGAGAAGTGCAGTCTAGTGCTTTTATCAGTTCTGCTACAATAGTATATAGAAGAAATTCGTTCCAACATTTATCTATATATAAATAATGTATCATATTGAACTAAAATTTAATATCTTTAGACATATATAATTCTAATCTTGATACAAGTGAAGGAGGAGAATGCAAAAGTTGGTTTGAAACTCAATATTCAGAATATTCAGAACATTACTCAACATTAAGAAAACTAAGACCATGGCATCCAACCCTCTCATTTCCAGACAAATAGATGGGGAAGAAATGGAGGTAGTGACAGATTTTATTTTCCTGAGCTCCAAGACCACCGCAGATGGGGAATATAGCCAAGAAATTAAAAGACGCTTGCTCCTGGGAAGGAAAGTCATGGCAAAGTTAGACAGCATATTAAAAAGCAGACATCACCCTGTTAACAAAAGTGTGTATAATCAAGGCTATGGTTTTCCCAGTTGCAATGAATGGCTGTGAAAGTTAGACCATCAGGAAGGCTGAGCACCAAAGAATTGAGGCCTTTAACTACAGTGCTGGAGAAGACTCCTACAAATCCCATGGACTGCAAGACGATGAAACTGGTCAGTCCTAGAGGAGATCAACACTGACTGCTCTTTAGAAGGCCAGATTCTGAAGATAAACTCAAATATTTTGGCCACCTAATGAGAAGGAAGGACTCACTGGAGAAGAGCCTAGTGCTGGGAAAGATTGAGGGCAAAAGAAGAAAAGGACAACAGAGAATGAGGTGGCTGGATAGAGTCACTGAAGCAGTTGGCATGAGCTTAAATGAACTCTAAGGGATGGTAGAGGACAGGAAGGCCTCGAGGAACATTGTCTATGCTATGGGGTCACGATGGATTGGACACGACTTTGTGACAACAACAAATTTCTAATTAGAAGTTTTTGGAATTAGACCTGTGTCCAGTAACACAAATTAGGCTAACAGGATACCTTACAAAATTTTTCAGTAAAGACAATGTTCCTTAAAATATTAACAGCATTTAAATACTATTTAAATGTTTGAGAAATAAAGAAGGAGTCTGTGTTGCTTGTTCCTAAAATAACTGATTTTACTCTCTCTCCTTTTTTTCACTGTATACCTAATCTTTATTGTCAGCTAACAATAATGGAAGATATGGCTATGCATAAAGAAATAAACCACTTATTTAAAGAGGCATTAATAATTCCTTTAAACTCTCTGAGTAATCATAACAAATAATAATTAAAAGAGAATTCTCTAATTCTTTGTAGTTATCAGTGATGGTTACACTGATTTTCATGAGAGGACATGACCCATACAGATAGCTTTACAGCTTTTTCACACCCAACATGGTGTCTTACAGGACTTATTGTTTAAACAGGGTCTTGTCTCTATCCCTCAGTGTGACTGTGGTGCTCCTTGACAAAATATCCATCACATTATGTCTGAATGTCCATCAAGACAAATTATGTCCAAATGTCCATCAAAGAATATTTGAACTACTGTAAGTCCATGTATTTGCCATATGCTAAATAAACAGCCTTTTCATATCTGAATGTTATTTAAAAGTTGTAAAATGATTTAATATAGATCAGGGGTGTCAACCTTGTGTCGTCAAGGTGTCATCACATAATGTGTCATGACTTTTCCCCCCTTTGCTAAACTGGGTGTGGGTGTGGCAAGTGCATGATGTATCCAGCCCCGAGCCATGAGCTTGGTAGCCCTGATATAGATTCTTATATTAAGAAGTGAAAGCATTGCACCGACCTCCTTCCTGTAAAAATATCTATATAGAATTTTACAGGAAGAAGTAAATTTTAATCATCTTAAAGTTTCCTTCATAATTCTAATTTGGAATAATGATTACTAGACTTTTATGTCAACAGGGTTTCTCTGAATCATTCATCTAGTTCTTTAAGTATAAATATGTTGTTTTTCATTGTTGCCAGCAATTCTTTCAGGTAGTGAAGCTTATTTGTCAAAACAAGCAAATTGTATTTTATGGATCAGTGCCTTCTAGTTTTTCTCCAGACATAAATGACATTTGTTCATCATGATTTCTAATATTCAACGGTTATATTTGTCCAATTGAAGAAAGAATGGCATGGACACCTTTTATTAATAAAACCAACTTTGTCTTTATCTATGATATAAAAAGTATCATGTTTTTAAAGCTATGATTGATTTAAAATAGAAACATATTTGAATTAGCTCTTGAGTAATCTTGCTTTTTTCTTCTTTTTATCAATATGTTTGCTGATGAATTGCAATTCACAATAGAAGAATCTGGATTTAAAAATAAACCGAAGAAAGCAACAATTGCCTTTTAACTAATTCACATAATATTTTACATTTCTACAGTGCCATGCTATTTTTCCTTGCATCACTACAAATATGTATTTGTGTATGCATGACTTGTGTGTGTATGCTGATGTAAATATAGGTTATTCCACACTTTACTGAAGACAGTCAATTAACAAAGTATCTATGTTAAAAATAAAATTATATTTAAGAAATATAAATAAATGTGCCTGCCTTTATGCTATGTCCAGTGCCCTGGGCTCTCTTACTTTGCTATAAAGTGATATAGAATAGTCACATGACTGTTAAGTCTGGGCGATGGGTCCCAAGGAGAGGCGAGACTCGAAGTAGTGACAACAGCTCTTTATTAAGAAACCAGATACCGAGACAAGACTCCCAGCCGAGGCACTCCTTTTATAGAGCTGTCTGCGGCTAGGCAGCCTATGACATGCATTTGAGCTTGCCGCACTTGGTTTTACCCAATCGCAGCAGCCGAATAAGAACCAATCAGAACGCTTAGTTTTGTCCAATCACGGCCCAGCTTTTCCGGAGAAATGCAGGCCTACAAGCCTGCTAGTATGGAACAATGACAATCTCACTTTGTGAAGGCAGTCCTAGCATATCATGGGAAAATGAAAACTCATTAGGTTGCTTTGCATTAAATTATACTCCCAAGGTACTTAATGCTATGCCACATTAAAATGTGACCAGGACTTTTGTGCATTCAAAAGCAATAAACACACAAATGAGGAAAAAGCTGAAAACCTTAATTAAGCAAAGCAGAGCAAATAGAAGACTTTAACTGGAAAGCATAATATAGAAAAAAAATACCCACAGAAAGAACAATAAAACAAGATATGGCAACATTCATTAGAGGAATGTAAATACAGGAAGGCATGAATAGCAACTTAGTACCCCTACAGTGCCATACTAATTATATCTTTCTTATGTCATCCACAGCTCATATATTTATTTGGCCTAGAAAGTGCTTAATTCATTTTAGAGAAAAAGATCTGGAATCTCAAATGAAAGAATAGTTTGCACATTCTTCCCATCCCCTGAGGTGATAATTAGTTATCTTCAAGTGTTTAAAAATGTTCCTTTTTGCTTTAAAAATGTGAAGACACTTTAATCTATTTAAGTTGTATCTAAACACTAATCCTTTTGGACTGTATTTTCTTTCATTTGTCTTGTTTGATAAACCATTTGTTTTTGGGGCATATTGAAATTACAACCTAGTAGAGTGAACCCAGGAGAACCGTTTCTTTTTCTAACATCAGTTGGAATGTCACAAAAATTCTGCTCAGAGACTGATCGAAATGAGACTGATCTCAGTGAAGTCTTTAGAAGCTTTTGTTGCCAATTGATTTTCAGTTTGTTTCACAAGAACAGTCTTTTTCAGATGGCAGGGAACACATAAATTTGAGCAGCCGTTGAAAAGTGATGAAAGGCATGGTTCAATTTTCATGTAAAAAAAATCTCATTGGAATAATTGATTCATGTTGAGCAAGGCATAAAGTTTCCTTATCTATGATTGTCACAAGAATCAAATAGAATACATTGCCCATATGGTTTTTTTGTTTGTTTTTTTGTTCCTTTATTGTGTTAAGGATAAATTTAAAATGTGTTTTCCCTTGATGTATGGACTTTTTCAGCAAAGGCTTAAAAGCTAAGACGTATTTTTCAATTCTCTGGACAAGTATTTTAATTATTATACAAATTAACAAGACTAAATAATCACAAACAAAATAAACCAGGAGCATGGATTATTCTATCATTTGTTTTATGATTAGAAGAGAAACTCATTTTGTGATTGTTTCTAATTAAGCAATATTGTCCAAGAATATATAGATCATGTCTGACTTCATAATATTCAACAAATAATCTCATTTGAGCAGTTGCTTGGTCATTAAAACTTGAAATAAGATTTAAGAAGCAACCAGTACCTAAAGTAATCAATGATGAACCATTTCCTCTCTGCTTAGTGAACAAACAAATAGATATTTTTTTTAATAGCAATGACTCCCCAATTCAATATGAAGTTTCATTGTATAAATCCTATGTACAATATTAATGTGATTTGTGTGTGTGTGTGAGAGAGAGAGAGAGAGAGAGAGATCTTTTATCTTCTACTAAATGTCTCCTAGTTGATGTAATGTGTAGTTAAAATCCCACAAAGTTCATCTATTTCCTCAGTTTGGTTGGGTGGCCTGTGATATACACCTATGGTACTGTTATTTTTTCTTCCTTTTATATTGACCCAAATACATTCAAGATGGTTTTCATCATTTTTCTGCTGTATATTTTTGTATCTCTTTTGTATCTTTTTTGTCATTGCTGATATACAAGCCACTTAAAAAAATGAAATGACGATATTACTTTGTCATAGGAATGCTGTAGTTGTTCAGTATGCAATTTAGTTCTCAGACTAAATTGTTCATCATAAAGATTAATCTTCATTATACTATGGCAAGTAGCAATGATTTGGCAATCCATCTCTTCTTTCTTTCTTCAAATATTAGGATTTATTACTGCTGAAAATAATAGATACTAATTTTCTAACCAACCACCTGTAAAGAACAAGTCATTGAAAAGATAAGGCATGAGTTTTTTCCTTCCATCATTGTGTACAGCACTTTCACCTGTCTTCATTACTTCTTTTTTGAAAGAAAGCACATTTCAAAAACAAGGAAATTATAAGATTTTATACCTTGTATAATTTGTTAATGATAATTTGCTGACATTAAACTAATTCTCTGCTTAGTTAATTGATTCAGCAGTCTTACCTTCTCTATTCTCTCCCCTTTGTTTTTTTTTATAGAACGAGTAAGCTGTAGATTGATTTTTCAATTCTTTTCTCATACCATTTTTTTTATCTTCAAGGCCATACCTTGGACTCCATCTTTTGTGAAGCACAACTTGCAATATATTCCTTTAAAGTGATCTTCACTTTAGCTTTTAGCACATGCTTATTTTAAGATAGGGCAACTTGTAGGCCATAGATTGTGACACCCAATTTTTGCTTAATTAAAATTCATAACAATATATTAACAAAATTTGACAGCAAAATGGTTATGCTGTGGTGGTATCATTTAGATCTTCTCTCTGATAGCTAAGGATGGGAACACAGCAACCTTAAAACCTCTCAAACTCTCAAAAATGTCCTGAAATCTTACCACTGGAATGGAGACATTTTGCCAGCAATCTTAAGTGGACTTCCAATATATACACCTTTAAAATACTGACCTTCCAAAATGAGCAACAACTTCAAAATAACTGCCCTCTTTCCTATGATTATACCTTTCCCCCCAAATTCACTTTTGGTATCTAGCTGATCTAAGGAGTAAGCTATATCTACTGGAATTGAATCATGGAAAAGTTGCTGACTGGTAAGCTGTGACCTCAAGTGATTATTCCAAATCTTTTAATTTAAAACTCCCTCATTTTTCAATTAGCATCTTATATTATTTTCTTCTTAAAGTTCATACCTTGTATAACCTTTGTTTAAATAATGCAACTTGTAACATACTGTATTTTTCATACTATAAGACGCTCCTGAGTATGAGACACACATTAGCTTTAGAGAAGGAAAACAAGAAAAAAAAATCTACCTCTTCCTCCCAGAATCCATCAGGTATTAGTATGGCTAGCATCCTTGCAGCAAACAGCCTGATCAGCTTCAGCATATTATCACAGCCCCAGCATGTGGCTTGTCAGAGATTCGCTCCATTGCACCCATCAGCGGTCAACTGAGCTGAGCTGCTGCTGCTGCTACTGCTGCTGCTGCCACCAGGGAACACTGGAGTCTTCGCTGCTGAGCAGCTGATTGGCAGTTGGATCGACCTCCTGGAATACTGCCACTCAGCTGTTCTAGGCAACAAGGATTGCCACTGCCACAGATTGCTGCAGATCGAAGCCGCCCATTCTCTGCTGATAGGCGGTGGCAATCGGGTGATGGCAAATGGGTGGGTGGCAAATGTGTGATGATAGGCAGTGACTGTGGGGATGCCCCATTGCCTAGAACAGCTGATCGGTGGTATTTTGGGAGGCTGATCCAACCACCAATCAGCTGCTCAGCAGTGAAGGATCCAGCACTCCCTGGCAGCAACACTGAACCAACCCCACTCTCTCCCACTGCAATATTCACTGTATATGCACAGACATTTCCACCCACTTTTGGGTGGAAAAGTGCATCTTTTTTAAAAAATAATTTTTATTGTACTTTTCCACATTAAAAAATATTCATATATAATCTTCACAACACTGCGACATTTCCATTTAGGTCAACATACATATTTACATTAATTTTTGTTTATACTATCTAACAAATTATATCACTTTTCCCAGACCATATAATATTCCATATCTTCTCTATCTTGCAGTTCCAATGTGAATTTGACCATCTCTGCTGTTGTGGCTTGCTGGCAGTCTGTGCAGACAGCAGCAGAATTGGACAGTGGGAAGAACATGGAATTGGACAGTCTGGGAACGTGTGCGAGGGTCCTGTGTCTGATACAGAGATGGGGCCAGGACCATTTGGAAGTTATGTGCTGACTGTGGAGCTTCCAGAATCTGGCAGCAGTGAGGCAGAAGAACAAACCTGTTCCCAGTGCGTGTGTACGCAGAGCTGTCAGAAGGCAAGAGCAGCTAAAACAAAAGGGAAACTCCAGAGTAAGGCTTGGAGGTGATTGCCCCTCCCATAAGGTATAAAAGAAGTGCAAAGGTGGGAAAACCTTTTGTTAAGTTTGGGAAAAGAGAGGCTGAACCAGAGCATGAGTGCAACAATACTTTATTATAACAATAAAGGGCTGACCATGCTTGCCACGCCTGGAAACTGGCTCGCAGCAATCAGCAACTGGTGGGACCCCGCAGCCTGCTTTTATAGCTGGCTGCTGGGGAGAACCAACCAATGAGTGAAGGGAAGAACGCCCACGCGAAGTGAGTGGACCTGAGTGAGAACTCCAAGAGTATCTCAGGACATAACACCCCTTCCCCCCAGATGCGAACACGCATAGTCTCTGAGGTAGGCAGGAGGTTTATGTTGGCGCCCGGAACGGCGCAGCTCTGGAACACTGTCTGTCCGTTCGGGGTCTGCCTGGGAAGGCATAGCTGGCAAAGTGTCATCAGTATGCCCCTCGGTTCGGGCATGCCCGGGGCTCCTAGGGTTGGTCCCTGGGGATGTGCTCCCGTAGACTGGATCGGGTTGGTCAACCGTCTGGGTGCCGCTGTCCGTGTTCGGGCCTTCGGAATCGGTTGTTGGTGTGAATTGGTCGCCGGACATGATGTGGATGTGGGGCTGCGGATGTGGTCTCCCCTCATTGTGTGACTCTGGATCCCTGCTGGCGAGGGTGCTGTGGCGCCTCCGCAGTTGGTCTATGTGCCTTCTCCAGACGCGGCCATCCTCTAGCCTGACCCGATACGACCGCGGTCCGGTGATGGCCACGATCTCGCCCGGGATCCACAGGGGGTCTCCAGTGAAGTTCCTCGCGAATACTGGCTCCTGTAAGATAAAATGTCTAACCCCCGATGTGGAAGCGAGGGGAGAGTCAGGGCAATATTGTGGGTGGAGTCTGTCCAATACAGTCCTCAGGCGCCTGCCCATCAGGAGCTCAGCTGGGGACTTATTGGTGGCTGAGCAAGGAGTTGAGTGCTGGCTCATCAGGAACCGCGAGAGTTTGTGGTGCCAGTCATCCCTGCTGAACCTAGCCAGGGCTTCTTTAGTGGTCCTGACGGCCCTTTCAGCCATTCCGTTACTGGCAGGATGAAATGGGGCTGTGAAAATGTGGCGGATGCCCAGGTTGGCTACGAAATGGCTGAACTCGGTTGATGCGAACTGTGGGCCATTGTCGGAGACAATGGCATCGGGTAGCCCGTGCGTTACGAACAGGCGTGTTAACACGTTGGTGATTGCTAGTGTGGTGGTCGTGGATAGCTGTGCTACGTCAATCCATTTAGAATAGGCGTCCACGACCACTAGGAACATCTTCCCATGCAAGGGGCCGGCCAGGTCGATGTGAATTCTAGACCAAGGAGCGCTGGCGCTTTCCCATCTAGTAGGGGTGGCAATGGGGGGAGCAGGACAGGATTCCTGGCAAATGCTGCAGGAACTTACCCAATTGACAACGTCCTCGTCGAGACCCGGCCACCACACGTAGCTGCGTGCTAAAGCCTTCATTCTCACGATGCCAGGGTGTCCCTCGTGCAACGCTTCCAGAACTCGGGTACGCAGTGAGGTCGGGATGACCACTCGAGTGCCCCATAGTAGACAGCCCTGCAAACTGGACAACTCCTGCATGCGAGTCTTGAATGGTGTGAATTTGTTTTCAACATTGCCCCCTGGCCACCCCCTCCTCACCCAGTCGAGCACCTGGGCGAGCGTTTGATCTGCCTTGGTTTTAGCAGTGATGTCAAGGGCAGTGATGGGTAGGTCCAACTGGGTGATCTCGAAAATCGCATGGACAGGAGCAGGGTCTTCAGCCGGAGCCGGCAAGGGGCAGCGACTGAGAGCGTCAGCGTGGGACAGTGTTTTACCTGGGCGGTGTATAAGTCTGTAGGAGTAGGCTGCTAGGAAGAGGGTCCACCTTGTCATCCTAGGGGAAAGGACTTGAGGGGTCTGTTTGTCCCCGGCTAGTAGGCCCAGGAGGGGCTTGTGGTCCGTGACCAGCTCGAAAAAATGGCCAAAAAGAAATTCGTGAAATTTTTTCACGGCTGCAACAGGTGCTAGGGCTTCCTTATCGATCTGGCTGTAATTGCGCTCCATTGCAGAGAGCGTCCTTGAGAAAAAGGCGATGGGAGCCTCGGCGCCATTGGGGAGCCTGTGACTTAGTACCGCCCCAATTCCAAAAGGGGATGCGTCTGCTGCCAGCACTAGAGGGAGGTTAGGGTCGAATTGAATAAGTACCGCCTCTGACGTGAGTAGTGATTTGATGGCGTGAAAAGCCTGGTCTTCTTTGAGCCCCCAGTGCCACGGTGACTTTTTATCCAGTAATCTGTGTAGGGGTTCAGCTACTGATGCTTTATGGGGCAAGAAGGATGCGTAAAAGTTCAATAGCCCCAAGAAAGCCTGTAGTTCAGTTTTGGAGGTTGGAGTGGGTGCCTTGTGGATTGCCTTAACCTTGGACTCCAGGGGGTGAATGCCAGAGGCGTCAATTTTATAACCCAGAAAGTCCACCTGTCTAGTGGCAATGGCACATTTTTCCTTTTTCAACTTGAGGCCATGCTGTCTGAACCTCTCTAACACTGCTCGAACTCTCTGGAAGAGTTGGGGTCTGTCCCTGGCCGAGACTAAGATGTCATCGAAGTAGGGTACTACACCAGGGAGGCCCTGCAAAATCCGCTCCATGAGGGATTGAAAAATACCTGGGGCAACACTTACGCCAAATTGGAGACGCTTGCACCGGAAGGCACCCCTGTGAGTGACAATGGTCTGGAGTTCCGCTGTTTGGTTATCAACAGGGAACTGCTGATATGCTTGAGACATGTCCAATTTAGCAAAAATGCTGCCTGGTTCGAATGTGTGTAATAAATGCTGAATGACAGGCACCGGATAAGCGCTAACTTGTAAAAATTTATTGATTGTCGTCTTGTAGTCCGAGCAAATTCTCAGGCTACCGTCTTTTTTGAGGGGTGTGACAATGGGCGTCTCCCATTTGGCGAAATCTGTTGGCTCAATGACCCCTTGTTTTAACAGTTTATCTAATTCTGCATCTAGTTTTGGCCGAATAGCAAATGGGACCCTACGTGGTTTTAGCCTGATTGGTACTGCCTGGGGGTCAACCGAGAATGAGATGGGGGTACCGTTATAACACCCCAGCTCCTCGCTGAACACATCTGAGTAATCAGCGAATAAGGAGTCAGTGTCTGAGGTTGAGACAGCATGGACTCCTGTTAGCCCTAGGCCGAGATGGGGAAACCAATCGAGCCCCAATAAGGTGGGTAGATTGCCGTTAACTACCACTAGAGGTAGGTGACCTTTAAAAGCTTTAAAACTGACCAGGAACTTGCCTCTGCCGATTACAGGAATGGTCTTCCCCTGGTAGTCCTTCAGGCTAAACTGGCATCTCTGGAGCCGGCTAGTGGATAGGCTTGGTTGGAGCCTCTTGAGGGTGTTCCACGAGATAATTGAGAGCGCTGACCCCGTGTCAACCTCCATGCGGCACGGTTTACCTTCTAGGGAAACGGAGAGAGAAATTTTACTAACAGTGTGGCCAGTGTGCTTGGCAAGGTGGTGCGTGCGACAGTTCAATACTTGCCTCTGTGGTCCCGAGTGCGAGGGGGGGTGTCTTTGTGCTGAGCTTTGGGGGGCTTGGCAGACTCTCGCGATGTGCCCCCTTTTATGGCAGTTATTGCAGGTGGCTCCTTTAAACTTGCAGGTGGCCCTCTGATGAGATCCCCCACAGGCTAGGCACAGGGTGATGTGCTTGGGTGGACCGATGTTTTCTTGTTTGGCTCCTACCTGCGGCCGTCGGTCGTTGGAGAGGCGGTGGACGTCGTTTTCGTCACTGACGGTTTCCTCTGCTACCACCTCCTCGGAGTGGACTGGAAGTGATATCAGCTTGGCGCTAGGGCCCTGGATTTCGGTGGCTGAGTTCGTTGCCAGCTCAGCTGCCAAGGCCTCCTCGACTGCTTGTGCAAGGTTGAGGTCTTTTTTGGTGAGAAGGCGCCTTTGCAGGTGGAGACTAGTTGATCGAGGAGCATGTCCTCCAGGTAGGTTCCTAACCCACAATGCAGTGCTGCTGTTCTGAGAGCGGCCATATATTGATTGATGGTCTCCTTGCTCGATTGCTTCCTCATGAATCTCCTGGCAATCTGTGAGGGCCTGGGGGAATAGTGGTTAGTGAGGATTTCAAGTAACTCAGACCACGGAACGTTTTTCAACTCACGAGGAGCCACGAGTGCCGTGGCAGTATCGTAGACGGTGGCTCCACAGTAGATTAGGAAATACGATTTTTTCCGATGCTCTCCCGCATCCGCCAGGCCAACTGCATCGATATAATGATTGAAGTGGTTCTTATACGATTCCCACTTCTCCTCCTCTGGTTTGAACGCTGGGAAGACTGGATTGGAACTCATGGTGCTGGGACCGGTTGAACAACCTGTGGAATAAATCTCTCTGGGGCAGCAGACAATGTTTAGTGCCTGTGGTAGGCAAGTGATTCAGCTCAGGAGAGGCTTTTCGCAATCCTCTCTTTCTCTCTGGGTTGACCACGTTTGGCTGTTAGCCGTTGGCGGCGTCTAGATTCACGCCTGTGTGGGCGTCAGTGACTGGGCTACAGCGCTGTGCTGTACCTTTTAGGTTTGAAATTCAAATGACAGCCGTTTGAATTTCGTGCCTAATACTGAGCAGCTGCGGCTCGCAGCGCTTCACTTTCCCTGTAGCTGGGCTAACAAGCGGCTACAGACGCTTCTAACTTTCGATTCTGACCGCTCTCTCTGTCAGCGGATCAGCGTTTGCTCTTTTTGTTTGCTCTTTTTGTTTGCTGACCGCTCTCTCTGGCTGCGGATCAGCGTTGCCCTTATCGTCGGCCGATCGCTCTCTCTGGCTGCGGATCGGCGGCTAGTGACTCAGCGGTTGCATGGTGCTTCTGGTAGCCATCCCATCCTCGTCGCCAGTGTTAAGTTTGGGAAAAGAGAGGCTGAACCAGAGCATGAGTGCAACAATACTTTATTATAACAATAAAGGGCTGACCGTGCTTGCCACGCCTGGAAACTGGCTCGCAGCAATCAGCAACTGGTGGGACCCCGCAGCCTGCTTTTATAGCTGGCTGCTGGGGAGAACCAACCAATGAGTGAAGGGAAGAATGCCCACGCGAAGTGAGTGGACCTGAGTGAGAACTCCAAGAGTATCTCAGGACATAACACCTTTGCAGGAGCAATGTTATTCACTCTGATTGGTTTGGACTCTGAAAGCTCCGTGGTGAATTTGTTCTGTTTGGTTTTGAAAGACTAATTGGGACTTTAGTCATTGGCAGCACTTCAAGTCAGATAAGGTGCATTCTTATCAGAAGTCTTCTGAAGAACTTTGGTAGACATCCCTGGGACTATTAATAAATGGTTAAAACTCATTCTGGGCTGTGAATGATGATAATTCACAGCCATTAAACTAAAATAAAAGGGTTTTGGATTTTATGTGCCTTTGTTGGTGTCTTAGGAAGCCTTGGTCAGAAATTTGTGCAATCCATTACTTTCTTAGTATCATACTTTCAGAGGGGGCACTACTAGTTTCCGATTCTGTGCAAAAGTTATTCTTGCTGCTGTTAATATATGTATAATAATATATCTAGTTCCCTTATCAAATACTCCTCTAATGATTCCTAATAGAAACGTTTCAGGTTTAAATTTAATTTGGAGATGAATAATTTCCTGTAACCAATTCCATATTTCATTCCAATATTTTCTTGCTTTGGGACATGACCACCACATATGAAAGAAGATACCTTGTTTGTGCTTACATTTCCAACATTCTGAACCCAAATTTGGGTATGTTTTTGCCAACCTTGCCAGTGCTGGATGCCAACAGTAAAACATTTTATAAAGATTTTCCTTATAGGCTGCAGACTTTAATTTATAATTTTTAGTCCACAATTTTCCTATTCCTGTATTTGAATACTGTAACCAAAGTTTCTTACCCAAGCCATCATAATTCCTTTAACTACTTCCTCTTCCCTATCGAATTTTAATAAGTAATTATACATTTTGGTTATACATTTCTCTTCTGGTCCTAATAAAATTTTATCTGTTTGTTGTTGTTCCCTATCAATGCCAAATTCTTCTACGTCTTTTTTGTATCTTGTCTGCAGTTGTAGGTATGGCCACCAATCTATAATTATTCCCTGTTCTTTCAATTCTTGGTTTGTTTTCAGTCTCCCTTGTTTGTCTACAATTGATTGTATCTTATCATTTTAGTTATGTATGATGTGTTTGTATAAATCATTGCTTCCATTGTTGATAGCCAGCTAGGTATTTTGATATGTTTTTTTTTTAATTTTCCCCCAAACCTGT
This sequence comes from Pseudonaja textilis, assembly GCF_049901715.1. Classification (NCBI taxonomy): domain Eukaryota; kingdom Metazoa; phylum Chordata; class Lepidosauria; order Squamata; family Elapidae; genus Pseudonaja; species Pseudonaja textilis. The sequence continues at coordinate 46,888,327 of NC_141996.1, forward strand.
AATAGTGCGTCCCTAATTAAGTGATTTTGAAAATACAAATGTGCTTTATTCTTTTTCTCCCACAAAAAGGCTTGCCATCCTGTCTGTAAGTTGTGTTCTTCTAAAGTAAGTATTCTTTTATTATTTAAGAGTATCTACTCTTTAATCCATGTTAGTGCTGCTACTAGTATAATAGTATAGTATAGCTCCCAGTTAGGAAGTCCAAAGCCACCTCCACTTCTACCATCCTATAATAGTTTTAATTTTTGGGGGGGGGAGGTCCTAACCACACAAATTTAGTTATTGCTTTATTCAGTTCTCCAAATAATTTTTTTGTCTAATTTTATAGGAATAATTTGGCATAAATATAGCCACCTTGGTAGTATACTTATTTTAACTGAAGCAATTTTCCCTACCAATGATAGTTATAATTTTCCCCATATTTCCAAATCTTTCTTTGTTTGTTGCATTAGCTTATTATAATTATCTTCCTTTATTGCTGAACATCTTGCTGTCAGACATATCCCTAAATATTTTACTTTTTTATATAATTTGTAGTTCAGTTTTCTCTTCCAATTCTCTTTTCTGATTGTCTGTGAGGTTTTTAACTAAAATTTTGGTCTTATCTTTGTTAATTTTGAGACCCGCCACTTTATTTATTTATTTATTTAATTTATATTGCTGCCTATTTTTCCAAGGCTACTTGAGGTGGCTTACACAATGTAAAACCATATTTAAAACAAAAAATAAAAATAAAAACCAATAAAACACTAACAAAAAGAATCAAATAAATTAATAAAGTACAATAGAACAAAATCTTGAAAATAAAATAAACAATCACACACACCCCAACTCCCACCCCTCCACCCTGATGACAGCAGATCCCAATAGCCATTTGATGAGCTCCATCCCACTCTGGGTTCCCCAGGCCTGCTGGCAAAACCAGGTCTTTAGTGCCTTTCGAAAGAGTGCTAAAATGGGGGCCATTCTAATCTCTGGGGGAATGATACTCCAGAGAGAGGGAGCCACCAGGGAGAAGGCCCTTCTTCTGGGTTTCACCAGGTGTATCTTCCTCAGGGATGAGACCCACAACATTCCCTGCCTCCCCACTCTAATGGGTTAAGTAGATGTGACCGACAAGAGATGTTCCCTCAGATAAACCAGTCTCAAGCCATGAAGGGCTTTAAAGGTGACAACCAACACCTTGAATTGCACCCAGAAGCAAATCAGCAACCAATGCAGCTCCTGCAGGAGAGGTGACACATATGCACACTGAGGTCTGCACAACACCATGTGGGCAACTGCATTTTGCACCAGATGCTCTTCAAAGGCATCCCCATGTAGAGCATGTTGTAATAATCAAGATGGTAAGTGACTAGGGCATGAGTGACTGTGAGTAGGGACCATTGGTTCAGGAAAAGGCATAATTGGTACACAACCTGCAGTTGCACAAAGGCCTCCTGGCCACGACTGCCACCTGCTCTTTGAGCAGGAGTGGTGAGTCCAGGAAAACCCCTAGATTATGCACAGTGTCTGTTTGGGGTAGTGCCACCCCATCCAAGACCAAAGGTGGTAATTCTCCCTGAGCCAACGAACTCCCACTCCCATCCCCTGAAGAATCCCATGGACAATGGGATCAAAAGTCGCCGAGAGGTCAAGTAGAACAAGGATGGATGCACTACCCCCACCCTGCTCCTACCACAGATCATCCAAAAGTGCAACCAATTCCATTTCTGCACCAAATCCAGGCCTGAATCCTGACTGCTAGGGTTTGAGATGATCTGTTTCATTCACCTTCTCAACCACCTTCTCAACCACCTTCCCAAAAAGGGAAGATTGGAGACAGGTCAGAAATTATCCAACCAGGTAGAGTCCAGCGATGGCTTCTTAAGAAGAGGGTGGACCACAGCCTCCTTAAAGTGCTGGGGCACTGTTCCCTCCTGTAGGGAAGCATTAATCACCACCAGAGTCCACCTGCCTGTCACCTCCTGAGAAGCTTTCACAAACCAGGAGAGACATGGATCTAAAACACAGGTGCTTGCACGCATACTTCCTAGGATCCTATCTAATTCCTCAGAAGCAACAGGGTCAAACCATTCCCAGATAACAAGGGAAGAACCTGCCTCAGAAGCTTCTTTGCCAAATTCTTCTATTTCTTTTAATAATATCGTCCCTGAATCAATTGGGTCTTCTATTTAAAAAAAATCCAAATCATCTGCAAATGCCTGCGTTTTATATTCTTCATTTTTTATCTTGCTTCCCCTTTATTTATTTATTTTTGTCTAATCTGTACTAATAAGACTTTTATTGAAAGGATAAAGATTAGAGGTGACAGAGGACATTCCTGTCTTACTCCTTTAGTTACGTTAAATCTTTCTGTAAAATCTCCATTTACTATCACACTCGCCTTCTGCATAGAGTATATTGCCACTATCATTCTTTCCAAATTTGGTCCAAAATTCATATTTTTTATTTGTTAAATAAAAAAATCCCAATTTAAATTGTCAAAGGCTTTTTGCACATCTAAAAAAATAAGTGCCACTTGTTTCTCCAGGTGTGCCTCATAGTATTCTAGCACATTTGTTATTATCCTAGTGTTATTTCTAATTTGCCTTTGGGGTAGAAATCCATTTTGGTCTATATGAATTATTTCATTTAACATTTTTTTTCATTCTTTCTGCCACAATCATCATAAATATTTTATAGTCAGCATCTAGCAATGAAATAAGTCTGTAGTTTTGGATTTGTTGGTAAAACCTTCTTTGGGTGTTAGGGTAATGTAAGCCTCAGCCCATGATTTCAGCAGTTTCCCTTCCAACAGTGCCTCATTATATACTTCCAACATCAAAGGTTCCATTATTTTATACACAGTTTTGTAAAATTTCCCTGGAATTCCATCTGGCCCCAGGATTTTATTGCTTTTTTTCAGTTCTATCTGAGTTATTTCTTTGTTCAGTATTTCTCTTCTGTCTTCTGCTATTGAGGGTAAGCCTTTTTCTTATTGGTCAATTTTCCCCTTTTCTATTTTATCCTGTCTATACATCTCTTCAAAATAGTTTCATTTAATACTGCCCTCCCCCCCGCCCATTTGGTATTGGAGATTTCCGTTGTCATCCTGTAATTATTAAACTCTTTTCCCTTTCCTTTTTCAATTTATATGCCAACCATCTTCCTGTTTTGTTGGCTTGTTTAAAAAAAAATTGCCTTGCAAATTTATTTTTAAAACAAATTTTATTAATTGTTTAAAGACAAACAAAACATAGGACATAAAAGCATAAAACCTCCTTTCTAAAAATTGCTTATAAGTTTTAACAAGGCAAATAAAACATTATTTTTAAGACATAGTTCCACATTATCACATTTCCATTTAAGCACATATATATCTTTTCCAAATTTCTCATTATTTCTCCCTTCACTTTTATTCAATTATATTTCTTTCTATCAAGTTTTATTAATTCTCAATCGAATATAAAAATTTATATGGCAATTTTTTTTTTTACAGTCTCTTCTGCGTCAACACATTTAATTTATGTCTATCTAGGTCTCTTTCCCCTTTAATTTTGTCATTTTATAGTTCTTTCTGTAGTGCAGTTTCAATTTTTTTTAGATCTTCCCATAGTCAATTTTGTTTTTTCTATTTTTTTCTATATCTTTGGGCTACATATGTTATAATTATTCCATGTAAGTATGCTTTAGTGGTGTTCCATAGATTCTGTAGTAGTGTGTATTGATTCTCTTTGAGGAATACAGGCGAAAAATTAGAATATCATGCAAAAGTTCATTTATTTCAGTAATGCAACTTAAAAGGTGAAACTAATGTATGAGATAGATTCATTACATGCAAAGCAAGATAGTTCAAGACATGATTTGTCATAATTGAGATGATTATGACTTACAGTTCATGAAAACCCCAAATCCACAATCTCAGAAAATTAGAATATTATATGCAATCAATAAAATAAGGATTGTACATAGAACAATATCGGACCTCTGAAAAGTATAAGCATGCATATGTACTCAGTACTTGGTTTGGGCCCCTTTGCAGCAATTACTGCCTCAGTGTGGTGTGGCATGGAAGCTATCAGCCTGTGGCATTGCTGAGGTGTTATGTAAGACCAGGATGCTTCAATAGCGGCCTTCAGCTCTTCTGTATTGTTTGGTGTCATGTCTCTCATATTTCTCTTGGCAATGCCCCATAGATTCTCTATGGGGTTCAGGTCAGGTGAGTTTGCTGGCCAATCAAGCATAGTAATCCCATGGTCATTGAACCAAGTTTTGGTGCTTTTGGCAGTGTGGGTAGGTGGCAAGTCCTGCTGGAAAATGAAGTCAGTATCCCCATAAAGCTCATCTGCGGAAGGAAGCATGAAGTGCTCCAAATCTCCTGGTAGACGGCTGTGTCGACCCTGGACTTAATGAAACACAGTGGACCAACACCAGCAGATGACATGGCTCCCCAAATCAACACAGACTGTGGAAACTTCACACTGTACTTCAAGCGTCTTGCAGTGTGTGCCTCTCCATTCTTCCTCCAGACTCTGGGTCCTTGGTTTTCAAATGAGATGCAAAAGTTGCTCTCATCAGAAAAGAGGACTTTGGACCACTGAGCAACAGACCAGTTCTGTTTTTCTTTAGCCCAGGCAAGACGCTTCTGACATTGTTTGCTGTTCAGGAGCAGCTTGACAAGAGGAATACAACATTTGAAACCCATATCCAGGATCCGTCTGTGTGTGGTGGCTCTTGATGCACTGACTCCAGCTTCAGTCCACTCCTTGTGAAAGTCCCCAATACTTTTGAATGGCCTTTTCCTGACAATCCTCTCCAGTCTGCGGTCATCCCTGCTGCTTGTGCACCTTTTTCTTCCACACTTTTCCCTTCCACATAACTTTCTATTAATATGCTTTGATACAGCACTTTGGGAACATCCAACTTCTTTTGCAATTACCTTTTGAAGCTTTCCTTCCTTATCGAGGGTATCAATGATGGTTTTCTGCACAACTGTCAGGTCAGCAGTCTTTTCCATGATTGTGATTCCTACTGAACCAGACTGAGAGACCATTTAAAGGCTGAGGAACCCTTTGCAGGTGTTATGGCTTAATTAGCTGATTAGAGTGGGACACTTTGAGCCTAGAATATTGAACCTTTTCACAATATTCTAATTTTCTGAGATTGTGGATTTGGGGTTTTCATGAGGTGTAAGCCATAATCATCTCAATTATGACAAATCACGGCTTGAACTATCTTGCTTTGCATGTAATGAGTCTATCTCTTATATTAGTTTCACCTTTTAAGTTGCATTACTGAAATAAATGAACTTTTGCATGATATTCTAATTTTTTGAGTTTCACCTGTAGTTCCATTTCTTTTTTTGATCAGTTGAGTATACTCGTTTTCTTTCAAAATCTCTGTGTTGAGATTTCTATTCAAAATCTCTATTGAGTCTATATTATTTTCGATTTCCCTATTCATCCAAACCATATCAATCCTAGACTATGATTTATGTGGGTTAGAATAGAAAGTCTATTTATTTTCTTTTAACTCTCTCCAATTATCCCTCAAGTTTAATTCATGGGTCATCTCAAAGAATGGTTTTGATATTATTTTGATTGTTGTTGTTGCTGCTGTTGTTATTATTGCTGCTGCTGCTTATATAGTCTTTATTGATGTCTACTACTGCATTAAAGTCCCCAGTAAATTTCTTCTGATTGTCATTTGGGGCATAAATTACCACTAACAATACTTGCTTTTGCTGTATTTTAACTTCAATTATTAATGTTCTTCCATTGTCATATGAGTAGATTTGTCTTGCTTTTAGCCCTTTTTTGATGTATACAGCTATTCCTCTTTTTCTCTGGTCCACCAATGAGACCTATTTTTTTCCTAATTTTACTTGTTCTAGACAGTTACTTGTTCTGTTGTTTCTTAGTATGTACTTCATATTATGTTTACCTTTTGTTTCTGTAAATTTATGTATAATAGGTTTTTTTAAAATAAGGGAATTCAGTCCATTGATAGTCATTGTTATTAGCTTAATCTCTTCTTCCATTTTATTACCAACAATCAACACCCAGAAAAGAAGTTCCTAGTGGAATTTATACAGAGAGGAGCAAGTTAGTTGGATATTTTGGGAAGCTTCCAATTACCAATAATGGAGATCATTATTCTTGGAAAAAGTTCTCTATTGTATTAGATTTCTATTGTAAAAAGATCTCTATTGTTAAAGGCAATGTAAAGACATTAAAAGCAATCATTACTTTGTTTCCTGGTCTTATCAAAGGCTTTGAAAATCTAGTTTTTCCCACAAAGCACTGAGCAAGGATAGGAAAGGAGCCCAGCACATATATACTTGATAAGGCAGTGCTATGGTATTTTAGTTGGTAAGCGATGGTTATAAATTGGAGGTAGGGGTGTTTTATGTTTTGTATAATTATAGTGGTTAATTTTTAGTTGCTGACAGTTATATTTGGAAAGACATTTTTTATTCTTATTGTTGAAAAAGCCAAGATAAATAGCTTTTGTGATGTACAGATAGCTCTTGAGTTACAACTATAATGGAGCCTACTCATTAGGGTCAAAAGTCAGGACAACTACCTCAAATAATAATCAGCCACCCCTTCTCTCCTCAATGCATTTGTTAGACTTATCCCCATTTGATTCCTCCTCCTGCTTCAGCCAGTCTCTCTCCTACAGAGGAGGTATATTTATTACATTATTTCCCACTGTCAAATATGAAAACAACTATGAATATGCTTATACAAGGAACATTGTTGTTGCTGTTTTTTAAATTCTATTTAAATTAAGTCATCTTCTAATCAATCAAAATAAAATTGTTGAAATCTGTAATAATAAATGAGAGATCCTGACCAAAAGAAAAACATAGAAGGGAAAAATATTTTTACCACTAAGGATTCTATGTTCCAAATGCAAGAGCAAAAAGTTGTATGTTTATCTAGTAGCCAATGTTAGCACCAGCCTGGCCTTGAGGGGGAAGGCAATCAAATTTATGATGTCATTAGTCTCTTCTTGCATCCTCACATCATGAACCTCTCCAATACATGGGTTCCTAAGGTAGACATATAATATTCTATCTATTATGTGTGAAGTCTCGGAAATAAAAAGTTATATGGTTTACCATCACACTAGTGTCTTAATTTATGCAATATTTCATCATGATTTTAAGTGCTTCATTAAATTTCTGATCTAGCCTGTTTTTATTCAAAAGTATAAAATTTTGACTAGGATATGCAGCTCTCTTCAATTATAATGCATTTTATTTCTTTAGGAATATTATTCTTATGAATAACTCCATAAATCAATTACGGCTGATCTACTTCCTAACAATGAATACCGTTTTATTATTAAAGTAGGGCTAGGTGTGCTACATATTCATCATACCTACATACATACTCTTAGCCTGAAAATAAGAGTCGTGTGTAGATTTTGGATTACTGATCCTAAAATCCTGACCATTGGTTATCAGACAAAATCTTATTTTTAAAAAAGGGGCAAATATTTGGCCTTCTTTTTTTGATAGAATCATGTAACAGATGCCACTGGATCACAAATAGAATCATGAACATTTTATCTGCATTTTTTTATTTACCCTTTTTCTTCCCAGGAAAGTGTATTTAACATTTATGCATTCTGCTAAAGCCGTAAGGTAAGAAAGGGTAGTTTTCATCTGGAAAAAATGCTCTTGTACCATAAAAATTAATTCAGAAAAGATTTGAGTGTTGTATTACCAGTTATGAACTAATTAGCAAGATGGGCACTATAGATCATTAGGATATAAATGGGTTCTTTAATACCATTTTTTGAATTATCAACATAATATGAATATATTGAGGAAAACTTGATGACTATAAAACACCTTTTAATTACTTTTCTGTAGAATTGTTAGAACATTTACTTTAATCTAGTTGGGTAAATTTGATAGCCAGTTGGAATTGCTTCAATATGTCAATATAAGAAAGATCACAACACAACCATATCTCCTACATAGTTTATATAATTAGGATAAAAAGTGCTCAAAAATCAAGGCTTAATATTAACTCTGAAAATACCTATAAATTTTTTTTGAAGTAGACCAGCAACCTTGCATTCTAATAATAAGTATGTCACTGTTGCAATACAAAACACCCAGAAGTTTATTTGAGTAAATATAACATAGAGCTAGCTCAGGGAAGTGAATAATAAAAAAAAGATTAATATTCTACTCACAATTTGTTTTTTCTTTCTAACAATTCTGCAAGTTTGTTTTTCCATTATTATGAATTCCAGTTGGAATCTTTCTTTGCTCTGTAAAGGAAAAAGGAGCTTGTTGAACAAAGTATCAAAAATGTTATCTGGATAGAATTCAATACTTAGGGATAGTAAATAAATTTATTTAAAACAGATTTATGTCAGAAATCTCAAATTTCAGAATAATTCTGTACAAATTATATTGTAAGAATGAAGAAAAGAACATCACAGAAAATTGAAAATATCTTTCAGTTATCCTCTTAACTCTTTATTGACAATTTTTAAGTGAAAATTATCCATAAGATTTCCACTATTGTAATTTTTTTAAAGATATCCATTGGGATTGAATAATACTATACAGAAGTAGTTGTGGCTGAATAATATTTGAAAATATAATTGTTCTAGAGCCAGGACAAAGCAGACTCGAAGACCGGAGTTGAAATCAGCTCTTTATTAGCAACCAGTAACTTCAACTGAAGTCGAGCCGCGGCAGCCCTTTTTATAGCAGCTGCTCGCGGCTCGCAACCGATGGCATTTATTTAAACTTCCCACCGCTTAGGCGGCCAATCCAAAACTGTCATTATTAACCAATCGTTATGTTGCATTAACTAACCAATAGGAATGTAGTCTTAGAAGTCTGTATTTGAATACACTACAATAATAATGTCCAGTTAACTATAATCTTCTCGTTGGCTTACAATTTCTAACCATTTCTAGTTTCAGAATGTTGTAAGTTTCTGTTGGAAATAATGGAGTGAACATTTTACAAAAGAGCCATGGCATGGCCTACCACAGAAGAAAGAATAAAGTTTCTTTCTCTGTGTATGACAATAATTACTCTATGATTTACATGCAATCAACTCCTGGCAATCACAAGCAATAGATTTTATCCATGACAATCTATCCTTAATCCTTTTCAAGGTCTTTCATGTTATTCTCATTACCAGTGTAACTGAGTCCATCTATTTTCATTCTAGTCATTCTCTTCTTCTCCACCCTTTCCAAGCATTTTTCAGTAACCTAAGAGAGCATATCATATGAAGCTATAATTTGCTGCATGTTAGAATGTGACTTGGAATAATCCACTCCTAAATAGATTATCAATTCTGTTCTGGTAGTCATGTTACTATTACTAATCTTTCTCCAGTCCATTACTGCACTCAAACTCTTATGCAACCAATCCCAATTCATGCCTTCAAGAAAAATAAAGTTGAATATAATCAGTTTTCATTGATATTTCTATAAAATCCAAGCACCATTACTATTCATGAATTTTTGTTGTTGGATCAGGAAATCATCCTGCCCTAAAACAGAATATTGGTATTTATAATACCTATTAAAATATCTAAACTGAGAAAGGGTGCTTTCATGTGTAGTGAACCACTTTCTTCTTAAGAGAAACAATAGAAAAAAACTCTTCACAATAATGTAAAGCAATATACACAAATTTGTTCATATTTGCTAGTCATTTCCCCTCATATAGCTCATATTAGCTATGATAGCAAGAGTCAATAGAACTGGTGGTAAAATAAGTCACCACATCAATTCATATATTTCAACTTCTATAAGCTAAAGCTTATCTAACAAAACTAGACAAGATAGAATTTAGAATTCTTTTTTATTGCCCAAGTGTAATTGGACACACAAGGAATTTGTTTTGGTGTAAATAGTACATTTGAACTCTCTTTTCAGTTTGTAATAATGGCAGCACTGAGATTTGTATGAAGATAATTTTATCCCCCAAATTCCTTGCATCAAAAAGACCTTTGAAAAATTGTATTGGCTGAGATAAATAATAAGCCCTAATACCTACTGAAAAGGCTTAGTAAATACTGTAGCTATTCTACCTACAGTGGAGGCAACAAATAGACTTATTTACAAAATTATGTGCAGAGGTATTAGATAAAATGAAAGTATGTTAATTGTTATATATATGACTATAGAGTGTAGATTAAGAGTTCTGTGCATATCTCTGTCACTCTTAATATTGCTAATAATAAATTAATAATATAAACTGTTATAACGGATAATGCTTCTGAAAACGTATCTAGAGCTTTTGAAAAATCTGCATTGAAATCTCTATCTTTCTGTGCTGTACTAAGAAATGTTACATTTTAGCCATTCTTTGCTGCTGACTACTTTTTCATGGGTTATAATCACCCTGAACATCAATAATATTGATCATCATACATACCTGAGATAGCTATGCATATATAACTGTTTTGACTTCCTGCCTCCCAGATATTTACAATCAGTTCATCCTTTTTTAAATCTATGATGAAGGTTATTTCTTTTTCCTCAAAGTCAGATGGAAACATTTATAAAGCATTTATTTCAAATGATAGCAAAACATAATGTATCATATCTAGAAATAATAATGATGCATTACTTACTACAAGCAAAATGCATGTACTACTATATTCAGCATTTTAAAGAGCTTTAATATTAATAATACTATAAAGGGTTATGGTGTGAAAAATATTTTCATATTTGTAAATAGTACCTGCTTCTTTGCAGAGCTTCCTCAGTGCTAAACACTGGAGCCATTAATCCAGAAGTGGTGCTTCATTGTACAGATGTTCTAGTCTATTTGAAAAATCAAAGTGAGCTAGTGTGTTTAACCAATGACTTCCATTTAAATCTGTTTGTTTGTTTGTTTAGCATATTTTAGGTTCATGGAAACTTTTGAGGGAAGTATGCTATGTTGAAGACAGCTCTGCAAAAGTGGAACCTACAACCATGGCAAAGGCCAAGGAATCAGTGAGTAGACTGATTCCTTGAAATATCTCTGAAAAAGATGGGAGATTGCCCATATGTGCTCCAGATGGCTGCTTCCCATGAAGAGGCTGTCGAACAGTAATTTTCCATGGCTTTGAGCATTGGAGATGATAAGTTCAACCACTTTGCTTGCAAACATGGCAAAGACCTTTAAAAGATGCTATGTTTACAAGTCTCATTTCCTAATTACTTTTGGAAATCACCTATTAACCATTTTAAAGCTACTAGAGAACTTCAGAATGACAAAATGGAAAAGTCTTCATCTGGTGAGTTTATCTTCAATTTTGAACAAAACAAAAATTAATTATCAGTATAAAAATTTAAATTTAAAGAATTTGACATAAACAACAACCCTCTAAACAAGATTTTAATGTAAGAAAGTTATAAATGGATTAAAGATTGAAATAAATTTTGAATATTGATTTTAACTACAAAATATTGGAATTAACCATAAAAAAATAGCTTTTTATGGGAAACACTTATTTTGGCTATCTTAGTAAACTGTATGTCATAACAAAGGTAAGTGATTATTTTAGAAAATGGACACTAGAGGGAACTAAAAATTCTAAGCAGGAAAAAAAGAAGCCTCTTTATCATAATACTTGCAGAATGACACAAAATATGATCTGCACCCTTACGCCTCTTTTCACTCCTTCTCCCATCAGCAACCACTTACCTTTCTGTAGCAGCCATTTTACTTGCCTGCTGGCCTTGGAGTTGCAACTTCCTATTGACTTCTCCATTGGCTTTTTCCCTGCAAACTTTTCACAAAGTAGAATAGATAGTATAGAATTCTTTATTGGCCAAGTGTGATTGGATACACAAGGAATTTGTCTTGGTGCAAATGCTCTCAGTGTACATAAAAGAAAAGATACAGTACCAAGAGTCAAGAATCATAAGGTACAACACTTAATAATAGTCGTAGGGTACAATAAGCAATCAAATCATACTAGGAAACAGTCAATATAAATCGTAAGGATACAAGTGACAAAGTTACAGTCATAGAGTCACAAGTGGGAGGGGATGGGCGATAAGGAGTGATGAGAAGATTAATAGTGCAGACTTTGTAAATAGTTGGACAGTGTTGAGGGAATTATTTGTTTAACAGAGTAATGGCACTCAGGGAATAACTTTTCTTGTGTCTAGTTGTTCTGGTGTGCAGTGCTCTATAGCATCATTTTGAGGGTAGGAGTTGAAACAGTTTATGTCCAGGATGTGAGGGGTGTGTTAATATTTTCACAGCCTTTCTTTTGACTTGTGCAGTATACAGGTCCTCAATGGAAGGCAGGTTGGTAGTAATTGTTTTTTCTGCAGTCCTAATTACTCTCTGGAGTCAATGGGAAAGCAGGCAAGAATGGGAGGGAGGGAGAGAGGGAGGGGAAGGAAAGAAGCCAGAGGTGACTCTTGCTGCTTTTTCTTTTTTTGCCCACTTTTGATTACATAAGGAAACATTTTTGAAATGACCCAACAGGACTGTCTAGTGATTTCCCAAAATCACAAAGCAACTGCTTTTGAATGATTGCCATGCAACTTTCCAAAACTAATCTTCAAAGAGTTATTGTTTAAGACCACACATTCACATTTTTCTCATAGTCAAGAATATCTGTAAAAAACAATTAATCACTCTCTCCGATATGCATGTAGTCAGGCAGGGCTAGACAAATGTAACTAAGTGCTTTGCATTATGGATTTAGACACCTGTCAAGCTGCCTGACTAATAAGTTGCAGGCATAGAGATGCATAGTGTCTTCAGCTGAGGAATTTCTCTATAGGGATGAGAAAGGGGTATGTAATAAAGAAATGTCATATAGAAAAAAGACTACCTTAAAACCATACTTTACATACTTATTAATAATTTATTTGTTTGTTATAACTTTGATGTATTGATGTTCATAACTTGTATTGCATTGTGTCAAATTAAAAGTTCATGTGAAGTATATTCACACTAACATTACTAAATATAAATTTAATGTAGTTAAATATGTAGCTAAACAGAAAATATTATTACTTAGATGGTTATTTCTAAATTTGGGCAAAATTTTAATAATTTGAGATTTTGCACAGGGAATCTGGGTGGAAAATATAATTCTTGACTTAAAAAACAGAAATTTCAAGTTAAAATGTTAAATTTCAATTGGTTTTCCTTTTATAATGAAAATCTATCTGAATTAGTTATAGATTGTATTTATGAACCATAGGCCAGACTGATATTTGTCACATGATTTCATTTTGTTTCAAAAGCCAACAAAGTTTAAAAAGAAGTGTGTTGAGGTAATTCCCTGTTAGGAGAATGAGTGCATATAGGGAGACGTATTTGAGAGAAGTGTTTGAATAATGTGTGTACACAGCACACAGATACACTGTACAGTAAATGTAGGTTTTTACTTCCAGAAACTTTTAAGCAAAATTCAAGATAAGCAGTCCAAAGTAATTCACAGGTTAAATCAGTCAGTTTTCAGTCCAGAGATAATCCAATAACAAAGTCCAGTGTCAAAAACAGTTCCGTATCAGACTTACATCAAATCCAAGAATAACAGTCAATACAGGAAAGAATGGAGGAACGGCAAAACTTTCCAACAGAAGGAAACAGAGACTCACTCACTTCTGAGACAAAGACTAAGACTAAACAACCCAGGTTTCTGGCTCCATCTTATGGCCATTTGAGAAACCACACCCAATTACATTTTTTGCATTTTCTTAAAGAGACAGTATTAAAATGTCTATCCTGGTTTATATATTTCCAACCCAAATAGCTGTTCGGTGACTTACATTCTTAACAAAGTGTTTATATGTTCTATTGCATGAATTGTACTACCGAAATTACATTATATAAATCCCTTTTTAGTCATAATTTAAAGCTAAGAATGATTACTAGGGCTGTTTAAATTTTGAGGGAATACTTCAATTCAATCAATCAAATTCTCCATTGAAATGGAGTCATAAATCATAGGGTGAACTTACTTTCAATCACAAATCAAATTAGAAGCTTCAGAACACTTTCAAAACTTGGGGCATGCTTCAAAGAGCTGATAATTTTTATTCTGTTTTTGGGATTGTTATTAGTAATTTCCCCACTACTGACTTTAATGTCTTAATAGCAAAGACAAATCCTGTCTTTATAACAGTTATCAGCAGCACATAGCTAGCTGGATGACTGTAGAAGTCACTACTGTTAAGTCACTAATAGGAAAATCGCCTCAGACAAGTGGAATGCTGTTATCTCTCTTCAATATATGGGGAATATTATTCAAATATCTGGATACATTTTTTCACATTGTATAATTATTTAATACTAGAACTAGCGATGATAATACCATCACAGAAATCCTTCCTTCCTTTTCCTTTTTTCTTGATCTCTAGGAAATACATTCCTTTATTACAGGAATGAACTCTTTTTCTTATTTGAAGTAAAAACATGAAATGCCTCTCAACCACATGATAGCCAAAAGTTTACCTAAACTTTACCAAAGGATGATAGCCAAAAGTTTACCTAAACAGTACTGGTGTTGAAATATAGTAATTTCTTCCAAATATCTCTTGATTTTAAGCTAACACAAAATATTTTAAGGAATATGACTGACAGCTCCGATAAAGAATCAGTGCTTAAGTACTACCTAGCTCTTGCTTCAACTACATAAAGTGTACATTTCTTGTAGTGTGTTGGTAGGCTGCTTTTTAAATTTTATATTAGATTTTGTATTATGGTCAGGGACAAATTTCAAGGAGGGTCTAACAATGTTTTTGGTAACTCAGAAAGAATGAAAAATACTGTATTTGTTGTAGCATTTATGATTTTATTTTGCATGGTTTCTCAAAGAACAAAACAATAAATCACTGTTATACATGGATTCACAGTAGACACTCAAGTTAGACCTTTAGTGATTTACTGATTCTTTATTTCACACTTCAACAGAAAATATTGCATTTTCTGAAAGACTAATAAAATAAAGATAGAATATTAAGAACCACATGAAAAAGTTATTGAAAAGTGCCAATTTAAGGGCTAGAACTCCTTCTGAGTTAAATAATTGGATTATTGCAACCCAGCATGCAGAAAGTACACTTATGAAATAAACATCTGAAAATGACTTAGTTATATTTATCATGACTTAATCTAAACTAAATTGCAAATTCAAAAAAATATGTTTGGTATTTTTGTTATGTTAATAAAGTATAATTCCCCTCTGCTACTCATTTACTGAGAAAGATATGATGCTTTACTGGTTAAGACTCTGGGCTTGTTGGCTGAAAATTTGACAGTCCTGGTTTGAGACCTGGCATTGTGGATTGCCCCAGCTCCTACAAACCTATCAGTTAGAAAGCATTCAAATGTGAGTAGATAAATAGGTACCACTTTGGGGAGAAGGTAACAGTGCACTTCAGCATATAGTCATGCTGGCCACATGAACATGGAAAGCATCTTGAAAAGAACATGGAAAGCAAAGAAAAGAAGTTGAGCACTGTCCATCATGACTGGACACAGGAAACCTTTACCTTTACCTTTACTGATTTAAAACATACAGACACACACAGACATATGTGCAAAATTTGTAAGCTATACTTATTTCTTCCAAAAAAAATCTATTAATTTTATACCCACTAATAAAAAAGAGACAGTCCTATTTATTATTATCATTTGTTATTTATTAAATTTATTTGCTGTTTATTTTACTGTAGGGCTGTGCTAGATGGCTTACAATAATAAAAAGGAAGGAAAATGAATAGAGTGTAAACATAACAGAAGTAAAATAATAGAACAATAAAATAAACAATGACAAAGAAACACAATGAGAATAATTTGATAAGCAAAAAGATAGATGGGTGGAGAGTGGAGACCAGTGGGTTGTAGGTGGAGTCTACCATCAATTTAGCAGCCATGTCCAACATGGAATTCCCCCATCTGCTCCCCAGGCCAACCAGCAGAATCAGGTCTTTAGGCTCTTGTCAAAGGAAAGGAGGGTGGGGACAGATCTTACCTTAGAGCAGGGCTATCAAACTTGTGGCCCATGGGCCAGATGCATCATGAGCTGGGCACACTTACCTCAAGTTTAAGTGAAGGAGAAAACAATTGATCATGTCAGTTAAGTGGAATTAAAAAAAATGTTTATTTGCTAATAAAAGGGTTACACCCCAGCTTGGACATCCTTTTATACAATTTTGCCATGAACCAATGAACCAATCACGGAACCACATAACATTGACCAATCATTAGAAGCAACATCATGCATACTTCTTCAGTGGGCATATCACATATCACAAGCATTCCTGAGCAGGAAGGCAGATGATTTATCTCAAAGTGTTATCTCTGCCTGTTAAAATATTTCAACTCTAAGCAACTTGATCAGCCCCTTATCTTTCCTTCCTTATTCCTTGGTGCTAAATAGTATTTTAATATATAATAAACTGTTTATTAATACATTCAAGTGGACTAAGGCTAACTAAATAATTAAAGAAATGCTTATCAATGTGAAATGAGAGAGAGAGAGAGAGAGAGAGAGAGAGAGAGAGAGAGAATGCCTTTAAGTCAGTATCAACTCTGCAGTTTTCTTGGCAAGATTTCTAAGTGGTTTTCCATTGCTTCCTTCTTTCGGTTGAGAGATAGTGACTGGTCCAAGGTCATTCAGTTGCTATCCTGCCTAAACTGGCATTCTGCCTAAGCTGGCATCCTGCCTAGAACTCACAGTTTTCTACTTTCTAGCCTGATGTCTTAAGTGCTACACAAAATTGCCTCAAAAATGGACTTGGTCCCATTGTTGTTTCCTTGAAAAGATTTCAGATGCACCCTTCACATCAACTTGTCCTGTTGTCAAACATGTCTCCTCCAGTGTTTTCACGTGTTCACCTAAAATGATGTAATATTGAGATTTCAGGCATGAGATTCTCTCAGGACAATACTTGGGAATGAATGGTCCTCCTTACTTCACACTATAAATTTGCAACCATGAGTTTTTGTCTAGATTCAGTGCCAATGCTGCCTATAATGATAAAATCTGCAATCAAAGCAACCAAAGGAATAAAAGTTTTAGACATTTTATTGGATTACAATTGTTAATCACATTGCAGAAAAAATGACTTTGCAGTCTTTTTAAATAACCCATATTGAAGAGACATAATATAAAAATAGAGATGAAAAAGACAAAAATGAAGAATGTTTCCATCCATGATAAAAATACTGAACAGAATCTGTATAGTGAGATAGCTCTGCTATTTATCTTCCTTGAAATCTTTAGGATGTTTTATAGTCATCTGAAACCATATTGCCTTAAAAGATTTATTTGAGTCCAGCCAGCATGAACACAAAATCAGCAGCTACAGCCTGAAGAAGACAATTAGGCCTTCCAGGAACTGAACTTAGCTTCTCTAGTATATTGCCTCTGTCTAAGTAAAAACACAACTTTTCCAAGTCCCTGAAGTTGCCTTTTATATCTTGGAATGATTACTGAATTTTATTTGATTGACTAAAACGAGGATCCAATCTGGGTCAGTCACTGGGAGGCTTTGTCTTCTAAGCTTTCAGATTCATGCGGCAGCCTATCTTCAGGCAACTTCTTTGTGTACAAACTCTGTGTACAGAGAAGTTCCCTGAGGATGGGCTCCAGCATGAGTCTGAAAGCTATTCAGAATAACAGAGCTGGAAGGGACCTTGGAGGTCTTCTAGTCCAACCCCCTGACAAAATCTCTGGCGACTGACTCAGGTTGCCTCCTGCAACATCATCCTGGGACATATATATTCACTTTCATATGTGACTAAAGCCGGTTCAAACAAAGAAGAAGGAAAGATTTTCTTCTAAGACGGTCTGAATCTCCAGTTCTGGAAGACATGGTTTGAGGAAATCAAGAATCTTACTGAGCAGACTAGCAAAAACATTGACAAATATCTATTGAAAGATACTTACCAGCTTCCTTGTCCTACTTTTGGAAATTTTATAAGGCTTTATGGCAATCCTAATCACTTGGGATGGTCTGACAGAAAATTACATCAATCCTTTTTGTCTCTCCCCCCATCATGCTATCTGTATCTCTTTCCATCCTTTTTGTCTATTTCCCTATCCTTTCCCTTTCGACATATAAAATCCCATCAATTATATATAGCTAGGTTTTCATGTATGATTTGCAAATGTTAGTTTTCTATAACTCTTTTAAGGGCAGGCTGTTTAATTAATTTATGCTCTGGACATAATATCTTAAATAATAATCACATAAAATATGTTTCAGAAATACCAGGACATGGGTCTTAAGAAATATAGGACAGGAAAGAGGTATATAGAAAAACATTCTTTTAACAAAAGTTAAAAAAAGGAAATACTGTATTGCTTGCTCAGCATGTGAACAAATAAGATAAACTTATATATTAGCATATTGTTAGATGTGTATTACACATAAATAATTTCAAAATATATTCTATTTTTTGAGTCTATAAAATAGATATGCAATATATGATGATTTATGAAAGTCTTTCCCCTTAGCTCACAAAGAGCAGAAGGAAGAGGAGGAGGAAAAACTGAGTGGGAGAGAGAGAAAAGGAGAAAGAGAGAGAGTTCTTTATAGTCTGCTATCTCATGAAGGGATTCATTTCATTAGAAAATTTCTTGCCATGCTTCAATGTCAAGTCTGAGATCTGAGTAAAGCAACTGAAACAGAGAATGATTATGAAGCCAAACAAAGAGTGAATACAGAGTGTTAATAAAAAATACTGAATGAAAAGGCTTTTCCATTAGCAACCATCTTGTCTGTATTCGTGTTTTCTGTATCAAACAAGGAATCTATCAGAAATCTGCTCTGAAAGCTTGGATATATTTTAGTTTTCTCATGAAAAAGAAAAGCAACGTGCTTGGCATAATATGCCATTATTATGGTATAAAGAAGAAGAAACGTACAGATATCTCTTTTAGTGTATGATGCATAAACAATTGTTCCTGTCATTGGTATGTATAGATTCTCTGTTTAACACTCTGTAAAAAATGCATCAGCATTTATATTACAAAAGTAGCTTAGTCTATTTTTGTGATGCACAAGAATGAAAATACTGTAAGACCCTGACTATGTTTTACATTTTTATATTATTTTATAATCTACTTTCAACATTGAACAGCAAGTTCACATTCTCACTGTGCAAAATGATTACCAAATGAAGAGCAAAAAGGGGCTGATAAATTTTGGTGCCTTTTGGCCAGTATGATAGAAGTGAATCAGAGGTTTTAACAAGGCATATTCATAATATTCTATGTAAAATAAGGTCTCCAACCTAAAAAAACATCTTGGAAATAAAAAGAGCATATTAGCATGTTATCTAAGAGTTATATGCATCATACTGACATATTCAGCAAATACAGTGGACTTTGTCTTAGTAAAATTGAGGAAGGAGAACCAACACAAAATGTGAGTGTTATGTCTTTGGGACTGGTTGGAGTTCCCAACCAGGTCCGCTGTTTAGGCGGGAGCATCAGCAGCTCCCATTGGTTGGCTCCGTTTGACAGTCGGCTATAAAAGCCGGCTGTCGAGCAGAGCCAGCCGTTGTTGTTCGCTAGCAGTCTGCCTTGTTAGCTGGCAGACGCGACAACCCTTTATTCCCTTGAATAAAGTCTGTTACTTGTATGCTCTGGTCTAAGCCTCGTCCGTTCCTTCGCTCCACAACACTGGCGACGAGGATGGGATGTGACATACAGGCTAGCCAGAAGCACCCAGAACCAAAAGAGCTGAAACCACGGTGTTGAATCGTAGCTGCCTCGCTCACAGAGAGCTCGAGCTCAAACCGCTGCGATCAGAGCTGAAAGTCACGGCGCTGACAGCCTCAGCCGCCTCGCTCGCAAAAGAGTGCATAATTCAAACCGCTGTCGTTTGAATTCAAATCTCAAGCAAAGCACAGCGCTGTAGCCACAGTCGCCAACGCTCCCCAAGAGAGCGCGAATTTCAACCGTTACCACTGAGCTGAAGTCATTGAAGCTAGTACGGTGCTGTTAGCCACCGCCGCCAACGCGCACTGAGAGCGCGAAATTTAAACTGCCTTCACGAGGCTGAAACTCACAGAGTGAGTCTTGGGCGCTGCAGCCGCAGCCGCCAGCGCTCGAAATAAGCGCAAAAAAATCCAAAGGGCCACGACCACCCAGAGAGACAGCCTATTCTGCCAAGAGACTGAGGGTCCCAAAATGAATGCCAATCCGGCATTCCCACCGTTCAAACCCAGTGAGGAAAAATGGGACTCCTATAAGAACCGCTTCAATCACTTCCTGGATGCCATTGGTCTGGCTGATGCTGCGGAACATAGGAAGAAGTCATACTTCCTAAGCTACTGTGGGGCTGAGGTCTCGACACCACCACGGCGCTCTTCGCACCACGTGAGATCAGAAACGTCCCGTGGAACGAAATACAGGAAACACTCTCTAACCATTATTCCCCAAAACCTTCACAGATCGCAAGGTGTTTCGCGTTCAGGATGAGGAAGCAAGCCGAGGGGAATCCATCAACCAGTACATGGCAGCCCTGAGGACAGCCGCTCTTCAATGCGAGTTCAAGAACTACTTAGACGACATGCTTCTTGACCAACTCGTCTGCGGGGTAAGAGATCAGAGACTCCAACGATGTCTACTGGCCAGGAAAGATCTAAATCTTTCCCAAGCGGTGGAGGAAGCCCTAGCTGCTGAACTGTCCGTCCAGTCAGCAGCTGAGATTCAAGGCACCGCGCCAAAGCCTGGCACTTCCACCGTCCACTCAGAGGAGGTGATGAGCGAAGCTGACCCCTCTGAAATTGCAGATGTCCATCGCCTAAAGCAGCTGAAACAGCCACAGGTAGGAGCGAGACAGAGAAACAGCAGTGGCCCACAACAGGTCCCTTTGTGCCTAACTTGCGGGGGTTCCCATTCCCGGGCATCTTGCAGAGTCAGAAACGCCAGCTGCCTTAACTGCCACAAGAAAGGTCACCTTGCAAGAGTCTGCCAGGCAGCACGCGCTCCTCCCCAGAAGTTTCCCTCATCTCCTAGCCTCCAAAGGCAAGTAGAAGACTGTTACACGTGTTACCACGCCAACCACACGTCCCAAACTCCTAATAAGATTAAACTCTCTCTCTCCCTAGAAGGTAAACCTTGTACCATGGAGGTGGACACTGGTTCAGCGCTCTCAATCATCTCCTGGGATACGCTGAAAAAGATTCAACCCAGACTGACCAGGAAGCAGCTGCAAAAGTGCCACCTCACTCTGAGAGACTATCAAGGCAAGAACATCCCTGTCCTCGGGAAAGGCAAGTTCCTTGTTAAATTCCAAATCTTCAAAGGCCATTTGCCTTTAGTGGTGGTTAATGGTACCCTCCCTAGTCTTCTGGGGTTAGATTGGTTCCCCTCTCTTGGCCTTAATATAACAGGGATTCATGCTGTCTCAACTTCTGATGTAGACACATTGTTCTCTGACTATTCAGATGTTTTCAGTAGCGAGCTGGGTTGCTACAATGGCACACCCATCTCTTTCTCCATAGACCCCCAGGCAGTGCCTGTCCACCTGAAATTCCATAGAGTACCCTTCGCCATCCGCCCCAAATTAGACGCGGAACTAGACAAACTTCTCAAACAAGGAGTAATTGAACCCACAGATTTCGCCAAGTGGGAGACCCCCATTGTCACCCCACTCAAAAAGGACGGTAGTTTGAGAATTTGTGCTGACTACAAGACGACACTTAACCGTTATCTCCAGGTTAGCGCATACCCCGTTCCAGTCATCCAGCACCTATTGCACACTTTCGAACCCGGCACCATTTTTGGCAAACTAGACATGTCACAGGCATATCAACAGTTCCCTGTCGACAGCCACACAGCAGACTTACAAACCATAGTAACGCATAGAGGGGCATTCAGGTGCAAACGCCTCCAATTTGGCGTTAGCGTGGCCCCAGGTATTTTTCAGTCACTAATGGAGAGAATTCTCCAAGGTCTTCCAGGAGTAGTCCCCTACTTTGACGATATTTTGGTCTCAGCCATGGACAGGCCCCAGCTCCTCCAGAGGGTTAGGGCAGTATTGGAGAAGTTTAGACAGCATGGTCTCAAACTCAAACGGGAGAAGTGCACCATCGCCACTAGAAAGGTGGACTTTTTAGGATATAGACTAGACGCCTCAGGCATCCACCCAGTGGAGTCAAAAGTAAAAGCCATCCACGAGGCACCCACACCTACCAATAAAACGGAACTACAAGCCTTCCTGGGTTTATTAAATTTCTACGCTTCATTCTTACCACACAAAGCTTCAGTCGCTGAACCTTTACACAAGTTATTAGATAAAGACACTCCGTGGCACTGGGGCCCCAAAGAATCTCACGCATTTAAAGCGATCAAATCTCTGCTCACCTCTGACGCCGTTTTAATTCAGTTCAACCAACGCCTTCCCTTGGTCTTGGCCACTGACGCATCCCCTTTCGGGATAGGAGCTGTCCTAAGTCACAGACTCCCCAATGGCACCGAGGCACCAATTGCTTTTTTCTCCAGGACCCTTTCCATGACTGAAAGAAACTACAGCCAGATTGATAAGGAGGCTCTGGCTGCAGTAGCGGCAGTCAAAAAATTCCACGAATTCCTTTTTGGCCACCATTTCGAACTCATTACCGACCACAAGCCACTTTTGGGACTTTTATCGGGGGACAGGCAAACTCCACAAGTTCTGTCCCCCAGGATGACTAGATGGACATTGTTCCTGGCGGCCTATTCGTTCAAGCTGGTCTATCGCCCCGGTAAGACTTTAAGCCACGCAGATGCTCTCAGCCGCTGCCCCTTGCCGACCCCAGTTGACGACCCAGCTCCGGTGCACGCGATCTTCGAAGTCAACGAACTTAAGCTACCTGTGACTGCAGATGACATCGCGGCACACTCCAAGAAAGATAAAATAATCGCCCAGGTTCTGGACTGGGTGGGGAGGGGGTGGCTGTAAACAAAGTGTTCAGTTGACTTTGTCCCATTTAAAACACGTCAACAGGAATTATCAAAACTCCAGGGATGCCTGCTGTGAGGTACCAGAGTCGTCATCCCAACCACTCTTCGTGTGCCCATACTGAAGGTACTGCACGAGGGCCATCCAGGTATCGTGCGAATGAAGGCATTGGCTCGCAGTTACGTATGGTGGCCCGGGATGGACGATCAGATCGCAGAGTGGGTAAGCTCCTGTAAACCCTGTCAGGAATCTAGGGCAGCCCCACCAGCAGCCTCACCCACAAAGTGGGAAAGCGCCAATGCCCCATGGTCACGGTTACACATCGACCTGGCCGGGCCTGTGCATGGCAAGACTTTCTTGGTGGTCGTGGATTCGTATTCTAAATGGATAGACGTTGCCTTGCTCCCCACGACCACCACACAGGCAGTTGTCAAAGCCCTGACCCGACTCTTTGTGACTCATGGGCTCCCAGACACGATAGTCTCCGACAACGGGCCGCAGTTCACATCCTGCAAATTTAGCATGTATGTCACGAATCTGGGCATCAGACACGTCCTCACGGCCCCCTTTCACCCTGCTAGTAATGGGATGGTGGAGAGAGCTGTCAGGTCGGCTAAGGAGGCACTAGCCAGATTCGGTCAGGAAAACGGCATTCCAAGTTATCCCGTTTTCTCCTCAGCCAGCATACAACCCCATGCACTAGCACTAACAAATCCCCGGCTGAACTCTTAATGGGGAGACGTTTAAGGACTACTCTTGACAGGCTGCATCCTCATTACTGCCCTGATACCCCTTTGGGCTCTGACAGCCAGGTGCGAGACTTCGCCTTGCAGGACCCAGTCTTTGCAAGGAACTACGCAGGGGATCCATTGTGGGTGCCAGGACAGATCGTGGCAATCACCAGTCCAAGGTCCTACCGGGTACAATTAGAAGACGGTCACGTGTGGCGGAGGCACCTGGACCAACTACGCAGGCGGCGGAATGACCGGACCAGTGGTGAGCCGAATCCACCAGCCAGCCCTCGAGTCCTCGCCCAGGTTCCAGAAGGGAGTTTCCTGAGGGACCAGACATTCCCATTCGAACAGAGTGAACCAAGAACGGACCTAGACTGCCGACCCAAATCTCCATCACATCCACCCAGCAGGAGCACCGACCATCCAGACCGAGACGTTCTGCCGAGCCAGCCTGAACGAGGGGAGACATCTCATTCCCAGGATCCAGTGCCAAACCAAGAGGACACCACGGCAGCCTCGGAGCCGTGCTCCATGGACTCGATGCCCACCAGCAGTTCCCCCGAGCTTCGACGTTCGGGTCGCCAGCGCAGTCCACCATCATACCTCAAAGACTATGCATGCGCCCAGCTAGGGGGGAGGGGTGTTATGTCTTTGGGACTGGTTGGAGTTCCCAACCAGGTCCGCTGTTTAGGCGGGAGCATCAGCAGCTCCCATTGGTTGGCTCCATTTGACAGTCGGCTATAAAAGCCGGCTGTCGAGCAGAGCCAGCCGTTGTTGTTCGCTAGCAGTCTGCCTTGTTAGCTGGCAGACGCGACAACCCTTTATTCCCTTGAATAAAGTCTGTTACTTGTATGCTCTGGTCTAAGCCTCTTCCGTTCCTTCGCTCCACAACAGTGAGTTTCTGTTTTATTATGAGTCACCCAAAAATTATTGTATTATTCAGAAATTGATAAAAAAAATGACCACAGTCCAATCCTTAACCTGATTTTGATTTACAGTTAGTGAAGACTCATTTTTGGTACAAAAAGAAAAATTTTCTCTATATCCTCCTTTAAAAAAAAAAAAAAAGGTTTGCTGTCTTTTTACTGAATTCAAGATTAATAACACCATCTCCAACTGTAGACATTCTTTCTTTAAATGATTAAAGTGATATTAATGTCAGTGGTGATAGTGATAATGATAATATCCCAGCAACTCTAATTTATTTCATTTCTTTTCCCAAGCCCCATTAGATTATAGCCTTACCTTCCATTGTTTATTCTGAGTATCCTTGTGAATTAGACCTTAAATTAAAATTAATCTTTTGGCATTTCTCACAAAGACTAATATTCAAGTAACTAAATTAACATGTCAACAGCTAAAGCTTCAATCTGGACAGCATGAGCCAAGCAACAACATAAATATTTCTGCTTACTAATTCTGTCATTTTTAAATGTTTTATATGCATTCATATGGGGGGTAGAATTAAATAAATTATTGGGTTCAACAGAGAGAATAATAAATAATAGTGACCTATTATTGCATTTAAACTGCTTGGCTATTTTAACTTGTTCAGAACAGTAGCATAAAGCATAATAATAATGGAACTAGAGTGAATAAATTAATCATTTTCAACCTGTTAGCTGTTGTTATTGGGAATATATAGAGATATAGAACATTTACTTTAGATCGTATTTGATTTCATGTAGCCAATTGTTACAAGTAATTTTTAATTATAGCAATGAATACATTTTCATCAAACAGAATTAGTTATATCATTCAGATAAAATAATATTTTAAAAATCATACATGATATTAAGCAATGCCTCCTGCTTTAGGAAAGATTGCTATTAGAGCATAAGATAGAGATTTAAAATGATCCTCTTAGTCACATCTGTTCTCCCAAATTATGAACCAGTTCTTGTCAGGAAATTGTGATCCCATTCAGAAATAAATGATATCTTTCTAGATAAGCAGCCCTCTAATTCCAGAACCAGGCCACGTTGCTGGGATTAAAACTCAACTTTTTAGAACCTACCAGCTTCCAAAATTCATGGACAGAATTTGTTCAGCTCAAGGTCAATAGATAAAATTACCTTGCATAATTTATTCCAGTAATTTCTGCAGGAGAAACTCTACTTCTTTCTCAGCAACATTCCCACAAAAGTAGCCCAGAGGGGGCTATACAAATGTGATAGGTGGATGATTGGTTGGTTGGTTGGATAAACAAATATTCATTTTCTATTTATAAACTAGCTTTTTATTAATGAAGTGGACAAATGAATCAGTTTTACTCTGTGTAAGTTCAATGTTGGGTTTGAAAATAAAACTACTATATGTATTATGCTTTACCCTTTTCTCTTTCATTTTTATTTTTTCTGTCTTTTTGTTTTCTTTCTGTATATTAAGCTATAAAAATTAAATGTAAAATTCTGGGATAACTTTTCCAATAGCACTCACTTGCTTATAGGTTTTTGGGGTTTTTTTTTAATCAATTAGAGTACAAACATTGTTTGCAATAGTCTCAGATTGAATTCAAATACATATTGCCCTTATGAAATTTAAAGTAGAATCATTCTCACTTTTGATTAGTATGCATTTTGAAAATAAGCAAGAGGAACAAATGCAAACCTTAATTTACATCTTTACTTTCAAATGAACATTAATATTTATTAATTTGTGAATTTGTAACTTCTTTCTTAAATTGTAAAATAATGATTTTCTGTATTCAGTAAAGAAAAGGTACCCAGTACCTTATGTTATATTTTCATTACTAAGTACATTTTGCTTAGTTGATAGAAAGCATAGGGAATCTGCTCAACCTAGGTGTCTTTCATTTGTCCTATTCTAGAGTGTTATTCTATCTGGCATATTAGCTCTGCATGGCTTGTCTCAAATGCACATGGGGAACTATAAATCCATCAAAATACAATAAGAGAAGATGATGACACTGCAATTAAAGCTTTAATTTATAAGATAGGATGTATTCTCAGGGAAACTCTTTGTCCTAGAGTGCAGTAATGAAACTTATTTTTATTACCAATGAATAAATGAAGATGACTGCATTTTAAAGTGGAGCCTTTTAAGAAACAAAAACCTTTATGCTTCTGACCACATACTTAAGCCAAAGTTGCTTAAAGCATTATGTTCTCCCTGAACTTTTGTTCTATGCACTTTATGGAATTCGAAGTTGAATACATTTATGTAATTTTATACTATACGACTTCCGGTGACGTCATGACATGGCGAGGTAGAATTCTGCTATGCTCTCCTACTTCGGGCTTTTTGCCAGTGGGCAACTGTTCGAGGTGGGGTTTGATCCTGGCAGGAACACCCAAGTGAGGGAGAACTCTTGGAGCCTAACCGGGGAATTGCAACTCTGGAGGTAAAGAAGGGAGCCCAAAGCCCAGGGCAAAAGAAGCCAGCCTGTTCAGATTGGCTCAAAGATGTGATAGAGCCAATTTGAGAAGGAAGCGAGGAGAAGAGATCAAATTTGAGGCCAGGAAAACATTGGGGGCAAAATTCATGTTGGATTATAAGTAGTAGATAATTTGGAAAGCAATCAGTGTGCGTTTGAAGCTCCAATGTGGAAGGGGGAAAGCAGAAAGTGGTGGCAGAACTGAATTGTTTACCCCCAGCGTTGGATAAAGTGAAACTTACCATTAAATAGGAAAGTGAAAAGGAGAGAAGAGCAATTATCCTCCGTGGAAACTTTTCATTTTTAGCTAAACAAATAAATCGTGGAGAGTACTTTACAGATGGACAAGAATTTTGAAACTTTGAAATTGAATGGAAGAGTGACAGTGCAATTTGCACTGAAAGCCATTGAGACTGGTGATTCCGGGAGGAAAGCAGCTGAAGTGACTGTTAGAACTGAGAACTGAGACTTTAATTTACTATTGGACATAGCTGGAATACCAAGGCAACGACAAGAAAGTAGGAGGCTGTAAATCCTCTTCCCGTCCAATGCATTTCTTTTTTCTCTGTTTTCCCTTTTTTCTCTCTGTCTTTTCCCTCTTAGAACTAATTGGAGTGGTATAGCTTCACCTTATATTTATTTATGGTATATATTTAAGTAATAAGAAAATAAGATTAATTGGTTATTTTGAAATAGGATTTAATCTGAATAAGTGATATTTAACCGTTTTGGAATATATTCTATATCTCCTTTTTCATCTCCCTTTTACACTTATTTGATTGAATATAGACCAATGAATTTAATATATTGATTAATACAATGATAAGTTAATGAATTGTTTCCTCTTTCTCATATCCCCGTTATATTGGATATTGTGATTTATAAAAAGTATTAATGAATTTTGAATTTTTACTGTATATCTAGGGAAATATTAGTTGAAATACAGTAATCAATTTAAAGAAAGTGAATGGGGTTATAATATTGTTATATATTTGAGTATAGTTAAATGATATTTTTTTCTCCTCTGTTAAACAACTTAAGAACTGATGAATTATTGAATTTATTAAGATTAGGCATTGTATAAATACAAAGTCAGGGGAGCACTTAGAGTAATAATAATTAGGGTAGGCTTGGAAGTCTTAATATATTACTACCAATTGATGATAACATCTTTAATCTAATGGTGTTAGGAAATTAGCTTAAGTAGCACAAAATATTAGATAATTGAGAAAATTAAATTGTAAAATATGGATAAGGTTGCAATACAACTTGGGAAAATGTATTTAGGATAGTGGAGAAACAACAAAGAATTATCAAAGATAAGACTAGTACAACTATCACCATTACAAAAACAGGAAGAAAATTGACACCAACAAGAACACCACCTACCCCCACAGTAACACCGACCCAGAAAATGATTGAGGGGATGTTGGCACTAGAAAAATCTACGGCCCAGACCAATACACAAGCAGTCCAAACTACATTACTAACTATTCAAAGCACGATGTTGACAATGCAGGAGTCCATGGCTAAAAACCACATGGAAAGTAAAGCAGAAAGAGAAACAATGAAATAAGAATTAAAAATGAGTTTGGAGAAATGAGAAGCAAAGTTAAGAATCTAGATGGTAAGATAGGCCAAATACAAGAACTGATTAAAATAAATGAAGAGAAAATTAAGGTGTTGTAAAACTAGCTGATCAAATGGAAAAGAAATTGGAAGGCATGGAACAAAAAATTATGGAACAGAACAAAGAGGCAAATGAGACCCTCATTCATTTCGAGATGGATAAGACCTCCTATTATCTCAGATTCAAGAACATAGATGAAGAGAGGGGAGAGAACTTTCTGTTGGTGATGGTGGAGATATCGGCAGAGCTTTTGAATAGAGACAAGAATGAGATGGTGAATGAGTTGGACGATGTATACAGAGTGTACATGAATTACGCGAGATGGCACAGACTCCCCCGAGAAGTGCATATTAGATTTGCAAGGAGGCGAGTGCAAGATATAATTTATAGAGTTACAAGAGATGAAGGAATAAAATATAAAGATAGAGAAGTGATAGTCCTAAAATAGGTGCCGAGAAGAGTTCACGAACAGAGGAGAGACTATCGATTTCTTATGAACTATTTGAATAAAAAAAATATTCCCTTTAGATGGATTTCCCCTGAGGATATCCTAGTAATATGGAAGGAGAAAAGGATAAGAATAGATAGTCTAATTAAAGCTCAAGAATTTTTTGACCAAATAGGAGGAATAGAGGAAGAATCGAGCAGCAGAGATGATCATAAAACCTCCAGTCAAGAAGAGCTACAACTTAGAAGTAAGGGGAGATATAAGGAGAAGGAGAGGGAAGGAGGTGAAGAGATACTTGGAAGAGAAGAAATAGGAGTGAGGACTAGATGTCAAACAATGAGTAAAAATACTGAGGGATAGAAGTGAGAAGGGAAATGGATAAAGAAGTAAATCTAATATCTACAAATATTAACGGGTTAAATAACCCGGTTAAGAGAAAAGGGTATTTTTTAAGCTAGAAAAACAAAGAGCTGATTTGTATTCAAGGGGTTCATGTTAAGATGTGTGATCAAAGATATTTATTAAACAAAAAAAATGGGGAAAATGTATTCAACATTGGCGGAAGAAAAAAAAGAGGGGTAGTATTACATATAAAAGAAGATATACCCTCAAAATTGATTTATAAAGATGAATTTGGAAGAATAGTAATAGTAGAGCTGGTAATACAAAATAAAAAGACATTATTAGTGGGAATATACATCCCCAACAAAAATCAAAGTAAATTCTATAAAACTTTACATGAGAAATTAATAGAATTTGACAACTTAAGAATTTGAATCATAGGAGATTATAATGCAATAACATACAATAGCCAAGATTATGCTTGTGAACAAAGACAATATAAGAAATGGAACACATTGCCTAAGAAATTTTTAGAGATGGTTGAAGAATTAGAATTAGTGGCTGTGTGGGGGAAGAGGAATCCAGGAATATCACAGTTCACTTTCTACTCCAGCCCACACAAATCATAGTCTAGGATAGATATGGCTTGGCTAAATAGTGAGCTATGCAAGGAGATCCAGGATATAAAGATTTTGGCCAATACGTGGGCAGATCATAACCTGGTACAGATAATATGGAAAAACAGTTTCTACAAACAAGGTAGATGGACACTCAATTCACATTTATTGAAGGAGGAGGAATATATTCCAAAAGTTAGGGAAGAACTGACCAGTTCCTTTAAATTTAATAAAAAACTTACCTGCATTGCAGAATCTATGGGATACAATGAAAGCATATTTAAGAGGAATATCGATAGCTTTTACAGTAAACAGAAAGAGAGAAAGAGATGGAAAATGGAAAGCTCTTATAAAAAGAATAGAGCAAATGGAAAATAAGCAAATGGAAACTTCAGGGGATGAACAAATTAGAAATGAATTAACATTAGTTAAACATGAAATGAATATTTTAGACCAAGAGGAATTAATTAAAAAATTACTATACACAAAACAAAATTATTTTGAATATGCAAATAAATCCGGTAGGTGGCTGGCATATAAATTAAGAAAATAAAATAAAATAAGAACAATATATCAACTAGAGGATAAAAATGGAATAATAGAGATTGATCTGGAGAAAAAAAAAGGAAATTGTAAAAGAATATTTCGAAGATCTTTATAAACAAGAGGAAGTTGATTCAAATAAAATTGAAGAATATTTGAGAGAAGGAATTCTGCATCCATTATCAGATGATAAAAAAGAGCTGTTTAATAAAGAAATAACCCTAGATGAACTAAAGGAAGCGAT
This sequence comes from Pseudonaja textilis, assembly GCF_049901715.1. Taxonomy (NCBI): domain Eukaryota; kingdom Metazoa; phylum Chordata; class Lepidosauria; order Squamata; family Elapidae; genus Pseudonaja; species Pseudonaja textilis. Next base: position 46,919,181 of record NC_141996.1, read on the forward strand.
CCAAAAACAAAAAAGAAACAAAACACCAGGTCCAGATGGGCTACCAAACGAGTTATATAAACAGGCACCATATTAGAGAATATGCTGTTAGAGGTCTGCAATGAGGTATTACTGGAAGCCAAAATCCCGGAAACATGGAAGGAAGCTTACATAACACTGATTCCAAAAGAGGGTGCAGATGCCAACCAAATAAAGAATTATAGACCTATATCCCTGTTAAAGTCAGATTATAAAATTTTTATGGCAGTAATGGCAGAAAGATTAAAGAAAGTACTCAGCAA